>NC_142142.1:38834334-39142459 GCF_024610735.1 Ursus americanus | reverse complement strand
AGGAGTAGAACAACTGAGCATTTCCAGAAGATCCGAAGAAAATACCATTCATGCAGAGTCAAGCTTGCTATTCAAGTTTCCTCAATCGACTTAACAGGGGAGCACGACCTGGCCAAAAGAAAAAAAAATTTTTTAAATCACATTTTATTTTCTAGAATTTTGATAGCCTTAAGATAATCCACTTGTGCTCACTGATCTACAAAGAACTCTCTCCTATCAGAGGTTGGGTTTACTTACCCTGTATATCTGGACACGAGTGGCCTTGTCCTCTCGGAGTGTCCAGCTGTTTGGTCTTGTGCAGACAGGCCCTTCAGATGACTGAAGGGGTTGTTGAGCCTGCTGGCCTGGAGCTGACCTGTGAAGAGGCTGCTGGGACCCTCTGCATCTCCCGCAGGCAGCTGGGAAGGGGAGGGCCCCGAACCTAAGGCTGTGTCCCTGCAGAGCGCGCGGTCGTTCACACCAGGTTGCGCTGGATGTGGGTAGTTTGCCACCACGAATCTGTACCAGCATCGACTGGAAGCTCTGGCAGTGCAGATCCAGAGTCAGAGCCCTGGAAGTCAGCTGGAGACTACCCTTTTAACAAGCACCCCCAGGTGACTCTGAGCTTAAGAACACCAGTCTCACATGTGGACTTTAAACACTCATGTGAAGAATGTTTCTCATTCCTCAATTTAAAACATTCTTTAATAGTATCTCTGCTTAGAGTGGAGAAGTTCCAGGACCTAAATGCCAAGCCCTGGAGGGGACGGGATATGGGCTTCATAATCGTCTCGTGCTGTTTCGTACTACGCTGGGGTCGGGGGAGTGAGGGCCTCATTACTTGGGACACCTGCTGCGAGGGAGCTTCTGTACCCAACTCTGGATGTCCTTCCAGTTAAACTCGAATTGTTTTCTTTAAAAGCTTGACCTGAATGCCCTTTGGATCCAGGTGGAACACATTTTCACTTACAACCATCAAATGTTGGCTCTGAAGGGAATTTAAAGATCTATTCCAGAGCCCCCATTTTTATAAATGAGGAATTCTAGGTTAGAAACAGACAAAAAAAAAAAATGCTAGGATGATAAACTGCTGAATCTACACTCAAGGAGCTTCACGGCAAGAGGGGCTTAGGAGGAGAGCAATCCGTTTGGAACAAAATCCTTCTCAAATTCAGCTGTTGACTGAGCAGAGATGGCCTCCAGTTTCCGAAGAATCCTTTCTAGAAAGGATACATGCCAGGCAAGGACTGTGAAGTTCCTGTCCAACCCAGGCTTCCCTGTCCGCTCCGAGAGAACACCTTGCTTGGCCCCACCCTGCCTGAGCTGGTCCTTTCACCCAGAAATGCGCCAACCTCTGTAAATACTGAGTACCAGTTATGCGCCAAGCTCTATTCTAGGCCCTGGAGTATATCGTTAGCAGGAGCAATGGGCGCTCCTTCCACAGAGCTTACTAATTCTGAACTTACTAAATTCTGTTTCTGTGGTTTTAATTGTCCAGTTTCTTGAGTAAAAATTTTGATGCTTGGATTTTTGATTAAAAAAAAATGTCACATCTTCATTTTCTCACTCCACAAATATTCACAGGAAACCACACGATGTCAGGCATTCAGTGCACCCCATGGGCCAAGCGTTGGGGGCTGGATATTCAGCAGTAAACAAAGCAGACACAGTCCCTCTTTCAAGGAGTTTGCAACTGAAGGTAGAGTGACAGGAAATCGACAAATAAAGAACAAAGTAATAACCATGAGGAGTAGTTGGGAGATACGATAGAGTGACCTGGGTGGCGGTGCGTTACCGAGACCGGGGGGGCGGGGGGTGGTGGGGGGGTGAAGAAAACTTACTCTAAGGGTTATATTTGAACCGAGGTTTGAATGATAAAAAGAGCCTGTCAGAGAAGAATTAGGGTAGGGAATAACATGTGCAAAGGCCCTGAGCCAGAAGCGAATTTGCTGCTGTTCCAGGAGCAGAGAGGTAAGTACGAGGTAGTAGGTAGGCACTGGACCATCAGGCCTTGCAGGTGGTGGATGGGGTTTTAAGCTATGGAGAGACTTGATATGAATCACTTTTTTTTTTAAGTTTTTTTTTTTTTTTAAGATTTTATTTATTTGACAGAGATAGAGACAGCCAGCGAGAGAGGGAATAGAAGCAGGAGGAGTGGGAGAGGAAGAAGCAGGCTCATAGCGGAGGAGCCTGATGTGGGGCTCGATCCCATAACGCCGGGATCACGCCCTGAGCCGAAGGCAGACGCTTAACCGCTGTGCCACCCAGGCGCCCCATGACTCACGTTTTTAAAAGATGTTCTGCCTGTGTTGAGAAGAATAGATGTGGTGAGATGAGAAGGAGAGCAGGAACACCATTCAGGAGAAGGGCTTGGGCCCCGGGTAGGGGTGCAGGGAGACTTGGTTATAGGCAGGATGTATCCCAGAGGAACAGCTGAAAGGATTTGAGGCTTGAGGGCTTTTTACACGGAAAACCTTTGAGAAGGTATGGAATATGTAAGGGAAGATTAGTAGTTTCTGGAGTCACTTTATCCTAAGCTTCAGAAGCGCAAGAATGGTGTCTATTGTATGCACAACTGTGTACAGCACAGGCTCACAGATAGATGCTCCGTAAACTGTTGCTGAACGTGTAAAAAATGAGAGGAATGACGTTCAATGTGGTCTCCCTTTTTTAAGTTTAATTTTTAAAAATAAGATTAAATTAATGCACAATAATTAGCATGAAATGAAATACACGTAATTTATGCATCCTGTTTGATGAGTTTCTCTGTGGTTTTCTATGGCCATCTTTCCTGGTTCTGCCTTTATGTTTCAGGCTGTTTCTCCTTTACGCCCTGGACCCAGACTAAAACATGGCCTCTCGAGTCTTGGCAGACGGGGCTTCAACACAATCCCAGTAAGTGGATCAACTCAAGGCATGGAGCGACTGGAGCTCCTCTGCCACTTGTTGTTAAGAGAGTGTCACAATCCGCAGCCGACGTTGCAGCATCTCCCAGTTCCTGCCACGCAGGCCTCCCACGAATGAAGAGATGAAGCCACGTGGAGTTGCTGAATTAGCTGTTAATCCAGCTTGGACTGAAGACGGGGGAAGAGGAAAGGGTTAAATTGGTCTCAAACTGTCTGGACAGAGCAGAGATCTGGGCCAGGTGAAGGGACAAGAGAGGGTAGGTTGAAGAGTAGGTTGGAGCACGCTGGAGAAAAATCACTCAAAATTTGGCAATGGGCAAAAAATAATATCCGTCCTGGGGGAGGGAGGAGAAGGACCGCGACACGTATGGTTTTTGACCCTGTGAGACATTAAGCAGTTTAGATTTTGACATAGTGATCTTAAGCTCACTTCTCTTTCTTAAATTGCCTATAAAATAAAAAAATTTCCAATTGTCATTTGTAGCAGTTTTAATGTCTGTTTTCCTCATTAATTAATGCATTGGATAAACTCTATGACATGTATTCATTTTATATTTGCATGACAGTCATGGAGTTAGGTCTTTGAAAATGGCTTCTCTTCTTCTGAAACTGTAGAATTTCCTACCCTGGCCCAGGTCCCTTTTCCCCAAGGGCCCAGAGTAACTCAGGGGGCTGGTGTCCCTAGGGCTCCCATCCTGCCTCCTGGTCAGTTTCCTGGGCAGGCTGGGGGTTGGGACAGTGCGCGCATCTGTTCACTGTACGTGAAGGAGGTGTGGAGGGAGGTGGTATTTAAATCGTGGTGCTGGGGATACAAACATACATCATGAACAGTCCCCTTCGTTTTCCATCTGCCAAGTTGTTCCAGGGCCCAGGGCTGCCAGCTGAGGAGCGGGTGACTCATTGGGAATGGAAATACTTGTACAGTAACTCGCAGCTCCTCTCCACCCCTGATGGGGCTGCAGGGACCCACCAACTTGGCACTTTCTTTTGCCCCCTTTTGATGTATCAGTGGGAACCTGGAGTTTACCTTCCTAAGGGTTTCCTGAAACATTATCCATCCAGACCTTGCCAAGCGGCCAGGTGGGACAGAAGGAAAACAAAGGTGGCTCTTGAAGACTCAGGAGCTGGTCTTAAATCCTGACGCTCCTGGTGTGAAAAGGTCTGAGGGGACGGCCAGGCTGAGGTGAAGCAGGAAAAGTCTGTGGCTTGTCAGGAAAGGAGCAAGAGTCGAATTCTATATTAGCAGTTGACTGACCTTGGGCAGACTGTGAATACATAATTGCCTGGTAAAGTGGCTTAGAAACGCAGTGTCTATGAACGTGGCAGATGGCCGGGAAGAAGAGTCATCCTACATCTGGCAGAGCCACGAGCGGAGGGAGGCAGGAGGTGGGTAGGGAAGGTGCAAGAGCCATACTCTTCTTCTGGTTGCGGTCAGGACCAGGCCGGGCCTAAACCCATCCCCAGTGTTTGTGTCCCATCGGGTACATTCTTCCTTTGCCTCAGTTTGCTCTGTCAGGATAGCAACGATAGCTCAGCTTTTGTTCCAGGTAAAATGGTAAGTGCTTCGTATATGTAGCTTACCTAGTCTTCACAAACACCTTATGCAATAGCTCTTATTATCATCACAGAGAAGAACAGAGAGGTAAAGCAATTTGCCCAAGGTCACACAGCCGGCCAGGGGCAGAGACGGGACTCAAACCCTGGTCTGTTTGGCTCCCAAGCACCTTATTACTATGTTACACTCGCCCCTGCAGGTAAGGCTGGGAATCCAGTTGTGGAAAAATGGTAATCATAGGCTAGAGGAACTGCCAAGCTCTTCCCTCTGGCAAGATTGATTTCTCAGTGAGACCACGAGCTTAATGAGAGCGAAAGCTCAGGCCTTATACCGCTTTATGTGCCCTCAGGCCCCAGAAGTGCTAGGCATGCAGGGAGAGCACAAAAAGCAATATTATTGCTGTGAACTTTCATTAGGATGTATAGAGTTCTGTTATGTGTTTGGAAAGAATCCATCATCTCAAGAGGCTATATAATGCTCAAAACAGCTTTAGAAATTCTCTTTGGAAATTGCTTTCAGAGCCCCAGGCACATAAATACATTTTTATACATATCTTCAATCATGGCAAGCCTTAGTCCTGCGAGGCTAGCTCTGAATGCTAGAGAAATCCAGAGGCAAGTCAGAGCCAAATTTGGTGAAGGAGGTGAATGATCAATTTCAAATTTTCAGTTTTGTTTAAAAACAAGCTGGCGGTAGTGTAAAGCAACAAGGCTGACGGTGTTGACGAGGTTGCAGACCCAGGCGGAAGACGTTTCTGCGGCAGGGGAATTTTAACAAGCTTTTGAGCAAAAGCCCTGCTTTTGGGTCCCTGTCTACCTCACCAGCCTCCTCTCAAGCTGCTTTCCCACTCACTTTCTCCGTCCCTGTTACCAGGCTCCCTTTCGTTTTCTTGGGACACAATGCGTATTACCTGCCTCAGGCCTTCACGCACATTATTTTCTTGCCTCTTTTTGCCCAGCGCATCTGTCCAGCCCAAGCGTAGGTGCCATTCCCACAGCGTGACCCTCTCACCCGCGATTCCTTCCTGATCTTTTCCTTTGACCTTGTAATGATAGATTCCAGGACGCTTCTACTGGCAGAACACCCCGGCTCCAACCCCATCCCCCATCCCGCAAGGTTTTTGTTTTGCTCACCACTGGGCCCCCAGGATATATGGCATCGTTTGGGCACTCAACAAATATTTTTGAAAGAATAAGTCAACAGGGGCTTCCAAGTCACCAGCTGCCGAAGGGCTTCTCTACCCCTCCCCAACTCCCCCACCACCTCATCTGCTGACCTGCTTCCTCTTCTGTCTCTTCTGGGCTTCTCAGAAGCTTCCGCCCTTGGGCCCCCCTCAGCCCGCTTTCTTTGGTTCCCCTTCCTCTTCTGGCTTCTTAGTAGGCACTCCTCAGGTTCTGCTTTTAGCACTTTTTCTTTTCATGCTGGCTTTTATCTTCAGCCCTGCCTCTCTGTAGAGCTCCAGCCTACTTCCAACTCCCCAACTCTGGGCACCCGAAACCCATTTCAAGGACCAGATCCACTTTTCCCCTCTGGCTCCTCTTCCTGTGCTTTTTCTCTGGAATGTTTTAAAAATCTGTCCAGTCTCCTAAAAAGAACCTGTAACGTGATCTTCACCTCCTTCTCTTCTCCTTCCATGTTCCATTCTGCTTCGGAATGTCATTTGCATCTTTAATTTCCTATTCATTCTAATGAGAAAATTCCAAGGTAGACCCTCTTTACTAATCATTTCTCAGGTGGACAATTCAAACAGCTTCAGGAGCACTCGGGTGGCTCAGTCAGTTGGGCGTCCAACTCTTGATTTCAGCTCAGGTCATGATCTCTGGGTTGCAAGATCGAGCCCTGCATTGAACCCTATGCTCAGCATGGAGTCTGCTTGAGATTCCCTCTCCCCCTCTCCTTCTGCCCCCATCCCTCACATGCTCTCTCTCTTAGATAAATAAATCTTAAAATAATAATAATAATAAAAATAAAACAGCTTCACAACTTGCCCCCACCCCGAGGCAGCTGCCAAGCTTCTCCCCAGGCTTACAATTCATCCCTCAAACAGTTGTCTGACATAATGACCCTCCATTGTCTAAAGAATACAGCCCACAAGCTGGTGTTACCTACCACTACCTCCTTCGCTATTCTTAGTCCAGTCGTTTTCAAAGCACAGCCCCTGGATCAACTGTAGGTCAACATCACCTGGAAGCTCGTCAGAAACACAAATTCTTGGGCTCCACCCCAGACCTACTGAGTCAGAAACTCCTGAGGGAGGGGCAGCAATTCGTGATTTAATCAGTCCTCTGGGTGATCTGATGCAGTCTGAGAGTGAGAAACACCGCTCCCGCGGTATCAGACTTAGCGTTTATCTCTGAAGATTACAACTATTGTTGTGCACTTATGACTCTGCTCATGCTTTTTCATCTGAGTGGAATGACTTGCCCTCTTCACACTCCAACCCCTACATCCCATGCTCCATGATTTTTCCACCTGCCAAATTCCTATTCATTATTCCAGGTCCTGCCCAAAACTTACTTCTCCACGAAATATTTCCTGCTTCTTCCAATCAGAATGAATCACTCTCAACTGTGAGTTTTCACTGGGGCTGCTCCTTGGCTATTGAGCTGGGTTTGATTTTGCCTCATTAATTGTTTATCTTCTCCTCTTGACTGTGAGCTCCCTGAGGACAGTGTCTAAGATGTTTTTTATCCCAGTATCCACAGCCTCCCATATAATAAGCGTTTTCTGAATTGACTTGGATCAATGTACTATTTCATATACATTGGTAGGAAAGGGTGAGGTTTATCTTGGATAAAGAATCAGGCCAGAGACATACAGCATCCTACCCCTTTAAGAAATCGATGTCCCAAGGTAGGTGCTCTGTGGCTCTTCTCCAGCAATTTGGGTCACCCAAAGTTGGGTAGCTTAATCTTGGAGTCATACCTCGAATGACTAGAAACCTCGATTTCTCAAAAGATAGGATGTTCGAAGAGAACAGAACGGAGAGCAGATAATCAGAAAGGATAGGAAAGACTCAGGACTCCGAACCTGCCCATCCAAGCTAACAAAGGAAGCAGACTGCCCCCCTGCCCCCAAACCCTCAATAAAGAAAAGAAACAAAGGTCTGTAGCTTGCTGATCTGTTGGCACTGGTCGGATATGGCAAAACATTTTTAGTTATGAAGCCATTAGTTAACACGGATTCTTTTTTTTTTCTCTGCCTGTTACGAACTGAATTGTGTCCCCTAAAAATCCATATGTCGAAGCCCTAACCCTTGATATTACTGCATTTGGGGCCCCAATTCAATAGAACTGGTGTCCTTACTAGAAGAGGAAGAGACACCAGGGGTGTGGGTGCACGGAGAAGCCACGGGAAGACACAACAAAAAGACAGCCACCTACAAGCCCGGGAAAGAGATGTCAGAAGAAACCAACCCTGCTGGCACCTTTATCTTGGACTTCCAACGGCCAGACCTGTGAGAGAACACGTTTCTGTCGTTTTAGCCACCAGTCTGTACTACTTTGTTATGACAGGTTGAGCTAATACCCTGCTGCTTTCATTTTCTTCTCCAGCCTTTTCTTTTCCCTACTCTTACATTCCTTACCTGCTTGATTTCCAGCTTCCATTATTTTCTTTGCTTTGTTTCTTTGTAAAAACATCAACAAAAATGACAAAAGAACATAAACTAGTTTGGAGACTGTGGTTTAGAATACTATTGAGTAGCTCAGAATCAGAAAACTGGAAGTTTGAGTTTCCATGGTAGCAAATCTTCCAACTGAAATCATGTTTCCCAAGCTTGTGTTCCATTAGAGCTTTAAAAAATATATATATGCCTATAAATATATATATATATATATATATATGCTCACAATTACATCTTATTTTGGTGAGTCTTATGGACCCACCCTTCCTGATATGATTCTGGCTTTCCCTCAGTTCTAATGTGACTAGAGACTAAATGACTAAAGAATTTAGATGAATTCAACCCTTCCTAACTCAAATTAGGGGTGTATTTCCCATTCTGCCTCTCATGTTCCCCCTCCACCCAAGAACTTCAGTCCCAGGAAATAATCTCAGAAGGGAAATCCTATTTCAGAGATCTCTGGAATAGATACTGCTTGTTACAGAAATTGGAAAAATATGAGGATATATGCAATAAAAGTAGAAATATTTTAGAATGAAGAGAGATACAACCTAAGTGAAATCCAATTTCATTTCAGCCAGTTGCCAATTTTAGTCTGGTGTGTGCTAGGGCTAGAAATTATACGCTGGCCTACTAGAATAACTGAGTGGGGGGACAGCGATAAAGACAATGACGATAATTAAAAATTTGTTCATATTACCTTATAGTTTTATCACTTATAGGTAAAACTATGAATTGATAGTATTGTAATGAATAATATTGATCCAGTTCTATAGATGAGGGAAAGGAAGATTAGAGAAGATATGGGATTCACTCAGCGTCACACATAATCATTAAATGTAACAAGCAGGATATGAACATCTGAGGGTAATACATCTTCCAGGGGTATCTGTAAGGATTTGGACTTTAAATATTTCTTCCTAATTCCTCACTTGCCTTCTGGGATACCAATTGCACATATGTTAGACTCTTTGTATTCTGCAGGTCTCTATACTCTGTTTATCCTTCCTTCCGTCTGCCCTTCAGTATTGTTTTTTCTATTCGCATGTCTTCAAGTGACTTCTGCTATGTCCTATCTGCTGTTAAATTTATCTAATGGGTTCTTACTTTCAGATATTGCAGTTCTAGAATGTCCACTTGTATTTTTAAATAAATGCCTGTTCTGTGTGGAAATTCTTCATTTTTCATCCATCTTTTTGTCTACCATTTTCTCTATTAAAAAAACATATATATATATATGTGTGTGTGTGTGTGTGTGTGTATAATAGTTACGTTCAAGGTCCTTCTCTGCTAACTCTAACCTCTGGATATTTTGTGGATCTGCTTTAGGGTCAGTTTTTTTCTCTTGATTATTGGTCCCATTCTCCTACCTCTCTCATGTCTCATTACTTACAGTTGTTTGCAAGACATAATGTATAAAAGAACCATAAAGACTGAAAATGATATTTTCCCCGAGAAAGGGTTTGCCCTTTCCTCAGCTGGACAGTGGAAAGGGCTGATCACCTCAGTGCCTCAAGAAAGTAAACTGGGCCATGGCTGTTTGCAGCCAGACTTCGTTCTACCTGGTTGCGGTCTCCTGCCTCCGGTGGGGTTTTGTCTCCTATGAAATGTGAGACTGAGGGAGGTTTCACTGCATTCCTGGACGTGCCCCTTTCTGGGCAAAGTGCCCATGAGCTTTGGCTTGAGATGCTGTTGTATCTCTGTCACATCTGCCCTGAAAGTTGAGGTCGTCAGCCTCCACATCATCCAGATTCAAAATCTGCCGAACACTGGCTATGGTGGTAAGCCCCTCCCACTAGGGAAGGTTGACGCTAGGTAGAGATTTCGCTCTTCCTTGCTGACTCAGCCCCCCCCCCGCCCCAGTCTCCCATGTCACCCCAAATGCAATAACTGTCCTGTGGGGAAAACCCAGCCATGGGACTAGGACTCCTTTAAATTCTGCTCTGTTTTACAAGGCTGCAGGGTGGGGAGAGTGGGGGGAGGCTCCCCTGATTTCTCTTCCCCTCTGCAGTCTAAGCCCAATCCTCAGGCAGGGCCTCAGCAAATGCCCCCCATCCCCGGCCCCCAGGGGAAGAAAACGGCCTGCAACCTCAATTCATTTTCCATGTGCTCTTCCCCTCTGGAATTTCCTTCTTCTAGTTCTCTTCACCTCTATGGTTCTCCACACTGTTTTTAAAAATATGATTTTGTGATAAGTCTTTATTTTCCCTAGCTGTTGCAGTGGGAGGAATTCCTGCTAAATTCTACTCGGAAGCAAAAGTCTAAAAACTGACTATTAATCTATTTTTTCATCAATGAGATCACACTGAGTCATATTGTTTTGCCAATATTTTATTATGAAAAATGTCAAGCCTCCAGTAAAGTTGAAGGAAGTTTATAATGAACAATCCACACATTCAGTGGTGTGTTGGTAAACTCTCCTACTAGGTGAGAAAAAAAAAAGTTCTGATTTGTGTGGCTTGCTGATTTCTGTGGTACAGATCTTCCCGCCATAGCCAGTTTCAAGCTACCAACATGAGTTGGGGGAGAGCTGTGCAAAATCAGCTCTGTGAGCCTACCTGAGCCAGCTCAGAAACACCACTTCATAGAACCATCACCTAGATTCTACCACTACCATTTCATTTATTTGTCTTATCAGATGTGTATCCATTCCTGTGTCCATCATCAATTCATTTTTTAGAAATTTCAGATGGAAGTGTAATTTCCTCTAAATACTTCAGCGTGCATAGTGACAGGAGTTTAGTACCTGTTTACAGTATTTTCTTTTGATGTCAAATGCGTTCTCAGTCTTATTTGTACATTTGCTAAGTGTTGACAAATTCGTACATCTGTGTAATCCAGCCTCGATCAAGATATAAAAGAACACGTTTTCTACAGAAATTTTTCTCCAAGTTTGGCCAACTAAAACTTTCAACTTTTCCTGACATGAACTCTCATTCAACCAGGACACTTTCATTATGGTTGATTGATTGATCATTGCACCCTAAATGCGTGTCTTTATATTGGTTCCATTCTATACTCACCAGGATAAATAATAAGACAGTTGCATCATAATACATAACTTTGACAGCAGATGTACCATAAAAGCCTGAAAGCTTTAGTAACCGCAGTGCATACCCTCATCGAATCATGACAAAAAAGCATCACAAAACTCAAGCGCACACCAAGTCTATAGTCCCCAGGATGGACAAGCTGCCTCATATTCCATCCCTTCAGACTTCCTTTAGCTCCAGCTCCCGCACTAAATATATGTGAATCATTCTGCTAATAGTCCCGTGACATCATGTGGTCCCAAGGAACAAGCCTGTCTACCCGCCACCCCTGGCTGTTCCTGACCACACTTCGTTTGGCAATATGTGCACTTGGCTTTCACCTGTCATAACTCAAGGACAAACATCAGTCAACAGTGAAAAACAACATCCAGAAAAACACTCAGCACAAAAAGGGAGAAAACAATCATTTGCCTTCAATTATGAGGATGGATATTTTAGACTCAAGTTGTGTGAAATATTGGACAGTACTTCAAATTCTAAACCACAAATCCATGTTCCAGATGAAAAAGGCAGGTTGGAGAAGAGCAAATAGAAATCCCTTGCCTAAAGTTCCCAAATAGAAAATGTTTCTAAAAGTAATTTTATATATCTGTGATATTAACCATGACAGTGATTAGTATATGATGGCTGCCTTTTGTTATCTGGGAACTGTTAAAATCATAATATCTTACGCATGTGACGTGGTTTATAAAGTTTTTGTTTTGGTCACCTCACTTGTCAGACCCAGTAAGGATGCGTGGAAGTTACAAGAAGGCAGATTTCTTTAACCATTAGAGCCATGTAACAATAAGATGGGTTATTGCTAGAGGCTTCCAGATTTCATGACTTCATGACCACATGACTCTCCAATGACCATATTTTCCAAACTTAATTTGGGTCATTTTTTTTTCCAAGTAAAAATTTGATATCCAGAGAGAGTAGAATGTTCAGGAGTTTGCTGTTATTATTCAGCTCATTAAATAGACAGGCATTTATATAGTTTCTACCAGCCTTGTTTTACACATCTACATAGTTATGCTTTGTAGAATAATAATTTACTTAATCATGTCCCTACTATTATTTGTGGTGTTGCACAATTATGGTGTTTCTAATTTTTCCATATGACAAGTATTTCCACAATGAATAGACCATAGCACAGGAACCTTTCTCTGTATGTTGGGTTATTATTTAAGCATAGTTTGCATTGGAGGAGATAATGCTAAGTGAAATAAGTCAAGCAGAGAAAGACAATTATCATATGGTTTCTCTCATCTATGGAACATAAAAACTAGGAAGATCGGTAGGAGAAGAAAGGGATAAAGAAAGGGGGGGATAATCAGAAGGGGGAATGAAGCATGAGAGACTATGGACTCTGAGAAACAAACTGAGGGCTTCAGAGGGGAGGGGGGAGGGGGAATGGGATAGGCTGGTGATGGGTAGTAAGGAGGGCACGTATTGCATGGTGCACTGGGTGTTATACGCAACTAATGAATCATCGAACTTTACATGAAAAAAAATTTTTTTAATTATTTAAGCATAGTTTGAAGGGCATAAACCTTTTTTTTATAAAGATTATATTTATTTATTCGACAGAGATAGAGACAGCCAGTGAGAGAGGGAACACAAGCAGGGGGAGTGGGAGAGGAAGAAGCAGGCTCATAGCGGAAGAGCCTGATGTGGGGCTTGATCCCAGAACGCCGGGATCACGCCCTGAGCCGAAGGCAGACGCTTAACTGCTGTGCCACCCAGGCTTCCCAGGCATAAACCTTTTTAATACCAATGAGCAACATAATAAAATCCTCTACCAAAAAGTTTGTACTGATTTACAGTCCTATAAAAAATGTATCAGAGTGCCCATTTCAGTGCACCGTTCTCCACACCGAGTGATAGTAGTATCCTGAACACTGAAGATTTGAGTAGTCCCCGAGGATCCAGGTTGGGTATTACCAAACCAACTTTGGAGGCTCTGATAAAAGAGGCTCTAATTAGTAGGTGTAGCTGAATAAACTTTAAGTTTCCATCTAAACGTCTAGGATTATATTTCCAATCCATTATAATTATGACATAGCTAGTTATACCATGTCTGGTTTTATAACAAACATGGTCAAAAATATACAGCACTACTCCCTTTATTCACAGGGGATATGTTCCAAGACCCTCAGCAGATTCCTGAAACCATGATAGTAGTGAACACTATATGTTCTCTGTTTTTTCCTATACATACACTTTTTATGATACAATTTAATATATAAATCAGGCAGAGTAAGAAATTAATAATAATTAATAACAAAATAGGACATGTGCTGTAATAAAAGTTATCTGAATGTGGCCTCTCTCTTCTTTCAAGATATCTTGTACTGTACCCACCCATTGTCATGTGATGTTGTGAGATGATAAAATACCTATATGATGAGACGAAGTGAGGCGAGTGACATGGGCATTGTCACGTTGTATTAGGTTACTTTTGACCTTCTGACAGTGCTTCACAAGGAGGGTTATCTGCTTTCAGACTGTGGTTGACCGAAGGTGACTGAAACTGAAAATAAATGGAGGCTACTGTATATGAAAAGCTTCAATGGCACAGCTATTCCATATGACATATTGGCATAGTCTTGTTTTTCAGGATTTTTGGAGCCCAAAGTGGGCATGCTTGCAAATTAATTCACTTAGGATGCAAGTTATTTGTATTGTTTAGTTATATGTGTGTGTGTGTATGTGTGTGTGTGTGTGTATAAAATTATATAAGCAAAATATAGATTATACTTGTGTGTTAGCCAGCTCAGACTGCCATAACAAAATATCTTAGAAGGGGTGGCTTAAACAACAGACACTTGTTTCTCACAGTTCTGGAGGCTGAAAGTTTGAGATCAGGGTGCCAGCATGGTCAGATTCTGGTGAGACTTCTCTTCCTGGGTTATAGAGGGCCATCTTCTCACTGTGTCCTCACTGAGAGAGAGAGAGGGAGAGAGGGCGAGAGAGAGAGAGATCTTTCTCTTCTTGTAAGTCCCTATTGGATTAAGGCCCACACTTTTCACCTCATTTAAACTTAATTACATCTTAAAAGACCCTACCTCTAGATATAGTCACATTGGGGGTTAGGGCTTCCATCTATGAATTTGGGGGGGACACATAATTCAATCAATAGCAATATGTATTTCTAATAGACATGTGTTATTGAGATAATATTTGAGCAATACTAAATAAAATAGATGTTTTAAAAAGTAGAAGTCATCAAATTGATTTTGTTTTCAGTCTTGAGCTTTCGTCTCAGCAGTCTTTCCATGACCTCTTGTGAAATCTCTCTGTAGGTTATTAGGTGAGATGAGATTCTAACTCTCCAAATAAAAAGAGATAAGCAGTGCCAAAATTCTCTAAGGAGCTGACTTCAGACCTTATCCCCTTCAGATTAAAGATCAATGCTAAGACCCTGTTGTGGTTCTCTACTGCTGCACAAATCATGTCAAAATCGAGTGGTTAAAAACAACAACAATCATTTTATTATCTGTTACGGTTTCTGTGGCTCAGGAATTTGGGAAGGACTTGGCTGGGTAATTCTGGCTTGGGGTCACTCATATGGTTGTAATCAGATGGTAGTTGAAACTGGAACAGTGGAGGGAGTGTGACTAGAGCCGCTGGAGCCTGGCCAGGCATTTCTCTCTCTGCATATAGTCTCAGGGCCTCTGCATGTGGTCTTTCTCCATGGGCTAGTTTGTGCTTCCTCACAGCATGGTGGCCTCGGGGCAGTCGGATCACTTGCATGGTGGCTCAGTGTTCTAGCACGGTGTTCCAGCTCACGAGGTGGAAGCTGCTCTTCGCAATCTATGACTTAGTCTCTGAGGTTGTGCAAAGTCACTTCCCCAGCATTCTATTGGTTAAAAGTGAGACACAAAACCACCCAGATTCAAGGGAAGGAAAATTAGACTCCGCCATTTACTGGGAGGGTGGCAAAGTTCTAGAAGAGAAAATGGGATGAGAGTTACTGTTGCATCCATCTTTGGAAAGTACCGTCTGTCACAAACCCCTTTATAGAATATCCAGATCTGATAAATAAATGCTTTCCACTAAATTCTCTATGAATAGTCCCAATCCTGAAATGTTATGTCCAGTTCTGGTCACCTATTTTAATTGGGATGCATAGAAGAATGTGGAAGCTCATTCTATGAGGAATGGTCATGGGAACTAGCTTTATTTTTCCCAGATAAGAGATGTTAGGGGAGATATGATCACAATCTTAGCACATCTGAAGGACGGTCATGTGAGAAAGGCAACAGGCTTGGTGTGGGTTGTTCCAGAAGGATGAATGAATACAGGATTTTTCAAAGAACTTGAATATCTCAAAGAAGAAATTTAGAAGCTTCTTGTCTGAATTGCCTCTATCTGTTATATATTCTGTATATAATTTTTTTTAAAGATTTTATTTATTTATTTATTAGACAGAGAGAGAGACAGCCAGCGAGAGAGGGAACACAAGCAGGGGGAGTGGGAGAGGAAGAAGCAGGCTCCCAGCAGAGGAGCCTGATGTGGGGCTCGATCCCAGAATGCCGGGATCACGCCCTGAGCTGAAGGCAGATGCTTAACGACTGAGCCACCCTGGCGCCCCTTATATAATTTTTTAAAAAGTGTCTATTGGTCAGAAACAAAAAAGTTTCAAACCATTAGACTTGGTCGAGTAAATGAGTGTTGTAATGGCAAAACCAGGTGTCTATTTCAAAAATAAATTAGGCTATGACTTTCAAAATGGGAGTGCCCATATCCCAGGGCGTACAGGTACTGTGCTAGTGGGTACTGAAAGCCATAGGATAAATAGAGTGCTATATTCACATGCATTTTAAATTAAAAACTTGAAGAGAATCTCCCAGTTGCAGCTAGCTAATCAGGGTGAGCCCACTATATTCCCACGGATACTGTGTAAAAACGTTTGTATTGACACAGTTAAGGGCAGATTGAAGAGCAAGGCTGCCTGAGTTCAAATCCTGGCTCTGTAACTTGCTAGTATGTAACCCGGGGCAACTCAACTTCTTTGCACCTTAGTTTCCTCATCTTTGAAATGGAGTAATAGTGATTCCTACCTTACAGAGTGATTGTAAAGATGAAATGAAATGACTTAAGTACTTAGAGTAGTGCTAGACATAAATACCACCAAAGTGCTGATGAAATAAATAAAAATTTGAGAAATATGAAGGGACCTACCCAGGAAGGTCAATAATAGGCACACTTAGACACTGTGATCATGAACAGAAGCTGGAAATCATACATGCTGAAGAGATTGCTTTTGGGGCGTGGTCCATAACCTACTCTCCCAAAAGGAATTCTAAAAAATTCAGACTAAAGCCAAGGTCACCCAATTGCTGAGTGGTTTTTGATGGTCTAAGCCAGAGGTCAGCAAACCTTTTTTGCCAAGGGCAAAATGGTAAATACAGTTTTTTTAAGATTTCATTTATTTATTTGAGAGACAGAGAGCGAGAGAGAGAGCAAGTGCATGAGTGGGGGAGGGGCAGAGAGAGAGAAGGACAAATAGACTCCCTGTTGAGCATAAGCTGACTTGGGGCTCGATTCCAGAACCCTCAGATTATAACCTGAGCCAAAATCAAGAGTCGGAAGCTTAACCAACGGAGCCACCCAGGTGCCCCCAAATGGTAAATATTTTAAAATTTGCAGGTCATAGGATCTTTGTCACAACAATTCAACTTTGCCATTGCAGCATGAGTTTAATGAAGGGTCAGGCCAAATTTGGCCTATGATCCATATCCATGGTTTACTGACCCTCGTCTAGATCATTCTGGGCCTGGGCAAGGGAGCTGGAAGTAGAATGATTTTTGATGGGAATTTTTGATGGCCACTACAAGGCCACCTCTCTTCCTGGGGCGAACTCGCTCTGACTTTGAACAGGTCCTCCATGTCTGACTCGGACACTCGGAACCATGCATCTACAGATACATATGAGGAACAGCAGTACACAAATCATTCATTCGCATCACTCTGTGTTCCATTATTTTATTGCAAAGTCTTGGAAAGAGAGCTGAGGCTTTTATTTTCCTTCAGACCAGCTCCAAAACCCAGAACAATGCTGTCCATTCTGTGGATGGTCAGTGAGCCCTTGCTGACTGTCTTTATTTCTTCACCTGCAATAAGATCTCCCCAGGCCCACATGGAAACCTAAAAGTTCATGAGGGACTAATTTAGTGAGACTCTTCCAGGGGAAATTTAGTCCCCATGGGAGATGATTACACACTGATGGAATTTTTGCACACTGGATGGAAAAATGATCTTTGCCTTTTGGCTGTGTCATAGTAATAAGTGGGAGACTGATTATTTCTAAGAGTGCAGCTCTTCCCGGCACTGATAAGAATGGAACGCAGGCTACCATGGAGATTCAGGTCACTAATTAGTCCCAGAAGCTTCTATGCCTTGAATCACTGTTCTATTAATTATGCATCAAATTAGAATGTTTGCAAAGGCCTAGTGCCAACTGTGCTGCAGAACCGGCTGACGGCATGGAGAGATCAAGGAGTGTCCCTCCCAGCACACTGCGGGGACCAGCGGGTGAAACCCAAGGCCTGAGTGTGCAATGACCCTGCCTGATCTCTGACCCAGCTGTTTGCAGCCTCCTGCCAGAGAGCTTGTTATTGGCAGCGTCGACAAAGCCAGGAGAGGAAGAGAATGATGGCCGCCCCTCAGCTGGACCCTCTGAGTTCTGGTGCAGTCACGTTCATCTGTGAAAAGACAGAAAACAATCAACTGGACATTTCATTTCCACATTAACGAAAAAGATATTGCCAGGTGTTTACAAATATGGAGATAACACGTCTGGACTGTTGTCTGACTTATAGTTATTTTTAAATTGAGGTATAATTGACTTAGAACATTATATTAATTTCAGGTGTACAACATAATGATTTGATATCTGTATACGCTGCAAAATGATTGCAATCTGTTAATTACCATACATATCATCTCCATACAGTTACAAAATTTTTTTTCTTGTGATGAGAACTTTTAAGAATTACTCTCTTAGCAACTTTCAGATATGCAGTGCAACATTACTGACAACAGTCACCATACTGCTCGTCATGTCCCCATGAGTTATTTAATTTATAACGGGAAGTTTGTACCCCTTCACCCATTTTGCCCTCTCCCCAACTCCCTTCCCCTCTGGCAACCGCCAATCTGTTCCCTGTATCTATGAATTTTCTTTGTTTGTCTTATGAGTGCAATCATACAATATTTGTCTTTCTCTGTCTGACTTACCTCACTTAGCGTGGTATTCTCAAGGCCCAGCCTAGTGTATCTCGGCCTTTTGGTTAATATCAAGTGTAGTATCTCAAGGCCCATCCTCGTTGTCATAAATGGCAAGATTTCATTCTTTTTTATGGCTGAGTGGTATTCCACTGTATATATCTATAGACTACATCTTCTTTATCCATTTATTCATCTATAAATACTTCAGTTATTTCCATACCTTGGCTGTTAAAAATTATGCTGAAATAAACACAGGGGTATATTGCATATATCTTTTTGAACTAGTGTTTTTGTTTTCCTCAAATAAATACGCAGAAGTGGAATTGGTGGATCATTTTTAAGTTTTTGAGAAACCTTATAATGTTTTCCATAGTGGCTGCACCATTTTACATTCCCATCAACCAAAATGAAACCCTAAAAAGGGTTCCCTTTTCTCCACATGCTTGCCAACCTGTGTTGTGTCTTATCTTTTCAATACTAGGCATTTGACTGGTTGAGGTGACATCTCATTGTGGATTTGCATTTCCCCGATGATGAGTGAGGCTGAGCATCTTTGCATGCACCTTTGGCCATCTGTATGCCTTTCTTGGAAAAATGTTCATTCAGCTCCTCCACCCATTTTTAAATTGGATTGTTTGCTTGTTATTGAGTTGTATGAGTTCTTTATATATTTGAGATATTAATCCCTTATCAGATATATGATTTGCAAATATTTTCTCACATTCAGTGGGCTGACTTCACTTTGTTGATGGCTTCCTTTGCTGTGCAACAATTTTTTAGTTTGATGTAGTCCCACTTGTTTATTTTTGATTTTGTTGAATTTGCTTTTGGGGTCCATTCAAAAAGTCATCTGCCAAGATTGATATCAAGGAGCTCACTGCCTGTGTTTTCTTCTAGGATTTTTATGGTTTCAAGTCTTACATTCAAGTCCTTAATCCATTTTGAGTTAACTTTTGTGTCTGGGGTAAGACAGTAGTCTACTTTCATTCTTTTACATGTGGCTGTCTAGTTTTCCAAGCAATATTTATTGAAAAGACAGTTCTTTCTCCATTATATATTCTTGCTTCCTTTGCTGTAAATTAATTGACCATATATGCATGGGGCTATTTCTGGGCTCTCTAGTCTGTTTCATTGATTTATAGGTCTGTTTTTATGCCAGTACCATACTGTTTTGATTATACAGCTTTACAATATAGTTTGAAATCAGGGAGTGTGATGCCTCCAGCTTTGTGCTTCTTTCTCAAGATTGTTTTGGCTACTCAGGATCCTTTGTGCTCCTGTACAAATGTTAGGATTGTTTGTTTTATTTCTGTGAAAAATGCCATTGGACTTTTGATAAGGACTGCCCTGACTTTATAGATTGCTTTGGGTAATATGGACATTTCAACAAATTAATTCTTGCAATCCACATGCTCGAAAATGTCTTTCCATTTATTTGTATCTTCTTCCATTTTTTCATCAATGTTTTACAGTTTCCAGTGCATAGTTCTTTAACTTTCTTAAGTTTATTCCTAGGTATTTTATTATTTTTGATGCAATTGTAAATGGGATTATTTTTATTTTACTTTCTGGCAGTTAATTGTTAGTGTATAGAAACACAACAGATTTTTACATTGATTTTGTACCCTGCAATTTTACTGAATTTGTTTACTAGTTCTAACAGTTTGTTAGAGTTTTCTATATACAAAATCCTGTCATCTGCAAGTAGTGACAGGTTTACTTCTTCCTTTCAGATTTGGATGCCCTTTCTCAATCTTGCCTAATTGCTCCGGCTAGTACTTCCAACACAGTGTTACATAAAACTGGTGAGGGCGGACATCCTTGGTTTGTTCCTGATCTTAGAGGAAAAGCTTTTAGCTTTTCCCTGTGGAGTATGATGTTAACTGTGGGCTTGTTATATGTGGTCTTTATAATATGTTGAGATATGTTCCATCTATATTTGTGTTGTTGAGTGGTTTTATCATAAATGAATGTTGAATTTTGACAGATGCTTTTTCTGCATCATTTGAGCCGATCATATGATTTTTATCTTTCATTTTTTAATATGGTGTGTTGCGTTGATTGATATGCTGATACTGACCAATCTTTGCATCCCTAGAATAAATCCCACCTGATAATGGTGTGTGATCCTCTTAATATATCGTTGAATTTTGTTTGCTAATATTTTGTTGAGGAATTTTACATCTGTGTTCATCAGGGATATTAGCCTGTGATTTCCTTTTTCTGTGGTGTCTTTATCTGGTATCAGGTTTTGGTAGCAGGGTAACACTGGCTTTGTAAAATGCATTCGGAAGCAAACCCTCCTCTTCAATTTTTCAGAACAGTTTGAAAAAAAATAGGTATTAAATCTTTGAATGTTTGGTAGAATTCACCAGTGAAAATGTCCGGTCCTGAGCTGTTATTTGTTGGGAGGTTTTTGATAACTGATAACCCCTTATCAGTTTTGATAACTGAGGTTTTTGATAATTGATCCACCAGTTCCACTTCTGGGTATTTATTTGAGGAAAACAAAAACACTAGTTCAAAAAGATATATGCAATGATAACAGATTTTCTCTTCCTTTATGATTCAGTCTTGGAAGGTTGTATGTTTCTAGGAATTTATCCATTTCTTCTAGGTTGTCCAATTTGTTGGCATGTAATTATTCATAATAGTTTCTTATGATCTTTTGTATTTCTTTGGTATCTGTTGTAATGTCCCCTCTCTCATTTGTGATTTTATTTACTTGAGCCCTCTATTTTCTTTTTCTTTTTTCTTTTTTTTTTAAGATTTTATTTATTTATTTGACAGAGAGAGAGACAGCCAGCGACAGAAGGAACACAGCTGGGGGAGCGGGAGAGGAAGAAGCAGGCTCCCAGCAGAGCAGGGAGCCTAATGCGGGGCTCCATCCCAGGACCCTGGGATCACGTCCATGAGCCAAAGGCAGACACTTAAGGACTGAGCCACCCAGACACTCCAGCACTCTATTTTTCTTAGTGATTCTGGTTAAAGGTTTGTCATTTTTTATAATCTTTTCAAAGAATCAGCTCTTAGTTTCATTGATTTTTCTATTATTTTTTTAGTCTCTATTTCATTTATTTCTGCTCTGATCTATATTATTTCCTTCCTTATACTAATTTTGTGCTTTGTTTGTTTTTCTTCTTTTAGTTCCTTTAGATATAAAGTTGGATTGTTTATTTAGATTCTTCTTGTTTCTTGAGGTAGGCCAGTATTGTTATAAACTTCCCTCTTAGAACTGCTTTTGCTGCATCCCATCGATTTTGGTGTGATTTATTTCCATTTTCATTTGTCTCTAGGTATTTTTTTATTTATTTTTTAATTCTTTGTTGACCCATTAGTTGTTCAGTAGCAGGTTGTTCAATCTCCACATATTTGTGACTTTTTCAGTTTTCTTCTTATAATTGATTTCTAGTTTTATACCATTGTAGTCAAAAAAGGTGCTTGATGTGATTTCAATCTTCTTGAATTTATTGAGACCTGCTGTAGCCTAACATGTTATATATTCTGGAAAATGTTCCATATGCACTAAAGAAGAATGCATATTCTGCTGCATTTGGATAGAATGTTTGGTCTATATCTATTAATCCCACCTGGTTTAATGTGCCACTTAAGACTTATGTTTCCTTATTGATTTTTCTGTTTGGATGATCTATCCATTGATATGTATATTAAAATCCCCTCCTATTATTGTATTGCCATCAGTTTATTCCTTTAGGCTTGTTAATATTTGCTTTATATTTTTAAGTGTTCCTATGTTGGGTGCAGAAATATTTGCAAATATTAGGCAGTAGTCCCCCCTTATCTGTGGAAAATACATTGCAAGACCACCAATGAGTGCCTGAAATTGTGGATAATATCAAATCCTATGTATACTGTTTTTTTTCCTATACATACTGAACAATAATAAAGTTTAATTTATAAATTAGGCACAGTAAGAGATTAGCAACAATAACTAATACTAAACGGAACAATTATAACAATATACTGTCATAAAAGTTATGTGAATGTGGTTTCTCTCTCAAAATACCTTATTGTACTGTACTCACCCTTGTGATGTGAGATGATAAAATTCCTACATGATAGATGAAGTGAGGTGACTGACATGGGCATTTTGAGGCAGCATTAGGTTACTATTGATGACAGAAGGAGGATCATCTGCTTCTAGACTGGGATTGACCATGGCTAACTGAAACCACACAAAGCAAAACCATGGATAAGCATGGTCTACTCTATCTTCCGGAATTTACCCTGTTATTATGTAGTGACCTTCTTTGTCTTTTATTACAGTCTTTATTTTAAAGTCTATGTTGTATGATAGAACTATAGCTACTCCAGTTTTCTTTTGGTTTCCATTTGCATGAAACACCTTTTTCCATTTCTTCACTTTCAGTATGTGTGTATCCAAAATCTGAAGTGAGTCTTTTGTAGGCAGCATATAGATGGGTGGTTTTTAAAATTTGTTGTTTTAAATCCATTCAGCCACTCTATGTCTTTTGAATGGGTAATTTAGTCCATTTACATTTAAAGTTCCTTTTTTCTTCTCTTGTTCTCTTCCCTTCTGGTTTGATGATTTTCTTAAGTATTATGCTTAGATTTGTTTCTCATTATCTTTTGTGTATCTATTATAGGTTTTTAAAAAATATTTATTTATTTATTTGAGAGTGCAAGAGAGAGCATATGGTGGGGTAGGGGCAGAAGGAGAGGGCAAGAGAGAGAGAAACCCAAGCAGACTCAAGGCCAAGGATGGAGCACAACATAGGGCTCAATCTCATGACCCTGAGATCATGACCTTGAGCCAAAACCAAGAGTTGGATGCTCAACTGACTGTCGTACCCATGCACCCCTCTACTATAGTTTTTGCCTTGTGGTTACCCTGACATTCACATATAACAATATCTATCTATCTATCTATCTATCTATCTATCTATCTATCTATCCATCCATCCATTATCTATCTATCTGTCATCTATCTATCTATCTATCTATCTATCTATCTACCTATCTATTATCTATCCATCCATCCATCATCTATCTATCTATCTGTCATCTATCTATCAACTATCTACCAACCTAATTTCTCTTTCAGTTTTGAATGATTACCTTGCTGGGTTGGGTAATCTTGGTTGGATGGAAGCTTTTCTTTTCAGTGCTTTGAATATATCATGCCACTTCTTTCTGGCCTGCAAAGTTTCTGCTAAAAAACCTTCGGAGAGTCTTATAGGGGTTCCTTTGTATATAATGAGTTGTTTTTTTTTGCTCCTTCTGATTCTCTATCTTTAGCTTTTGACATTTTAATTATAATGTGTCTCAGTGTGGGTCTCTTTAGGTTCATCTTATTTGGAACTTTCTGGGATTCTTAGATCTGGATATCTATTTCCTTCCTCAGGTTAAGGAAGTTGTCAGCCATTATTTCTCCAAATAAGTTTTCTATCTCTTCCTCCCTCCCTTCTCCTTTGGGAGTCCCTTGATAATGTGAATGTTATTCCTCTTGGTACTGTTTCGTAGGTTCCTTAAGCTGTCCTTAATTTTTAAAACACTTTCTTTTTGCTACTCTGTTTGGGGGAGTTCCATTTCTTGGTCTTCCACTAATCCTTTCTTCTGCTTCATCTAGTCCACTGTTGAAACACTCTAGTGTATTTTTTACTTTAGTTATTATATTCTTCAGCTCTGTGACTTGTGTTTGGTACTTTCTTATATTTTCTATTTCTTTGTTGAAGTTCTCAGTGGGTTCACCCATTCTTCTTCCCCATAGGGTAAGCATCTTTATGACCACTATTTTGAACTCTTTATCAAGTAAATTACTTATCTCTATTTCATTAAGGGTTTTTTGGGGGGGAGGGGAGGTTTATCTTGCTCTTTCATTTGGAACATATTCTTCTATTTCCTCATTTTGCTTGACTCTCTGCGTTTGTTTCTATGTATTAGGCAAAACAGCTAGTCTTGAAGGAGTGGTCTTGTGTGGGAGATGAAATTTATTATCAACTTTTCCCTAATTCTTGGTTTTCCCTAAAACCTTTGTGATTGTCTAAGCAGCCTGATTCATTCTTGATAGACTCCAGTTTTTGAGGGTTTACCAAGACCCGTCAGTGTTCCAAAGGGGGGAAGATTTCAGTCAACACCAAGTTTCACGCTGATTGGAAGCCAGACTGTCAGGCCTCAGATTTTAATGTATGTAAGCGTATACAGTCTTGCAGGACCACAATTGTAAGCCCTGCTGGCCTCCAGATCAGGTGATCTGCAGTGTCACTTTCATGACAGTTGGAAACTCAGAGCTCTAGATGAGTATAAATTCTTTCCTGTGATGTACCAGAAAGTCGTAGAGAGACCAAGGAGGAACACCAAAAAGGCAGCTTCCAGCCTACATTCTCTGACGGCATCTCTGTAATCTCTAGATGTGTGGCAAACCTAAAGCTTGTCCCTCAGGCTGAAGCTCCAGGACAAGTTAGGAGGCTTTTTTTTCCACAGGAAGATTGGGAGGTGTGTTTCAGCCGGCTCTCTGGGCCTGTGATGATAACTGCCAAGAACGGCCTCTTCAATTGTTTCAGTTCTGTGGGGCCCAGAAACACAAAATCCCTTGGCACCAGAGTCAGGTGTAAAGGGGTGTGAACTGTGTGTGTCTGTGTGCACTGCATGTGCCAGCCAGTTTTAGTGAGGCAGTGGGAGAGCAGGGCCAGGGTGCACCCACTGATTTCAGTGGGAGAGTGACAGAGCACAGGGGCAGGGCACACCTGTTGGCTTTAGTGGGGCCACGAGAGAGTGCTGTGACTGTGTGCACCTGCTAGCCCTAGCTAGGGAACCAAAAATGGTTCCCACCAATGCCTCCATCTCTGGAGAGTCCCAATGGGGTAGGATCCTGCCCCTCTGCAGATAATTTAATATTAGCAAAGGAATCTCTTTCACATATGGTCTAGGCACTTTTCAAACTGCTGGTTTTGCACTTGTTCTGCAGTGAGTGAGTATGTGTGAGCATAGAGTAAGAGAAGTCTCATTTACTATAGCACTTTGAATCTCCTGGACATAAGCCTCATTGGTTTTCAAAGCTAGATGTTTTGGGGCCTTATCTCTTTGATGCAGGTCCCAAGGGCGGAGGTGCTTGATGTGGAGCAAACCTCCCGCTCTTGAGAGAGGAGGCCCACGTTTGTGAGCTCCCTCCTGACTGTGGGTTGCCCTGCCAGGGGTGGTGTTTTTGGTGAGACAACATCTCTGCTTTTCTTACCAGTGTCCCTTTTGTACTTTGTTCCTTTTGTCCTTTGTTGTGGATGAGCTATTTAGTTACTTTGCAGGTCTTTCCCCAAGGGAATTGGTCCAGGGGTAGCTGTGGATTTGGTGTGTTCATGGGAGGATGTAAGTTCAGTATCTTCCTATGCTGCCATCTTGAACTGCCCCTGACTTCCGGTTTTTATCTCAAGTTTTTTTTTTTTTTTTTAAGATTTTATTTATTTATTCATTCGACAGAGATAGAGACAGCCAGCGAGAGAGGGAACACAAGCAGGAGGAGTGGGAGAGGAAGAAGCAGGCTCATAGCGGAAGAGCCTGATGTGGGGCTCGATCCCATAACGCCAGGATCACGCCCTGAGCCGAAGGCAGACGCTTAACCGCTGTGCCACCCAGGCGCTCCTTATCTCAAGTTTTTAAAGTCAGGTAGACATGGCTGTAGCTTTGGTTCAATTATTTTTTCTCCTGCTCCTCTTCTTCCATCAACTCCTCTCCTCTTATGTTCTCGTTGAACATAAAACCAAAATATACTAGGTGCTTGGCTGTAAAATAAACAGATGATATATCGCAGTCTCTGTGACTGTTGGGCTATAATTCCATCGAGGGCCTGGGTTGAAGTCATAAACCACAAGAAGTGAAGCGTGACCCACAAATGGCCTTCAAGATGGAATTACAGCTCCATAATTCAAAATGGACCTTTGAAAAAATAATTCTTAAACTTAGCTTTAATTTAGGGAAAAGCTCCGGCTGTATGGCATCTTCTGATCAGTTCATCGGTAAACAAATAGTTCCTCTATGTTAATCGGTGACATTTATTAACATTAGGTGAGCACTGTACCTGTTCTCTAGAAGTTACTGTTGCAACCACGCCACAGTGCCCTGAACAGAACCAAAGAAAGGGAAATTGGAGTCCAACAGTAAGAAAATTCAGCGCAGATGAACATAAATAAGCATGAGGTGAGGAGATAGGTTATCTTGGGACTGATAGGAAGAAATGCTGACTCCTGAAAACAGAGGAGCAATGGTCTCTTGCCTTTGCTTTTCACACCTTTTGTCTCTCCTCTTTATGATACCATGTGATGGCTGAGTTTGAGTTTTGTGGAAAGTAATAGATTGACATAAATTTCATCCCTGCTCTGTATCGTACCGCTTCTCTAAATGTGTTTGCTATTTTCTAAACCAATTCTGCTTAATGCCATATTTCATGGAAGCAAGTTGATCTCATACAACCCAAGTGTTATTAGAGGCTTTTTTCACCATGGTTCTTATGTGATGGAAACTAATATTCACACATTACAGAAAAAATAAACTAAATACATCAATTCTGCAGGATGTGGATATTTAAATCGCAGCTTCCTGTGATCATAAATTAAACCATCAAAATCCCCTAAGGATCCACTGTAGCCTTGGTATTAAATGAAACAACATATGTGCGAGGGTTGGCAGATGGTAGTGGCTTAAAATATGGTCATTCATTGACACAAATTGTACCATAAAAATTCAGAAATTCCTTATATATGCTCTTGTATATATTTACATACTTTCTTCAACAAGGCTATTATTTATTACAAAAATCTATAGCTATGGTAAAAGGAAAAGCAACAGAAAAGAACAATTTAAGATCAACTATTAGGCCAAAATGGACAAAGGATCATATAATTTGTCATCAAACTTATTGAGGTATAATTTTCATATCAATTTACTCTTTCTTTTGTAATTTCTATGATTGATTTGAGACCTTTCTTTTTCAAATATAAGCATTTAAAGTTATAAATTTCACTCTAAATACTTCTTTGGCTGCATCCCAGATATTGTGATAGGTTATCTTTTTTTTTTTTTTTTTTGCCTATATGTTTATATGTTTTTGTTTTGATTCAAACTATTTTCTAATTCCCTTGGTGATTAAGTTTAGATTCATGTGTTATTAAATTTCTAAATGTTTGGGGATTTTCAAGAAGTTATTCTGGTATTGATTTCTGTTTTAATTTTGTTATGATTAGAAAATATACTTTGTATGATTTAAATTACCTTAAATTTACTGAGACCCAGGCATAGTCTTTCTTTGTGAATCTTCTGTGTGCATGTGAAAAGAATTTTTATCCAGTCATCGCTGGACATAACATTCTATAACTGTCAGTTAAGTCAAGCTGGTTGATAGTTTTGTTCATGTGTTCCATGCCCTTTTAAATTTTCTGTCTATTTGTACATCAATTACTGAGAAATTTTTAAAACTTCTGACTCTTGCTGTGGATTGGTCTGTCTTTCTATTTTCCAATTGTCTAATTGTTTTTGTTTCATTTATCTTGAAGTTATTCAATATATGTATATGTACATTTAGTATTATTAAGGCCTTGTGATAAATTGACCCCTTTATCATTATGTAATGTCCTTCTTTATCCCAGATAATATTCCTTGTTCTAAAGTGTACTGATATTAATTATCAGATTTATTTTGATTAGTTTTTGCATGATATTCTTTTTCCATCTTTTTAGTTCTAATTTTTCTATATCTTTATACATAAAGACAGTCTCTTGCAGGAAGAATGTAGGTATGTGTTGCCTTTTAAAATTCAATCTGAAACACTCTGATTTTTAATTAGAGTGTGAAAAGCTATCTTTAATATTTCTTGCAGTGTAGGTCTGTTAATAGATTCCTTGAGCTTTTATATGTGAGAAACATTTCTCTATCTTTAATTTAGTCTCTATTTTGCCTTCACTTCTGAAAGAGAATTTTCTTGGGAACCCAATTCTATATAATAGTTTCCTTCTTTCAGTAGTTTAAGAAGATGTTCCATTTTCTTTTGGCTTGCACATTTCACCATAAGAAGTCTGCTGTAATGCCTGCCTTTATTACTCTGTATGTAGCATACTTTTTCTCTCTTGCTGTTTTAAAACTTTTCTTTTTAGTTTTGGATTTTAGCAATTTCTTTATGACGTGCTTTCTCATGATTTTATTTATACTTATTCTCTGTTTATTCTCTATGTTTCTATTTTTCTCTCTATATAACACAAATTTATAAAGAGCAAAACTAAAAGTCCTGTTTTATCCCTCCTAAATTGTACCTTAATTATTATCTCTTGCCCAGAATCCAATCACTCATGTAACTAGTTAAACCATTTTCTATATCTCCTTCAAAAACTTTATGAACTCACAGATACAGCATTATGGTTCAGATCAGAAGCTCTAGAAACCAGTCTGTTTGGGACAGAGTTATGGCTTTAGTACTAATTAAATTTGTTTTGCCTAGCCTTGAAAATCTTAGAGGTGGACTTAAAGAGTAAGCATCCCTATGTGTCTGAACTTTTCCCCCATATGTCATATTTTTAAGGTTCATTGATGTTATTGTTTGTTTTGATACTTTATTCCTTTGTATTGTATTCAATTGTATTTATCATTCTGTAATAATACCACATTTTGTTTGTCCATTCTCCAGTTGGCAGATATTTGGGTTATATCCAGTTTGGCTATCATGATAAAGTGGCTAAGAATATTTTGTATAAATTTTTGGTAAGCATACGTTTTCATTTTTCTTGAGTAAATATTTAGAAGTGAACTTGCTGGGTCATAGGACATGTTCAAGTCTATTAAAATTTTGCCTATTTTTGAAACTGGTTGTACCATTTGCTTTCAGAAAAGTATGAGAGTTCCAGTTCCTCCATATCCTCAGCAGCTGGAATGAATCAATGTCTTAAATTTTAGATACACTAATGGATATGTAGTAATATATTTTGTGGTTTTCTGTTCCTGATGATTAATTCTGTTAGTCTTTCCTCATATATCTTTTTTTTGTGTATGCACAAAAACTATAAGACTATAAAACTATAAAAAGACTATATCTGCTCAAATTCTCTCCTCATTTTTCTGTTATCTATTCAGTATAACAAAAATAACCCCGTAACTTAGTGGCTTGAACAACAGTTTTTAAAAATTCTGTTTAAAAATCTTCAATTTGAGAAGAACTCACTTTGAATACCTAATTTTTGCTCCACGTGCATCAGTTGGAATTCCTAATTTCTGCTCCACGTGGCTGGACTATTCACTCCAAGATGTGTCATCTACAGGCTTGGTAAGTTGGAATTATCAGCTGAGGCTTTTATTTTGAGGCCTTGGCTCCTTTACATATGAATTTGTCCCTGTGGCTGAGTGACTGGGTCCTAAGAGCAAGTGTCCGAAAGAAGAGAAGTGAAAGAGAGGAGAAGTAAGGTTTTAACCTGGAAATTAGGTTATCATCACTTCCTTTGTATACTATTGGTCAAAGCAGCACAGAACTCACCCAGATTCAAAGGGAAGGGAGAGAGACACTGACTCTTGATAAGGATGGGATCATATTTAATCTGCCATTGTCCACCCACTGGCCAGAAATTACATGCATTCATCTCATGCTAAAAATATACTCAGTTCCCCACCCCCCCAAGTCCTGCAAGTATTTCATTGCTTGTTCTCTATCTCCCTCCTTCAAGAAAAGGAAGCTCTTAAGTGAAAGTTAAGTGTGTATCTCATCTAATGAGTTTCCCTTACTTCCAAGGTAGCATCGGGCCCACTTCTGCCTGCTTCAGTTGTTCTCCAGGGGCTGCAAACAACTGGTTTTTAGAAATTGTTTATAGTTTATCATTGCCTTTGGCAAGGAGATTAGTCCAATATATTCTGCTCCACCATTATTGGAACTAGAACACTCCCCCCAACACACACACCTGTATATTATATAAAATATATTCTTAAACTATATAAAATGGGGGGAGAGGTAATCTTAAACTGGTATGTAAAATAGAAGCACCAAATGAAAACAAAAACAAGCATTTACATGGGAAAATACATATAAGCAGGAATAATTTATTATTTGTGATTTGATAGCTGCATAACTTAAACAGGTTCCTATATATATTCAGGCTCCATATTTATCCGACAGACAAAAGGGCTACTCAGATGATGTAAGGAATGCTTTAGGTCTTTGAGTTCTACAGTTCTAATAACCTTATAATTTAATGTGGTGTTTGATTTCTATTTGGTGAATGTAAACAAAGTGTGAGGATTTATGATTTATATGGTCAACGTGAGGCCAGAATGTATAAAAAAGCGTTCTCTCAAACATTAAAATTGTGTTTCCAGGTGGAGCTTACAGTACCTGAATGTGGGTTAGGAAATAGTTGCAGACTATAAACATGGCTCATCTTCTCAAGCATCAATTTTACCAATGCAATTTCGGGTAAAATCATATTTATTTTATTTTAAAATAAACTGATAAATTATGTCATAGAATGTGAATATCACATGAATATTTTTAGTTAGAAATATAAATTAAAAATATTCTCCTTGGAGAGAAACATTATGACAACTGTCTCAGAAGCTGGGGGATAAGACTTTCTCTCCTCCAGTACTCTGGCAGAAAAGTCTGAGAAGTTCTGCGAACTCACTGGGCATAGGGCAAGGAGTTTGAAATCCTGGTCTTTCTTTAAGCTCTGCCATCGCTGCTGGATCTATGCCATAAATGTGCTGTGTTTATCCAGACATCTGCTCTATTTATTTGGTTTTAGTCACAGAACGAGCAGTTTTTACCCAGTATGAGGTGCTACACTCAAAACTCTTCATCTGCTCCTCAGTATATTTTCTGTTGATAGAGTTTGGATGAAATACGTGTTTCTTTGACCCTCCGCTGAGGTAAAACATAGTTGACAGCTTGCCTTGCCTTTCCAGCTGTAAGCAGAACTGAGATCACCAAACCATTCTTCCCAGTTGACTTCTGAGTGGTACAGCAGGATTAGTTCCCTGTTCTGACTTACGGGTTCCAAGTGTCCTCCCTTCCGCCATGGGCCATCATAATGTCTAAAGCACCATCCCTCTGAGGTAGGACAGTAGTGATGTTGACAGGCCAATGGAAGATGAAAGGGAATCCCTTCAGCCATTTGTCATTCATAAACATCTTAATTCAAACTAGTTGGCCATGATTTTAAAACTTGTCCTTAAATTCCTTGACACGTTACCATCAAACAGGAGAATCTAATTCCCTTTCCCTGAATATAGGGCAGCCTTAGTGACTCACTTCTAATGAATACAATTAGGCAGAATTGACACTGCGTGGCTTTTCAAACAAAGGTAGGGAAGGCAACACAGCTTTTGCCCAGAGCTCATTTTCTCTCTCTCTCTCTCTCTCTGCCCATCTTTGTATGCATATCTGGAATCCAGAGCCAATATGTAAGAAATTCAGCTACTCTGAAGCAACCATGCTGAAAAGACCATGTGGAGAAAAAAACATGGACATAAAGATGGTTGGCGCTCCAGCTGTTCCAGCCTTCAGCTGTCTGAGACTTCCTGGTCCAGGCATCAGGCACATGAATGAGGATCTTTCAGAAGATTCCAGCCTTTAAGCTGCCCCAGCTGCTGCCAAGTGAGGCAGAGATGAGCTGTCCCTGCTGAGGCCTAAAATTGCAGATTCACGAGCAAAATAAATGTTGTTATTTTAAGCCACTAAGTTTTGAGGTGATTTTTTTAGGTAGCAATAGATCAATGAATTCTTTCCTATTGCCTAGCAACACTCTGAGGAAATGGGACATAATTAAAATTTTAATTGTAGACAAAAGGAGTATGGGAGAAAGAGTCCAGAATTCCATGCACTAAAAGAGAGAACGAGATTCAGAAATGTGGAAGTCGAATTACTTTTGCAGATATTTTTGCAATATATATGTGTGTTCATAGAAACTTGGAAGTTTTAAATTTGAAGAGATCTTAGGGATCGTAAAACTCAATCCATTTTTTTCAAAAATGTAACTCAAAGTTAATGAATTTGGGCAGGATTCTAGAGACAGACTAGAGCCCAAGCTTTTAAAATTCCATTGACCACAGTGTCTCCTTTTTGAAGACATGTCTAGGAAACTTCACCAATTTAGCAAAAACACAAGGGTAAGCCAAACAAACAAAAACACATGAAAAAGTTCTCAACATTACTTGGCACCAGGGAAATACAAATCAAAACCACAATGAGATACCACCTCACACCAGCCAGAATGACTAAAATTAACAACTCAGGAAACAACAGATGTTGGCAAGGATGTAGAGAAAGGGGAACACTCTTACAGTGTTGGTGGGAATGCAAACTGGTGTACCCACTTTGGAAAACAGTATGGAGGTTCCACAGAAAGTTAAAAATAGAACTATTCTATGACCTAGCAATTGCATTACTAGGTATTCATCCAAAGTATATAAAAATAGTGATTTGAAGGGACATATACATTCCAGTGTTTATAGCAGCAATGTCTACAATAACCAAAATATGGAAAGAGCCCAGATGTCCATTGACAGATGAATGGATAAAGAAGATGTGATATATATATGTATATATATATATATATATATATATATATATATATATATATACATATATATATATATATATACACACACACACATACACACACACACGCACATATACATACACACACAATGGAACACTACTTAGCCACCAAAAGGATTGAAATCTTGCCATTTGCAATGACATGGATGGGTATTATGCTAAGTGAAATAAGTCAGTCAGAGAAAGACAAATACCGTATGATTTCACTCATACGTGGAATTTAAGGAAAAAATAGACGAACATAGGGGAAGGGAAGGAAAAATAAAATAAGAGAAAAGCAGAGTAGGGCAAACATAAGAGACTCTTAACTATAGGGAACAAACAGAGGGTTGCTGGAGGGGAGACGTGTGGGGGTATTGGGTAACTGGGTGATGGGCATTAAGGAGAGCACTTGATGTAATGAACACTGGGTGTTATATGCAACTGATGAATCACTAAATTCTATGCCTGAGACTAATAATACACTGTATGTTAACTGCGTTGAATTTAAATTAAAAATTTTAAAAATACAATAGCAGCAGCAACAGCAGCAACAAAAATGCCCCATAATGTCATCCTTGTTAAGCCCCTACCTGCCTGTCATTTCCTTGTGGAACAAGTGCCCCTATACCCTGATTCTTCATATTCAAGGGGCTGGGAAAACACCGGAGAATTTGCAGTTCCAGTTCTTCAGGCAGGAAAAAGAATGAATCTCTGACATCCTAACGTTATTCCACTACAAAAAGCAGTACGTTTGTGAAGTGCTTACCATGGGCAAGCATCTACACTGGGTGCTGTATGTACATGATTATTGAGGTATAGTTTACATATACTAAAAAGCAACCATATTAAAGGGATAGTTGTATGAGTACTGACAAATATATAGACCTTTATATCCACTACCATAATCAAGATATAGAACATTTCCATCCTCTTCACCCCTCAAATTTCCTTTATGCTCCTTTGCAGATATCCTTCTCTCCTCATGCCCAGGTACACTTGCTATCCTTTCTGTCACTATAGATTTTTTTTTATTCTAGAATTTCATATAATTAGAATCTCACAGTATGCAGTCTTTTGTATCTGACTTTTTTGCTCAGCATAGTGTTTTTCAGATTCCTCCATATAACTGTACGATAGTTGGTGATTTTTAATTGTTAAGTAGTATTCCATTGTATAGATATATCACAATTTGTTTATCTGTTCTCTGATTGATAGATTTTTGGGTTGTTATCAGTTTGAGATTATTATGTCTTTATGTGGACATATGCTTTTACTTGTCTTAGGCAAATACCTAAGAGCGGGTTGTATGATAAATATATGTTTAACTATAAGAAACTGCCAAACCATTTTCCAAAGCGGTCATATCATTTTAAATTCCTACTAGATCTGTGTGAGAATTCCAGTTGCTTCACGGATTTGCACTCCAGCAGGTATGCAGTAGTATCTCTCTGCGGTATTTATATTTCCTTCGTGATTAATAATGCTGTGGAAATTTTCATGTCTCTATTTTTTGTGGAGTTTGTTTTCAAATCATGTGAAATTTATTTCCGTATACATAACGTTCTAATTAATAAAGTATTTTATAATACTGAAGAAATCACATGTCAAAGTGTGCAACCGAAATTTGGCATACAGTAGTCATTTATATTCATGATTTTTTAGGCAAAAGAGGTAGTTAAAGAACAAATGGTTAACACTCCTGAGTTCCAGACATCCCAGCACCATTGTATAATTTATGTGAATATAAAGATATAAGGAAAAGTCTCAGAGAGAGACAAAAGAAACATGTGTCGTGATATTTTCATAATCATCTTTAAGAGATTGTTTTCATCATTAGAGTAAAGCCATGAAAAGGTAAAATAAGCATAAAAGTATTTTTTGGCAAAAAATGTTGAAAATTTGTTGAGGAAAGTAAACAGGGTGAATAGAAAAAAAAACCCATTGTTGTACGTGATGGAATAATTGATTTAAATATTTTATTCAGAGGCAGGACTCCATTATAGCAAAATGGGGAGTTGAACAAATCTTTTTTCCCAAAAAAACAAATATAAAATGAAAAGAAAAACAAAAAAACTGATCAAAAACAACTGTTTCAGGGCTCTGCAAATCAACCAGAGAGAAACAAGAAATTGAGAAGTGTTTATTCATGAAAAACTGCTAGAAATTTGGGTGAGAAAAGTGGGAGTCTACAGAGAATCCATAGCCTTCTTGCCTGGAACTGTTCCTTCCATATACCCCCTCCAAAAACTTGGTCAGTAAAGTAACCTTACCATGGCATAACACCCTATGAAAACCAGCAACTTCACTGTTAAAAGGGGCTGACTTGATTTGGACTGGAGAGCCAAAACCCATGTTGGCAGCATTATCAGTAAAAGTAGCATATGTGAGAGGAAGTGAATGGGGAATTCCCATAGCTTTGTTAAACTGAGTTTAGAGCCCCAGTTATAGCAAGTGATAGACTAGCCAAGAACTTTACAAGGAGATGATGGAAATGGGAGAATCATAGAAGACCTAGATAAGCTCTCCATATCTCCCTGGCTTAATGGGAAAATATGCTCATGTTTATAGGACACCCTGGAAGATCCAGAGTAAAGTAAAAGCACAGGGAGATTTGAAAACGTCCTGAACTTTGAATGCTTACCTCAATGTACACACAGATCTGTTAGAAGAGGGTGATAACCTTATAGGCTCAAAGTTCTTGAGCACAACCTCTTATGAATCACTGACTTGCTAGTAAGCCATGCAGACCCAGGGCAAACCATACGAAGCCAGGCAGAAAAATAAAATAATTAAAACAAAACAAAACAAAACATCAGAGACATCAGTGGCTGCACATTTCAGGGAGACAGATTCTGCAGATTAAGTCCAAATAAATTACTAAAAAAACCAGCTACTTTAAGGAAAAAAATAATTCAGCTGTGCTACAATATATGGTTTAAAATGTCAGTTTTCAAAAAAAAAAATCAGGAGATATTAAAAGAAACAGGAAAATGTGACCAAAAGATCCACAGAAGCTGACTCTGAGTAGACCCAGATGTTATATTTAAAGACTTCAAAGTGGGGCTTACAATATATTTAAAATGTTAAATGAAAGTATGATGACAATTATCCTCAAATAGGAATTCTCAATATAGAAACATAAAAATAAAAAAGGATCCAATGAAAATTCTAGAATTTAAAAACACAGTAGCCAAAATAAAAAACTTAACCAAATGGGTAGATTTTAAATGGAAGAAGAAAGAATCAGTGAATTTGAAGATAGATCAATAAGAACTATCCAATCTGAGGAATAGAGAGGAAAAGAGATTGAAGAAATAAGAACAGAACCTCAGAGAACTGTGAGGCAACATTAAATACATTGACATGTAATGAGAATCCCAGAAGGACAAGAAAGGCAGGAAAACTACTTGAAGAAATAATGACTGAAGATTTCACAAAATTGATGTAAAACATAAATCTACACACCCATAAAGTTCAATAAACCTTAAGTAAGGTAACATAAAAATCTCCATCTACACACATAGTAAAATTACTGAACACCAAGGACAAATAGAAAATCTTGAATCCAGCAAGAAATAAACAACTCATCCCAAATTAGGGAATAATAATCCAATTAATGGCTCAATTTTGATCTGGAACAATGGAGACCAGAAGGCAGAGTGATGAAACAAAATAGTCAATCATTAATTCTATCTCCAGTAAACTAGCCTTTAAAAGTTAAGGTAAAACAAAGATCCATGCAGTGTTTTTTTTAATATAAGCTTTACAAGAAATTCAGTCTGATCCAAATCACGCTCTTACCATGTAATTTTGTTCTTCTTAAAGAATAAGTGTGTGCGTGTGTATGTGTGTGGACATGTATAAGACTATGGACCTTCTTTATTCACAGGTAAAGCTTTATCTAGAAACCCCTTTATGCATTATGTTGAGGTAAAAAAAGAAAATGTTCAAAGATTCTGTAATGAATTTAGGTGTGTGTGTGTGTGTGTGTGTGTGTGTGTGTGTGTGTGCATGTGTGTGTTTAAAGCATTTGATAAAGTTTAAATGTTTTTACACAGAACTTTTTGTTCACTAATATATTTTGTCTCACTAGTATCAACATGCAAGAAAAAGAACATTTCCCAGATAAACAAAGACTGAGAGGATTTATTCTTAGCAAACCAGCCTTCTAAGAAATAGGAAATGAAAGAAAATAACATCATAAGGCAAGTCCACAGGAAGAAATGAAGAACCCTGGAAAAGGTAACTATGTAGGTAAGTATAAAAGAATGTATAAATATATATTTTCCTTTTCCTTCTCTTGATTAAAAAAATCATCAGATTGTATAAAGTAATAATTGTAACACAGTATTATTGAATTTATAGCAATATAGATTTAATATATGTGACAATAACACAAAAAGAGGGGAGAAAATGGAGCTATATAGGAACAAAGGTGCTATATCTTGCTGAAATTCAGTATTAAATTGACATGAGTTACATTGATAAATTAAGATATATATTTTAATCTCTAGAGCAAATGCTAAGCAAGTAACTATAAAATCTGAATATCAACAGAAGAATTAAAATAATATACCAAGAAGAATGAACCTAAAACACAGCAGTAGAGGAAGAACAGAGGAACAGAAAGACATGAGCCATATTGACAACAAACAACACAATGACAGACATGATCCAATCATATCAGTAATGACATTAAGTAGTCCATTAAGTAGACTAAATACTTTGTTGAAAACACTGAAGTTATCAGATTGTATAAAAAGAAAGATTCCACTATGTGTTAACTACAAGAGACACACTTCAAATTTAAATATACAACCAGATTGAGAGTAAAAGAATAAGAAAGACATATCATATAAACAGTAAACCAAGGAAAGTGGGAGTGGCTATATTTATTTAGTATCAAACAAAATAGACTTTTAGAAAATATGTATTAGTAGAGATAAACAGGGAAATTTCAGAATGATAAAAGAAGCAATACACCAGGAATGATTTTAAATGTGTATGCACCTAATAATGGGAGCCTAAAAAACAGAAAGCAAAAAACTGAGAAAATTGAAAGGAAATGTAGACTATTTAATAATTACAGTTCAAAATTTTAAGACCTTTGATATTGATAGAGCAAGTTTATGGAAAATTAATATAAAGATATAGAAGATTTGAAAAACACTGTTAACCAACATCCGCTAACTGACATTTATAGAATACTTCGTCCAACAATAGCAAATACATTCTTTCAAGTGCCTATGGAACGTTCTCTAGAATAGACCATATGATAAGCCTTAAAATAAATTTCCATAATTGTAAAAAGATTGAAGTTACTCAAAGTATGTTCTCCAACTACAATAAAATTATATTAGAAAGCAACAATAGAAATTTGAGAAATCCCCAAATATCTGAAAATTAAGCAACACATTTCTAAGCAACCCAGATCAAAGAAGAAATCACAAGGGAAATTAAAAAATATTTTGAACTGAATGAAAGTGAAAAGACAACATATAAAAATTTATGGGATGCAGCTAAAGAAGTGCTTAAAGGGAAAGTTACAGCTTTAAACATGTATATTAAAAGTTGTATTCACTGTTTAGAAAAGCCATTATTACAAATTAGAAACAGATTATAAATTAGAACAGATCCTAGACTTTATTGGCTCAGTTTTGGTACCTTTTTGTCAAAGGTTTTTAAAACTTTAAATACATTTAAATGCATTTCATATATATGCATGCATATAAATGCATATAATAATTGTAAAATGCTTTATCAAGCAAAGATCTTGTAGATAATCACCACCATGTGTTGAGCTTCTATCTACTTGTGAGGCACTGGGCAAGCATTTTATATACATGGTCTCATTTAATATTCATAACAATCCTATGAAATATTATTAAGGAAAATAAGGCTCAGAAAGTTTTTAAGTTGCCTACGTAAACATTAACATGTCAAATACACAGCAGAGCAGTATTCAAACCCAGGCCTCTTGGAAGGCATAGCTAGTTCTCTTAACTTCTAACCACCTCCCTTTCTGGATCTCAGTGATTTTGTCTTTGTCTTTATTTTCAGTTCTCTGCATATTACATGTTCTTTTGCCATGAAGACTAGGACTAGAAATCACTATTTCTCACCTTTGCAGACCTCTGAAAGTTGATTGGGTTTGAAAATTGATGCGAGTCTTGGCAATTCAATTCCTCATCATTCATGGCTTTGGTTTACTTTGGTTACTGTTAAAATGGATTGTCTGCCTGCCCTCCAAATATATCCCGCCCTACAACATGTCTCTTGTTTACTCCTTCTGTTTAAATCTTTGTGTGTCCTTTTTAGGTCTCTAAATCAGTATGCCTGACTGATATGAACTCTTAGCAGTCAGGCATTGGCTGAAATAAAGGTTCATATTTTAGTTTGGAGAACAGTGGAAGTATTCTGATTTGATTAGTTAGGCTGAGTGTAAATAGTAGTAACAAGCAATATTGATCAGGCACAAAAATCTGTGGGGTCAGGAAACATCCTGATAATGTTACTTCAGACAATACATAAAATAAGAGCCTCTTTCAGGTTTATGGGATGCTTGGAAATCACATGTACATATATGCGATAACTTCCAATGGCTAGTATGTATTTTTTTAAAGATAAAAGCCATCATTTGGTAAGAATGACTATATGTCAAGTAACTGAAACCACAGACCATGGATTGATTTTTTTAATAAGTGGTAATAGAGATTATAGCAAAACTAATTTCATATTTTATCCCTAGGCTGTCCTTCCTTGGCTAGAAAAAAGGGATTTGGGGAAGATTTTTGATATCTTCTCTCCAGTTCTCTTATCTTGCAGATAAAATGGAAGCCCCCAAAAGAGGTAAGGCCCTCAAAGGTAGAAATGGAGTATTTTGTTCATCCTTGCATCTCCTGCACTAGCAACATAGCTGGCTCCTAAGAGCTGCCTCAGAAGCACATGGGGGACAATCTGCCAAATGGCGCACCATTCAGGCCTAGCATGAAAACCCAAGTTCTAGATTGCTCTGATTGGTCCTCATTTCCATCCTTCGAGCTTCATGTGGATAGATATATACCAGCCTATCATAGGAATAGAATTCTTTCTAGGATCCAACGAGGCCTTTGGTTGCCATGGTTGTACTGGTTTTTGTTTGTTTGCCTGTTCGTTTTGTTTTTCCATTTGGGTCTTTTAAATTTCTGAGGACTAAGCATGAGCAAAGTTGCACCAAATGCCAGGTTCCTTATTGTGACTCAGAGGGACTCCTTACTCTTTCTCCAGTGCCAGGTGACCTGAAAGAAATATATCTGAATAGTTCTTGTCTCCAGTCCCTTGGGTCCCTGGTTTTCCCTTTAAATTTCTTTTTAAAATATCCACGTTTCTAAGTGTGCCTGTTCCTGAAACAGATACCTAGGAGAGGCGGTAAGATGGGGACATCACATCCCCAACTGCTATCTCTTAATTCCCTTAATTGCTCCATGTTGTTCTTCCCATTCTCCCAGCTGGCTATCCTTGGCAACACCCAAGGCTTGACTACTTTGCATTTCTATGGCTAATCTCCACCCAGTCTATTCATTTTCTCTCCTTTCTCACCTTTGGGTATCTTTCTCTGCTTTCTGATCATCTTTCTTTTGCACAACTGACCGCCAACGGTCTCAGGTTGTTCCAGGACTGAACCAAAATGCAAGGAGAGATGTATGGTTGTCTGAATGAGATCCCAGAGAGCATGGGCACAAGGAAAGAATGAGCAGGTGGGCAAAGGAAGGAGCTGTTTCCTGTCAGATAATTCACTTATCAAGCCCAGCATAAGAGCCTGGGCAGCTTACCCCTGTATCATAGCTCCCGCTGACTAAAGCATAGGAGGCTGTCTATAAACATAATGCCTTGCCCATGCCCACATAGATGTCCTTGGCTGGTTTTATTTGGCTTACTGAGGGGGGAAGAAAGATATTATTTGCAAAGAGAGCACTAAAGCAGGTGGGCTTTAGGAAACAGTTGAACTGAGGTCTGTTAATCAGACAATGTGAAATACCAGAGTTGTTGATGTGAATGATGCAAGGTCATTGTGGGGCTGGGGTGGAATTGGCTTCATGCATCAAATGCATGAGGAGTCGAGAATGGTAACAGGTGAACAAACAGCAAAGTCGATAGTCAAGGGGTCAGAGGCAGCGCAGAATAAGATTTGAGTCCCAGGTTCTGAACCAGGCTTGTGAAGAGCAATTGTGGGCTGTAGTGACTCCTTTACCTGGCTTTTGGTGTGTCTAATAGTGATGGAGTGTGTGACTTAAGGAACTGAATGAACTTGGCCTCTCTCTAATCTCCCACACGTGAGTTCATCCCATCCAGGTATTGGATAAAAGGCAGTCTGAGGTCCTGGCTAGGGTTTAGCTCATGAGGTGACCTTGCCCCTCTGGTGGCAAGATGTCTCCCTCTCCAGCCTTCAGCCAGACAGACTAAACCTGAGTGACCGGAGAAAGCGGGAACACTGAAAATGAGCGTGTAACATTTTTGTCCAAAGTGTATAAGTACTTTCATTTAAAGGCCTTTGTCTCATTCTCTATGTTTTATCAATCATGATTTTTATAATCCCATCTTTCAAGAAACTTTCAGGGTCTAAAATTAGTATTAGTAGAGGCAGAATATTTATTTCATTCAAGCATGTATTGAGCACCTACTGTGTGTATGCCATGCAAAGATTAAGCCTTCTTGGGATGGGGAAGCAATAACAGGAGACTGGATTCCTCTCTGCCATTAGATGCTCAAACATTTTGTAGCTAGGATTTGTGTCTTATTCATTTTCTTTCCTTCACAAGCACTCAGTGACTGGTGGGCACCCAATAAGCTTTTGCTGAATTGAGTCGTTTGCTACTGAAAGCTGAAGACCCTAACACTTTCTACTAGTGCACGATGATTGGTCTGTTTTCTGTGTAGTCTGAAAGTAACCGTGCTGAGTTGTCAATAGTAACAATGGAGCAGCATTTGTATCAAAATGAAAGTAAACATGACAGAAATGGGGAAGAATGGAAAGGGCAAGACAGAAGGAAAGGATTCAAAAGAACAAGGGAACAAGGGCAAGGGCGAGGGGTTCAGGAGATAGAGAGAGGAGGTAGTTACAAGGGGCAGTTAGAGCAGGGAGCGGCAGATTTCAGTTCCTGAAATGAGGCGTATCAGCCACATAAAACATAAACTGGAGCTGTGTACCAAGGGAACAAAAGGTAATTGCCGTGCTGTCCATTAACAGCTCTCAAGGCCACCAAACGCCAATTGTCTGTGTGTATATTTGCAATGTCAGCAAGCGCTGTGGTATCTCAGCTGGGTGCCACCTATGCTGGCATAAGATGGGACACAGAGACAAATACAGCCTCTCTCTTGCAAAAAATGTCACCAAAAATATTCCAAGCTTGTAACGATTAGCACCAGGCCATTTGGCCATCCAAAATGATCTGAATACAGAGGCTTGACTCTGTATAGTCCGGCCACGAATATGTGGGTTCTGGTTGGCTTTATCAAGGTGCACCCACAAACCCTTTCTTGGGAGTTTGGAGGACTTATAGATTCACTGGGGCAGGGCATGAAGGGGAGGGTGGGACAGAAGCAAGTGGGGATGAAATAATTTCATTTGCTCCCACCCACCTTATTGCACAACTTCCCCTGCCCCAGGCCTCCTGCACCATCAAATCTTGCTTATCCTCCCTGAGCCTAAACTGATGAAGAATTGGGATAAGAACAGAATGAGTCAAAAGATGCTATCTCCTAAGCAGGTTTTGGGAGAAATATTTCTGCCCTCCTCCAACTGGCCCCTGCAAACAGGGAAGGTCAGATTGCTCAGCCGAAGGCTTTTGTGGCTTGGGCCATTAAGGGGTGAACAAAACACAAACGATGTGGTAGGAGAAGCAGGGACTTGATCCTGGCTCCCCAGGGATGGATGGAGCACACATGAAGTTCCATACTTCCTCAGTCTTGAGTTTCCTCGTCTATAAAGTGGAGTTAATAAATTGACCTACAGCACCAACAAGATAATATAAAAGGAAAAGGCATCCAAACTGCTGAAGGATCCCTCTCCCTGGCATCCTGGAAGTTCACAGGAGACTCTGAGTCCTTGGCAAGGTTTGTGGCTGGTTCTTTCTCCTGTTTATCCTAGCCCAGGGGCAATTAACACTAGTCCCGTGCCTTGGGACCACCTGGCTTAGCGGAAAGAAACCTCACTGAAGAGCCCTGACGGCTTTCTAATTTTACTTCTCTTCAGATCCTTCTTCTCCAGGGCAACCACACACACAGTGCCATTTTGCAATTTATTTTCATTTTGCAGAGCAGACCCTACCCTCCTCTTCCTGGCTTGGCTTCTGTGGCCTGGCCATATTACTCTTGGATGGCCCTGGTCTGTTTTGGCCTCAGAGCTGGCATGGTCTTGTTATGCCAGCTGGAGAAGGACAACACACCTGTGGGTGTGCGAGGCTGGGTCTGGGAGGTGGCTGGGCAAGGGTCCTAATTACTTGAGGGTGACACACGGCTTGCCAGCATGACTTCATGCATTTACTCTCACCAGGCTCTGTGAGCTCTTGGACGAGCTCAGGGTGTTTACGCAGCTGCCCCCGGCTCCGTGGGAGTGGCCTCTCTTACCTGAGGGTCACCCTGCCTGGCCTCCAGGTGGACATCTGTGCTCAAAGTCGAGCCACTCGCACGTATCCGGCTTATAGAATATTCATGTTGCTGTCTTTTCTTCTCACTTAATGTTTGGAAAAGGTATTGTTTGAAACAAGAAAACTTAAAAACAGATGGGTTGTGGTTTTCAGCCTTCACATTTCCAAGAACATGATAGAAACCAGGAGTCAACCCATCTGACTCTTTGGGACCTGATTCTGCATTTCTTATATTGGCAACGTCCTCGCTGAAGATGGAAATACAACACCTGCCAACTGGGAAGGAGCCCCAGCACCCTGCCAGAAGCGTGCCTGCCTCCCATCGCCATTGTCATTTCAGCAGGGGGACTTGGGATGGAGGCTGACTAAGCCTCATGTGCTGTCTTCTGCGCAGAAGATGCTGAACCATTGTCTGGAATATGCCCTTGGAGTTGCTCCAGGGGTGGTGATAGGAGGAGCTGAGCCACCAGTGGTCTTTTCCTTGGAGCCCCTACTCCTCATTAAAAGTGGGGGTTCAGCAGTCTGGGGCTTGGGACCATGCTTTTCTCTGTGCACAGTGGCCCTTCTAAGGACTGAGTCTGCATCCCAGGCCCCATCACCCCCTCAGAGGAAAAGGAAGAATAGTTCCCAGCGGGCTGCTCAGCTAAACGTGACAGCAAGTAACATGCCGACAGGGAACCGGGGACAGATCCCAGGAGACCAAACTCTGCTTCCTCATCACACCCAAACAAGAGGTCTGGGTAGAAAGTAAATCTTGTGACTGCAAGAAATAGTATTTGGAGAAAACATAATGAATATTAGTCATGGACATTTTCATAATAAGGAAAACTTCTCATGGTAGCACAGGGTTGCCAGAGGCCTAGTTCATCTGGAATCACTTTGAAGCCCACCCTTAGTATGTATGCACAAAGTCTGCAGGAGAGCCTATTCTGGGATATGCACCCCTAACACACTATTCCCCAAAATCTGTTCCATGGAGCACTTGACCTTGGAAATCATTTTTATGAGGAGAAAGTTCCACGGTTAAATAAGATTGAAAAATGTTACTTTCTCCGTTTGGAGATGAGCAATATCCATTAATGACTCAGAACTCGATTTAACCCCATGTTTCCCAAATTTGATAATGGAATGCTAAGTTTGCAAAATATCTGTGGAGCACGTTTTGGGAAAAGTTGCTTTGCTGGAGGATGTTACAGGACTCCTCCAATTTGCAACATCCCGCCTTCAAGCTGGGAAATTAACATTGCTTGGGGATTATGGCCTCCGTTCAGTTAAATGGATGAGTGGTCCATGCCAATTCAGAGCTGGGTTGGCAGCCCTCTCCCAGACACTAGAAATTTGATGTTATATCCTTAAGTAGGATGGGGAGGAAGAACTATTGCCTTTAAAGAATAACTTTCTCATCTTGAAGGTTAAAACCTTAGGGCTACAAAAATAATTTAATGATGCTCTGAGACTAGAAGGTTAATCCTTTTCAACACTTTTCCATCAGGATCTGTTATTCTGAGACGGCCACTTAGGAAATCTGATGGAGATGTGATTTTAAACAGCCGAGAGTCAGAGACCTTCTCTTCCATTGTTCCCCACGGTAACGTGGGTTTCTGCGTGTGCTAGGCACTTGATTCCAAATTTACTGAATGGGATCCACAGGGCTTAATTTTATATATGGTCTGGGAGCAGAGGAGTGTGTAGTTCTTAGTCTGGGTCATTCCTGACCTATTTTTCATGTCTTGAGTTTTCTATGCACAATAATTTATGATCTGAGGTTTGGAAACACTTAGAGCGCCAAACCTTCTGCAGGTCTTCAGGCACCTCCAGGGCCGGATTCACAGAGATTTCCTATTCGGCTCCTGACACGTTTCCCTGTGACACGGTTCCCGCTAGCACACACCTTGGTATTCTCGCCTCTCTTGCTGTCCATCACGTGATCACTTTCAACTTACTTGTTCTGTGTGTATGCGTGTGTGTGTTTCCTGGCCAAATTTTGCTGGGTTGTATCCACCTGTATCAGCCTGAACCTCGAAACTAGCTTCAAAACCCTGATAGAACCCCTTATCGTTACTTATGGTTCCTGATTTAGCCTTTGTGTTAGCTAGGAAGTCCTTAAAACCTGTTCCAAGAGAGGAAACCCAGGCTAACCCTCCCCCAACCCACTGACCTAGGTGATGTCTGCTATAGATTTACTTTCAAAGGGGAAGCAGGTGAAAGGGGAATGCATAAGATCACGTGCAGCTCCAGGATTGTTTCAGCTTCCCGGTCTTTATAAATTTACCGAGTAAGAAAACATTCCCCTGGAGTCGGCTCTGCTGACCCTTGTGTGACACCTCTACGGCTTGACAGCAAATCGATGACTCCTGAGGTCAGAGGAGTTCTGGCTTCAAAGGAAAAATGTTGAGCGTTGGTGCATTCGCTGGCCAGTGTTCCCTCTCTTATTACTTTTGATGGATTCATATATACGGAAGGAGACGGAAGGTGCCCAGCAGTCACTCCCCGAGTCACCCCCAACACACGCTTGTAATTACAGTGCGATCGCTCCTTCTTCGTGTGGTGACCTTGTGCTTGACTCGGGGCTCCTCCACTACAACCTCTTCCTTGAGGGCAGAATGGCGCAGTATTATGTGACTTGAAGTAACTTAATAAAAGCCTTTGGACTAGATCTGTATTTACATGACGGTTAAAAAGAGAAACATTAACTCCATCAACTCTTTTGCCTACATATTGTCAATCATTAGTCTGTTTTTTCCCCCTGAAATTTACAGCTGATCCACGCGGTGGAGACTGAATCCAAACGTGCAGGGATTCACCTGCATATGAGCATGTCCCTGTATTCATTTCTTGGATGAAACTGGTACTGGTAATACATCACTTTCCAGGAGCTAAACTGGGATGGGCTTAGGTGGTGCTTAAACACCATTACCCAAAAGGAAGTCTGTAGAAACCACAAAATAATTTGCAAGGCACGTAGAAAAACATTGCTTCAGATGTGCCCTCAGCACTCACACACATTTACATGGCTTGGGGAGTTTTGTTTCTTCCATGATGAGCTCCATATGTCTCTGTTTGGCTTTCTTTTTGCACAGGTCACTTTTGTTCCCTGGACCCATCCTCTCTTCCTTTGTTTGCCCTGCTTTCCTCTGAAGATCCCGCATGTGTGCTGACTGCATAGATGGCACCTGGGGAAACAAACACAGAAAGCAGCCCAGAAATAACATGGTGAATGATGGAGTAAGGGGGAGGGAGCAGCGTAATAGTGCCAGGGATATCCAGGGGGATTTCTCAATTTCTGAAAGCCTGTAATAGATGCATGGCTTTTAATCCCAAATTTAGAAACAAACAGGAAATGTCACCATGAGGTTCACACCTTCTTGTTAATATCTTCTGTTCTCTTGCCTGATATTTCCAGCTTCAACATTGCTCTGGGCGAAGAGAGTGTGAGCAAGATTTTAAAATAATTGTGTAATCGACCACCTGGCTTTCATAACAATATCTGGCCCTGGACTCCACATAAGATCTCAGGCAACTCTTTTAACCTGGGAGGTATCTACTCCATAGGCAATTAAACGAGGTGTTAGTTGGACCCACCTGGAAATGAGCTCTGACTCACTTTTTGGTGACAGTCACGCAGTCGCAAAGATGTTGCAGTTTTCATTGGATCTGAGAGCTCACTGTGGGGCTCGATGCTGAAGAAGTGGCTTCGGATACACACAGCTTATAATAACAATTACTCTTAAAAATGTTTAATGCTTGTTATGTGCCAACCATATAGTCTGATGACAAAGTAAACTTCATGTGGAAGTTACTCTTATTATCATCTTTATTTAACTTGAGGAAACCGAGGCTTCCAGAGATGAAGTAACCTGTCCAAGCTGTGCTGTTACAAAATTGCTGTGTCACTGGACCCCAGGCTGAGTCTGACCCAAAGCCTGGTCGTTCAAGCCATCCTCTGGTAAACTGCTCTGTGGATGTGACAGCAGGTAAGTGGGGCGCTTCCTCTACATTGCTCTAAACTGTGGTGGAAATTATTGGGTTGTTATTAGGTTTGGGTCCCCTTCTTGGGCTTGGGTCCCAGCTCCGGTTGCTAAGGTGGAGTCTGAATGAACACTGAGGTTGATAAGGCCAGTGATTCTGATGGGGTCTGAACAGTTCTTGGAGAGCAATGCCTACCTCATAGGGTCTTGTAATTGAATAAGAAAATGTTGTACAAAGTGCCTGACAAATACTAAGTGCCCATAAAGTCATGGTTATTGCATGGGGTTTTTTTTCCATTTATGAAATGAAATGGAAATTAATTGGAAATTTACAAGCCATTTCACAAATGGCAATCTCCACCATTTTTCTTCCCTTTCACTCTTCCCCAAATCATTTCTGCTCAGGGTGGAAATTTATTGTTTATGTTATTTAGGGCTCAGTATATGAAGCTTTTTTCTCCAAAGAGACTTTTGTTCTTTATATGTGAACACAGTAACTTCTAGTAGGACAATTCCTTGCTGAGTATTTGTGGGGTTAATAATAATGAATATTCATGGAGTAATAATGATGATGATTATATTAATCATTTCTACTTATTTCATATTTAGTATGTGCTAACCCCCTTTTTTTTTTTTTTTAAAGATTTTATTTATTTATTTGACAGAGAGAGACAGCCAGCGAGAGAGGGAACACAAGCAGGGGAGTGGGAGAGGAAGAAGCAGGCTCCCAGCGGAGGAGCCTGATGTGGGGCTCGATCCCATAACGCCGGGATCACGCCCTGAGCCAAAGGCAGACGCTTAACGACTGCGCCACCCAGGCGCCCCTGTGCTAACCCCTTTTACACGCACTTTCAATTAGCTCTAAGAGAATCCTCTAAGTATTAATTTACACATTTTACAGATTAACAAGATCACTCACTTTCTCTAAGAGGTCAACATCTAGTTTTGCCTGGTCACTTTGCTTATATGTACCCCAGATCTGTGGGTATCATGACACCTTCCCTGTCTCTTTTGTAAAAGACCCTGTTTCATTTTCTGGTAACCATTCCCAAGCATGGTACCTGCCGACCACAGGTTTCCTAACTTCTCAATATAGTCCTGCATATCAGTCTCGGTTTCCAGGTGTTCTTAGACTCCTTCCACTTTATGCTGTCCATAAACAATTCCTGGCTCAAAAAACAAAAACAAAAACAAACACCAAAAAAAAAAAAAAACCCCACCAAAACTGAAAGAGTTCATGGCATATCCCCCCCTCCATTCTTCCTGCCCACTGGAACTACTTGTCCATAAACTCTCAAAATCATGTCCTCAAGTGGGAGGCACTAAGAGCTGACACCAGGGCACATGTCCTTAGAGAGCCAGTTTGACTCAAATTAGAGAATTTTAACCAGTTAAATTATTTAACCAGCAATTTAAAATTTAAAGCATTTTTATAGCAAATAATTCAATAGAGTAGAAGGCACCGTTGACATACATTTAAAAATAATACAGTTTTGGAGGAGAATATATCCCCAGGCACCAATGATAAACATATGCTCATGCCTCCACCAGGTCTTCTGGTAGAAAACACTGAGAAGTTCCTGACTACAATATCTATTAACACATGTTTTCAGTAGCCACATGGGATTTGGGGGGAAGAATAAAGAGTGTCTCCGAGCCCTGTCTCCGAACTCCTATCAGGAGCTGCCTGTGTAATAGATGGCATATGTGTTATGTTGAAAAACCAAACCAAGGTTATTCTATTAGTTTACTCAGGTTGCCATAACCAAATACCACAGACTGTGTGCCTTAAACAACAAAAACTCATTTTCTTCGAGTTCCGAGGGCTAGAAGTCTAAGATTAAGATGTCGGCAGGTTTAGTTTCTCCTGAGGTCTTTCTCTTTGGCTTGCAGACAGCCACTTCTCTCTGTGTCCTCATGTGGTCTCTCCTCTGTGTGTGCACACATGCGTGGTGTCTCTCTTCATGTCCAAATTTCTTCTTCTTATAAAGACACCAGTCAGATTGGATTAGGGCCCACCTTAATGACCCCAGCTTGACTTAATCAAAACTCGAGTTAAAAGCTTAACTTTTTAGAGGCCCTATCTCTAAATAGAGTCATATTCTGAGGTACTGCGCATTAGGATTTCAATATATGAAGTTTGGGAACTAAATTCAGGCCCTGACAGCATTTAAGGCAGCTTCACCAATGAGGCGACACCTCAGCTGAGCTCTGAAGAAGTAATAGGAGCTTGATGGTCACAGGAGCAGGGTGAAGATAAGGTTGGGGTGGGGAAGGAGACACTAGAGACAGTAAGAGCAGTGTAGGCATGAGGTATGAGACAGCCCCGGGTGTGGGGAAGCTCAAAAACCCAAGTGTCTCTGGAGCCTGTTATGAGGGAGAGGCGGGGATCGATGGAGGATAAAGGTGGAGCCGTGACAGGGATCAAGCTAGGCAGGGCGCTGAGTGATGTGCTAGAATCCAAAAGATGTTCTTGTGGAGAAGAGCCATGAAGAGTCCTTGAAGAAAATATGTCAGATCTGTATTTAGAAAGATAGTCCTAGAAACTCTGTGGAGCATGTACTGGGGAGACCAAGGCTGGAGGAAGGGAGACCTGCTACAGAATTGAATAGAGCCAGAAATGGGATTTGGTTCAGAAGGTTTAACAGAATATTCTTTCAATGAAGAGAACACCAGTGAATATCTTGCAGACTTAGTGTGGGTCAGGTAATGGTCTAAGCCCTTTACCTGTAAGAATTCACTCGAATTCATTTATTCTTCTCAATGATTATTACCTCACTTAACAGATAAGAAAATTGAGGTACACTGAGATTACATAGCCTCTCCAAGTTATAGAACTAATGAGAGTGGAGCCAGCATGCAAACTCAGGTATTTGGCCCTAAAGTCCATACTCTTTTTTTTTTAATATGTATTTTTTAAAGATTTTATTTTTATTTTTATTTTTTGAAGAGATAGAGACAGCCAGTGAGAGAGGGAACACAACAGGGGGAGTGGGAGTGGAAGAAGCAGGCTCCTAGCGAAGGAGCCTGATGTGGGGCTCGATCCCATAATGCCGGGATCACGCCCTGAGCCGAAGGCAGATGCTTAACGACTGCACCACCCAGGCGCCCCTAAAGTCCATACTCTTAACCACTACCCCACATTATGTTTACTGAGCAGTGGAGAGCCATCTTCCATATAACTACCGAGTCCATCGTTGGTGGCAGTCTTTCTGTCCTGCCTATTTCCAGGGAAGTCAGCCTATTCCTCAGAATTCCTGAGGTTTTGTAACAGATGTCACTAGGTTGATTAAACGTTAAGTCCAGTTCTTTCCCATCCTACTTGATTTCCTCAACAATATGTTCATAATCAATTGTTCATTGAACGTCCTCAATATGGTGAACACTAAAGCCGGAAGATAAATAAGATGTGGTCTCCGTCTTAAGGAGCTGACAGTCTAGACTCTAGAGTGCATATGAAGAGCTCAGTTACTATTGTGGAGGGGATGAGAATAACCCTGGAACTCTCCATAATAGAAAGCTGTAGTCAGCAGAATGGGTTTAGGGGTAAGAAAGGAGAAGTCCTTTCTTTTCTGAGAGGATTTCCATCACATGTTCTCAAAGACGGCATTACAGGGAGACCGTAGCAGATGTGAGGGCCTTTATGGAACTTATCCCTGGGAAGACATGGCTACCATGTGTAGGTGAGACATACAGACACATTTAAGGACTAAACCCATAAGGAACAGCAGAGAGAAAGTTGGATTCATTCATTAATTGCACATATTTATGGATGACCTAACACGGGCTAAGCAGTCTACAAAGTGCTGACTGAATACCAAATTGAATCATCTTTCAGTTATTCACCCCCATAGTCTTACCCTAAGGTGGGGATACCACCTCTCATTAAGTATCAGAAAACTTTGCGTTTGCCTCTAGTACTCACACATGCTTGGAAGATGGAGATCTTGTAACAGAACTGGGTGTAATTTTTCTCACTTAGCCTGTGAGCCATCTTAGTGCTAAATTTGGTATAAGGTATCATAAGAAAAAGCCCTGTACTGTTCACACTGATGTGTCACCTTGTTACTTGTGTTTGAACTAGCATTGAGAGACAAAGTACACAAAAGCAAATCAATGACATCTCGTTCTGAAATAAAATCACCTTTATATGTATAGAAACCAAGCAAGCCCATTGTTACAATCTTCCATCATTATGACCATCATCAAAAAGCACTAACTGAAGGCTGAATTTCTGGGAATCACATACCATTGCTCAGAGAAAGTCTACCTCTTCCACATGTTTACAATCTGAGGGAGACACACACTGAGGCAGATAGATGGCCAAAGGAAGTAGACATAACTAATTCACAAACGCTGGACAAACACAAATAGATAAGAGTAAATATTGGCTTTGTATAAAAGCCAAGAGTAGTGCATTCTCTCACATTTTACAGAAGAGAACCTTGTTCCCACAGACAGAGAGCCATCGTTGTGTCCCAGCCTCCCTGGATTCCACAGGGATTGAAAGTCCCTGAGGAAATGTGACGTGACCTGCAATGGAGTGTTTTGGACCAGTCAGAAGGTGTGAAGGGCTTCCGGACCTTTGTTGAAAAGGTATTAGAAAGAGGGCAGATAAGAGGAGTGGGAGTAGGGAGCACAGGAGCTTCTCCTCTTTCTGGAGAGAGGGCTCCTTCTGAGTTGTCACTTTGCCAAGTCCCTCTGCACAGAGGTTCTCTGAATTGGCTTTCTTTCTCTCTTTCTTTCTTCCTTTCTTTCTTTCTTTCTTTCTTTCTTTCTTTCTTTCTTTCTTTCTTTCTTTCTTTCTTTCTTTCTTTCTTTCTTTCTTTCTTTCAGATTTTATGTATTTATTCGACAGAGATAGAGACAGCCAGCGAGAGAGGGAACACAAGCAGGGGGAGTGGGAGAGGAAGAAGCAGGCTCCCAGCGGAGGAGCCTGATGTGGGGCTCGATCCCATAACGCCAGGATCACGCCCTGAGCCGAAGGCAGACGCTTAACCGCTGTGCCACCCAGGCGCCCCTGAATTGGCTTTCTAACGTGTATCGTCCGTAATGGAGATAGTTAATTGCCCTCTCTGCCCCACTGCTCTGCTTTGGTGGGAAGGGATGATCAGAACTAAGTGCACATCCCCAGAGAGAGGGAGCTGCAGAGAAAAGTTTGCCCCAGCCAACCATTCTGAGATCCACAGAGTAGAATGTGAGGATATTTGGAAATACCTAAATAATCAGTGGGCATTATCTGGTTTTCATTCTCGTGCCACAAGGGCCTTTTGGGAGGAGTCTACCTTGCTTATGTTAGCGTCAAGAAGACTTGGCAAGAGCCAAGTGTGCATGTTTTCCTGTGTGTGGTGTGTGTATCTGAGAGTGTATATTTGTATGAGTGTGTGTGTGTGATCATGCATGTGTTTTTGTGTGTGAGAATGTGTGTGGGAAGGTTTGTGTGTGTTTGAGTTTTGTTCGTAAGTGTATGTGAGTGAGGGTGTGTGAATGTGTGGTTTGGGTTAGCCAGTGTAGGCGTGTGTGAGAGCTTGTGTGTGCGTGCGTGTGTGTGTGTGTGCATGCACAAACACATGTACATGTGTCTGAGGGCTCTTGAAGAACAGGAACCTGGATTCCAGCTGGTGATATGGGCAGTATTTCTGGAAATTACTTCTGACTCATGAACACTCTTAAGACCAGCTAAAATAATACAAAACAATTCAAATGTGCAGAAACTTGGGTTTGCTTTCTTTACATAAGGGAAGTTGCTATTGAAAAAGGAATTTATCGGAGGGTTTCCTGAACACAATAGAGGCACTGCATCTTTCCTGACTCAGTGTGACCTTTTGCTAGCCTTCACTGCTGGGTCCTATCAGGCTGTGGATGTCAGCTGCAGTCGTAACCAATTTTGCTCAGAGCTCAAACTTACAGAGCTATCTGCCTGACCTCATTGCAGATTTCATGCCATGGCATGAGTAGCTAATGGAAACCACAGTAAGCTGGCAGTCAGGAGTACTCGTGTGACCCGGGGAAGGTCAGTTAAGCTCTCGGAGCTTAGACTATTCTTTGGCCAACCTGGGAGAAGCACCCTCTGCCTTACCTGTCTTGAAAACTCATGAAAAAAGATGAGATGAGGGTAGAAAGATGTTGAAAAAAAGCACTAACCCTATTATTTAACAGTTACCTTTTGATACTGAGCAATAAAATCAAGAGGCTCAGAAATCAGCCCTTGTGGTCTCTGGAGACCAGGCCCAGTTTCCCTAGTATTCCACTAGCTCTACATAAAATTTGATTTAAAAAATCCCTGAACTTCTATCTTCGCACATCTGCTTCTGTCTTAGCCTGTTTCCCTCCTGCAGGGAAGAGCCTGTCCCCCACACATCTGAGGTCATCTTCGCCCTCTTGTCACCTGGAAGCAAGCGGTAGTCCTTCTCACCAAGCTTGAAGACAGCAGTGCACAGTCCTGACCCCTGTTGGAGTCACATCCAGACTCCGCCCCACAGTTTCCACACTTTGCTCATTGGAAGGGAGAGGGAGGCCTGGATCCCGGTCAGATCTGGGCAGATAGGAATTGCGCTGGGGACGCCAATTTAGATTTCCTTTCTCCAAATGGTACGTACTGTGGGCACAGATAATCTCTTTGGAAGTTTAGATCAAAGAAATAAGGGTCACAGATAATCGTTGTTCTTTCATGTCTGGGATGAGAACCATCAGAACCCCTCTGCCACAGTCCTAATTCCTTCTTCATATCTCAGCCAGGTCCCACCCTGCCTTTGGAGTACTTCCCTCTATTCACTGAATATTTGTGGAGCACCTCTCTGTGCCAGTTAATGGGTTGGGAATTAGAGGGTGCAGGCAGCAAACAGGACACACATAGAGTCCAATGCGCGCAGAAGACTTGAACCTCCGACTAGAGGAAAATATAGTGTGTTACAAAAGTGGGTGTGCAGATGGTGATGAGGATAGAGCACAGGATTTAACCTTCCTAGGGGTCAGGGGAAGCATCCTTGGGGAGATGACTTAAAACGAAAATTTGAAGTGCTTGCAGTGTAAGTTCCATGAGGACAGTCTCCAGAAGAAGCCTGAAATAGGAAATGTTCCCTAAATATTTGTTTAAGGAATAACAGAGTTATATCTAAAATATGGAGAATATTCTAGATAAAGGGAACTTCACATCTGATTGCCATGTCGTCTGCTCAGCACAGCAAAAGAAGTCCTCAGGGCTGCACTGGAGAGAGTGAAAGAAGAAGACTAGAAGCCAAAGCTGGACATGGAGGCAGAGAGAGTTTGTGGTGGCCCTTGAACCTGTTAAGGGCTTCGGGCTAGTTTGGGGTTATGAGGAACCAATAAAATCTTTGAGGTACCACGTTGCTCAGACAGGTGCCACACAGGTTAAGGTGGTCCTTCTCAAACTCTCATAGGCAATTGAACCACTTGGGCATCTTGTTACGATGCAGATCGATTCAAGAGGTGGAACCTGGGGTGCTGCACCAGCTTGAAGGGGGCTAATGCTGCTGATTCCAGGGACTAAACTTTTGAGTAGCAAAGGTACAAAATGTGGCATAAATGTTGACTTTCTGACCACATAACATCTATGCCCCTTCCTGATGGACGATTGTAAAATTCTGCCATTTCTTTTGGTGCCTAGGATCATTACTTCTCAGAACTGGCATGATTCTTTAGTCTAAGACACCTAAGCTAAGGCATTCCTTTTTCTGAGGAGGAAATGTAGCCTGTCTCTAGGGAAGTCATCTGCCTACGGTGACCCAGTTTAATAGCAGCAGTGGTGGGTCTGGACCCCAGGTTTTCCTGAGTATCAGCTAAAAATTCTGTTTGACTAAACTATCTCCCGTTTCCACATGGCCTTTCTCCTACTGTGTCCCATCAGGATATGGGTGGAGGCTGGCTGGGCCTAGAAACAGGCGATCAGCCCATACCGGAGAGGATTCTGGACACTATCCGAGTCCTGAAGGATTAACTCAGTGCTCTGTGGCCTTGGACCTAGGCCAGCTCAGAAAGTTTCCCAAGCCTGGATTAGCCACAGCCTGAGATGTGCTCATAGTAACTGTATTATGGTCTTTCTCTTCTCTGGATTTTAGTGAGTTCTGGAAGTTTGCCCATCAGGTGATATCCTCCCGGTGCCAAGAGTGAAGGACTGATGTTCCTAGCTACCAGGGTCGGGCCTAGGAAAACCTGCAGTAGTGGGAGCTCACCTGTATGGCATCAAAGTAGGAGGGACTATAGAATATTCCTCCAACTAAAAATATCCCTAACTTGCTTATCATTGTTGACTACAATTCCACCATCAGTTATTTATTCTTTAGGTTGAGAAGTACCTCATAGTCCATCCCTTTTTAAAAAACCTGAGAAGGTTAACTATTAAGTCACTAACATCTTAGTAAAAATTAGATCATCAGCTCTTGTCCAGACTAGGGAAGGTGACTTGGTTAGAAAGGCCAAGATGGAAACACGGAGTAGGGGAAAGCAGAGAAGGAAAGGCAGGAGACACTACAGATAAAACTTGCTAATTTCACCATCTTGTCCAGGGCCAGCTCTGATTTTGACCTCCAGATGCTTCCTATTTTTTATGGCTCCTAATCAAAGTTGGTGGTGATGTAAGGACCTGGACTAAAACCAGGCTTTCAGATTCTGGGTGGAGTTTACAGTAAAGATATGAGTAATACCTGACACTTACATGCGGGTCTCCATCCCCCAGACAGTATGAATCCCCCCAAAATCCCATGTGCCACATCTAGGGTGGGGCAGAGATGAGCTTAGGGTCAAGGACAGAGGTATAGGATTTTCGAACAAGAATGAAAAATGCACTTTGGTTAAATAAACCTTACCACAGTCCTTTGAAATGATGCCCTGCCACTTTCAAAGCATTGACACATATATGTCTTAACTTTATTTTTAAAATGACCCTATCAGGAAGGAAGGCAAATATTGGTTACTGAGGGACTTGTTTAAAAATGTGTATTTCTGAGCTTCAACCTGGACATTCTCATTCAGTGGATTTGGGGAATGGCCTTGGAATCTGAATTTTAACAGTGTGTATGGTAAGGGTGGGCTAGTCTTTAAGAAATGCAGACTACTTCATAATAGAGCTGGTGGGTTACCCAGAATGCTGGATTTGATCTTTTAGAGGGTAGAAGCTTTGTTCCCTCCATATCGGCATCTCTTCCAGTGCCTAGCACAATGCTTCGCTCGTATTATGTTCTTAACAGATGTTGGCAGAAGGTCAGAGCAATATTCATAGATGAAGTGGCATCTAAGCAGGACAGTTTTAAATAATCAGGACTAGGAGACTAGGTGTTGGGTAGCAGATCTTCCAGAAGGGAGAAATATCAAAAGCAAAGGCATGGATATGGGGTTTTCCAGGGATTGCACAGAAGTCCTATTATTTGATCATAGAGTATGTATCAGGAAGAATTGGGAGATACAATTACAAAAATGTGGCAAAATCATGTGGTAGAGAACCTTGACTTTAGGGATCTGGATAATTCCAAAGTAATGGGGAGATGTTGAAATCCATGTCTACATATGTTTGGGATACAAGGAAGGCTAACGCCATATCAGATGGGATTTGTTTCCACTGCTAAACTACCTTCTTACCAGAACAAAGCAACTTGGGAGGGTTTTTTTTTTTTTAAAGATTTTATTTATTTACTTGACGGAGAGAGAGACAGCCAGTGAGAGAGGGAACACAGGCAGGAGGAGTGGGAGAAGAAGAAGCAGGCTCCCAGGGGAGGAGCCTGATGTGGGGCTCGATCCCAGGACTCTGGGATCATGCCCTGAACTGAAGGCAGACGCTTAAGGACTGAGCCACCCAGATGCCCTGGGAGGCTTTTGTTTAAACTCCAAACAGCAAAAGCCTTGACATTGCCTAAACTGTCATCTGCGCACATCTTCTTAAGCATTCTTAACTCCCCATACCGATTACCACCTGCCTGGCACTGGGTCTTAAATCTTTATCCCCAGCCCATCCTCTCTGGAGCTTAGGATTCCAGGTCCTGCCTGAGCAGATGTCCAGTAAGTACCTTACCTCCAACATCCTCTGATACGGACCCAGTATTTTCCCCTAACCCTCTTTTTATATTTCCTATCTGGTTTAGGGTATTCACCAACTCACCTAACGCGTCTGAACAAAGAATCTCGGGGATTCCATTTCTCATAGATGGTCCCCTTTTCCACCCCAGGGAAGTTTGCAATAGAAACAATAATTTTTGCTTTTCTTTTTCACATTTCCACATGCATGATTTCTTCCAATTCCAGCTACAACCATCTATCTCTAAAGTGGTAGCTGGGAAGGAAGTTCTATTACAATAGGAAAATGGAGAAAAGGCGGTCAATATTCAGTACTTGTCTATCAAGACAGGATTTCTGAGTTCCTAATTAGATTAATCTTCAAAGCAGGACTTTACTGAAAGAAAAAACTTTTTTTTTTCCCCTCAAAATTCCTTAAAATACTAGTAGCTTATCAAGAGCCAGCCCTTGGGGCGCCTGGGTGGCACAGCGGTTAAGCGTCTGCCTTCGGCTCAGGGCGTGATCCCGGCGTTCTGGGATCGAGCCCCACATCAGGCTCCTCCGCTAGGAGCCTGCTTCTTCCTCTCCCACTCCCCCTGCTTGTGTTCCCTCTCTCGCTGGCTGTCTCTATCTCTGTCGAATAAATAAATAAAATCTTTAAAAAAAAAAAAAAAAGAGCCAGCCCTTAAGGGCTAAATACTGTAAGTCAGGGCTGGAGAGGTTTCAGGATCCATATCCTCCAAGAAGTCCCCTTGTGGAGAGGAGAGGAAGCCCAACCCTTGTGGTCCAGTGAGGAGTGAAAAGGGGAAGAGGGTCTGAGACATAGGTTAGAGACATGTGTCCCGATTTCTCCTCAGCAAGCTGAAGCCCCAGAGGGTGGCGTTGGCAGAGAAGTGGAGGAAAACTTGTAAAACATAAAGGCTGTGCCCGGGCCTCACCCCTGAGCTCTAGGAGACAGCGGCCCTAGTGTGACACCAGCACGGGGAAGCTGCAGCAGAATAAAAATGGCCCTGCAACATAGTGGCATGCAGGGGTATGGCTCCTGAGCTTCCCGCACTTCTAGATTATTTGGAGTGAGCCATAAAGGCCTATGCTGAGCAAGTACAGGGTCAGCAGAGTGGAAAGAGGGAAAGTGCGGCTGAGGCTCTGAGGGGGCGGAGCTGGCCACAAGCTGGGCCGGTCAGATGGGGACATCTCCAGGCCCTGAGTGAAGTGCATGCGGGGCAGACAGCAGCAGTGAAAGGCAGCAGGGTGTCCAGTGCTCGGGGACGTACGTACCGCTCCTGGGCACCCGGACAGCCCGGAGCCCACAGTGAGCGCTGTGGGCACCGATCCACAGGAATCTTGAGGTCACAGGCTTCTCATACGCCTCGACACTGTCTCGGGGGAGGCAAAGCCATGAAGAGGAAACCTGAAAGATTGAGCCTTTGCCTGAAAGACTGAATTACCCCAGTGAGACTGTTGGCACCAGAGCTGGCCGAATACTCATAATTACGATGGCATACTATTTGGCAATCAAAGGGAATGAAGGACTGATACATGCGACAGCACGAATGACCTTGAAACCGTTATGTTAAGTGAGAGAAGCCAGTCCTTAAAAGCACACCTTTTCAGTTTATTGCTTTCGGTTGGATATTTAAAAAATCTTTAATATTATTGGAAATACTCTACAATAAGAATACTGCTGAGGATATTATTAATTAGCATTATACAAACCCTCTTTGTGAGAACTCTTGGGAGAAATGGACTTCAGCTTTGCTTTCAGAAATAGCTGTTCTTCTGAGCAACTGGTTTACTTTTATCTTACAAGCACTACCATGTGTGTAAAGGGTTCTTCTCTGCTGGTGTTGACTGCTAAATAACTGGAGCCAAATTTGTGATCCGTCCCTCGTCATTCCCTTGTCTACACACACACACACACACACACACACACACACACACACACACACACACACACACTTAATGTGCTAATCTCATGCTTGCCTTCATTTTACGTTCTTACCTTACTCTTATCTTCTCTTTGTTGTCTACTACTATTTTTTTTTAAATCTTGCTGTATTCTATGTATATTCACATAAACATTCTTTCTTGGAATGAAAAGATAGAAATCAGTTCTCCTTAACAGCTCTTGAATCGCCTGCTGTCCCCTTTGCTCAAGTCTTCCTGTGTTTCTTTTGGATTGTTGTTAATAGGCTTCTAAGTGTTTTCCGCAGTCATGTCTCATTTGTGTACATTCATTCTCCACAATTCTGCTAAAAAGATCTTTTAAAAATTGCCTCTGTTTATGAAACTTCAATGTCACCCCCTGGCTTTTCAAATGGTGGCCAAGTTTCTTAGGGACACACATATGTCTCTTAAGCACCTGACCCTGACCTCTCTCTTCCATCAGCCCCAGGTGCTCTGACAGCCACCAAACCCCTTCCTGTCACCTGCAGTTTGTGCTTATCCTTTCTCTTGGCCTTTGCACATAGCTCTTCTGCCTGGATGCTTGTGTTCCCCTGCTTTCTCAGATGAAATCTTATTCATCCACATGCCCCCATGTCGGCGAGCCCTTCTCGGAATCTGTGCCCCAGAATCCCAGGGATTTCTTATCATCACCTCTGTGGCCAGTGGGCTCTGTGGGGCAGAAATATTCTTCTCTTCATCTTTGTGTCCCTGGTCCGTTGCTTTATAGTAATGACTGTTGAATTAATTTGAGTGTGTTAATGTTGATGGCTTATAAATAATATCATCTTTTCCTTCTTCTCCACTAAATTTGGAACATCAGAGACTGATGCTAAAATCAAACTGAGAAGATGAAGCTATCAGCTTTATTGCTGATAAAGTTAGAGAGTGAAGGATCGATGAGTGGGTCAAGCCAGGTTCCTAGAGCGTGGGTCCAAGACCACATGTTGGGAAGGAGCTCAGTCCATGGACGTCAGAGCTGGGCAGAATACAGCTGCTCCCTGGGCAGACAGGTCTCCAGAGAGATGCTCAGGAAGGCTGAGCCCCTGATTGCACCTCCTTGCCCATCAGGTAAGCCATTCCTGCAAAGTGAGAGAGTAGGGAGGGGAGGGCAAGTTATTCTTCTCAGTGCCTTCAGAGGGCACAGTTTCTCTTTCATGGACCAAGATGGTAGAACTGAGGGAGAGAGTGTATTTGTCTTATAGGAAAGGTAAAGCATTTCTTGCTTACCAAGCAGAAATGAATATCGGGATGTCTGGAGCATTACTATTAATCCTGTTGAGTGGAAAAATGACATTATGGCTACATTTAAAAAAATAGTTCTTCTCAGTTAAAATTGCACACTGAGATTTTTATGGATGAAATAATATATCTTGGATCTACTTTAAAATACTTCAGCCAAAGCCAAAAACAAAAAGAGGTGAGGAGAGGAGCAGAAACAGGTGAAATGACTGTCAGAATCAGAATCTTGATAATTGTCAAGCTAGGCGATGGGCACATAGGAGTTTGCTATGATTTTTCCCTTCAATTTTCCACATGTTTGAAACATTCCATAGTAAAGCTTTACATGAAGGGATATTGGGCAGCTTAGAGAATCTCTGAATTGTCTACGAAATCTGGCTGGGAGGTAAGGCAGCCAAGAGGAGCAAAGCCCACCACAAAACTGAAGTCCTCATTACTACCCAGAGCTTGTAAGCCCCCAGGGCGAAAAATCATTGCCACCTCTGGATTCCCTACCATTGCTGTGTCCAGAAACCAGCTGTAGTGGTCACCTCCGTCCTCCTGTATCCAGAACGGATTGTCTTCAGATACTGGATATAAGGGCAAAGTGTGGGGCAGGAACATGTGATTTGGCCGAGCCTAGGTCACCGGGCCCTCAGTCCCTGCCTAGTGGCTGCACTTCTTTGGTGGGATGTGGGCTGTCCCTCCCACTGTGGGGGATTCCTCTAATTCAGGAAGGGGATCCAGATTACATTTAAAAAGAAGGATAAATACCCACTACAAGGAGAACGTGTTCTTCCAACACTTGGAAGTGTTTAATCTTTATCAGGTTCCACTGTTGTCTCTAGATTCATCGGGTTCCATGGTAGTCTCTAGAACTATTAGCACTCATGCAGTTCTTTGCAGTTTGCAAATGTTTTCACATTCATTGTCATATATTTCTAAGAATCTTATGTGTCTGGTTTACAAGGTGTTCTCACCCTATTCTCGACAACAACTTTGTGAGTCACAATTATCCCCATATCACAGATGAGAAAATTGTGGAAAAGAGCAATGCAGTGACTCACCCTGTTCCTAGAGCTTTGAAGGGGTGACCTCAGACTTCAAACCCAGAGCCTCCCTCTCTGAGGCCAGCCCGTACCATTTCCACTGCAACACCACCAAACTTCTAGTAAGGTCTTCGAATCAGATTTTGAGCAATTATTCTTTATCTCGGTCTAATCTAGCACCCCGAATTCATAGGTTTTTGTCCTCCTTTGGAAACTTTTCCGGATAGTTTTTCTCAGTCTTTTGAGAATTGTCACAAGCAGGCCCACGAATACCAAAGATCTGTGAGCAGTTAGATGCAGAGGTCCGCACAGAACTGTTAACTGGATGTCCTATTGCTTCTAGGCAGCACCAAACACCTGGTTCAAATTCATGGTCAATGAGGTGGTAGCTCCAACAGATGGCCACTGAGTTAATTGTCAAAGAATCCGAAGTATGAAATAGGTTGAAAGGTGATTAAGCCTGGAAAGTAATTTGGTGATGCAGGGCGCTCTTGAGCCCCAGATATCAAAAACTCAACTGAGGTGATTGCCTGCGATTCACTGCAGCCTCCCCAAGAAGTATTTCTACCAGGGCACCTGGAGAAAGGATGCAGATTTGCAAAGTGTCAGGGAGGAGTTGTTGCTCTGGATGCAAATCACTGCCTCAGCACATTCCAAGGGAGAAAGTTAAAAAAAAAAAAAAAAGTATGACGCTATGTCAAAAGAAGGCATAAGCCCAGCAAGCTCTCCCCTGCTGCTTAATACAGGAAATATCTCCCAAACATCTCAGCTAATCCTCCACCAATACAATGAGAAATGAGCTCCTCTGGCAGCCAGGCAGTTATTAAGCAAGGACAAAAAAATATTCCCGCCCATAGCAACAGAGCCAAAGATAACAGCAGGGAATAGAGAAGCTGCAGAGAAAAGGCAGATACAAAACATTCAATGCTGGGAGCCCCCCAAAGCAACTGACGTGTGAGAAAAATAAAGAGCCTCGTTTTGCCCAGGAAGCTAAGCAACGTATTGTAAACTTCAGGACTTAGTGTATAACCAGGGTCAAGCTGGACTCAACTTCATAAAAGAGTAATAGGTTATAGAGATGACAGGAGGGACTGGAACGGGGCAGAACCTTGAAGCTTTCAGATCTGGTAACTGGCCTGTCGATGAAACAAACACAGGAAACAGAAAAATTTGGGCTGCATTTCCCATTTGCAAGAATATAGGGATTCCTGTATACCCTTGAGCACAGGCCAAGACTTCGTGCACAGAGGGAGAGCTGCTTTCCAATAAATATTCCTCCAAAATGTCCCTTTCTTCTTGTAGTGCTCACTTTCCAATGTTCTTCCAAGCTGCCTGTTCAGGCTGGGAGGGAACCGCTCCTGGGTAGACAGCTACCCATTGCCTCCATCCAAGGGGAGCTGCTCATTTACCATTTAATTGGGAAGGTGGGTTTCTGCTTGGAGCTTTTGTAAGTGGCAGCAGCAGCTGGTGAGACGTGGCACCAGCACCCGTAAGTAGGAAAAAGAGGACCTTGAAAAAAGTCATTTTCTATAAGCTTTCACTACTTTGAAAGTACTTATTTTATTTGTTCATTGCAACAAATTTGTTAGAGAGCCTTAGAATTTTACTGCCACAAGGACTTAAGAGATCACCCAACAGCCTTATTTTACAGAAGGGAAACTGAGGCAGGGAGTTCAAAATTATTCCTTCAAGACAGGCCTGAATCTGTTCTCCTGCTTTCTAGGTCAGTGCTCCATTCATCATACGATCCTACCTAGTCCTCTCCTCGAACTGGGAAATCCAAAATACATTATTTTAGGTTTCTTTTGGGAAGAACATGAAAAAGATTCCTATTTTTGGCAACCTGTCACAATTTGTTAGCTTCATTGGTCCACAGCAAAATTATCCAAGTTCCTTTAACTCAGCCTTGCAAATTTTTAAATTAAAAAATATAAGCCACTACAATTTCCTATGGAGGTGAGTTGTCTATTGACTACACTAGTTCCAAGAAACTACCCACTCTCTTCCCCTGTGAGCACATGGCCCTCCCATTACTCCTCTCTCCTCCTCTTCAGAGAGGAGCTGTCCATATGATGACAAGACCATAGGCTCATGGGTGGCTCAGTCCGTTGAGCAGCAGACTCTTGATTTGGTCAACTCAGGTCATGATCTCAGGGTCACGAGATTGAGCCCCACATTGGGCTCCAAGCTGAGCGTGAAGCCTGCTTAAGAGTCTCTCTCTCACTCTTCCACTGCCCCTCCCCAACCTGTGCTCCCATGCTCTCTCTCTCTAAAAACAAACAAAAGACCCCATAGGCTGAAAAGTACAAAATTATGTCAATTATTGGCTGTTTACCATGTGCCATAAATGACTTCCCTCAAACAAGGGGACTATCACCCTGCTCTCCAAACAGACACTGAGCTGATCTACTTCCGTATCACGTGAAGATCACATCTTCGTCTCCTACACAGACAGTGAAGAACGGTGCCTCTGGACTCGGACGGCTCTCAACTATGAGCAAATTACCTTCTTTAGCCTTCAGGTTCCTCACCTGCAAAACAGGGTCAAAATAGTACCTACCTCGAGGATGATGAAGGGTAAATGAAAATTTAATGAGATAATTCATTTAAGGGGTTTTAGAAGAGCGTATGTCACAGAGTAGATGAGAACTATCATTTCGGTCACTACTGAACTGAAAACTATAGGGAAAAAATGAGGATATTAAGTTTTTGCCAACAGTCTGATTCATTCTTTTTCTTTCCTTTTTTTTAAAAAAGATTTTATTTATTTATTTGAGAGAGAGTGGGAGAGAGAGAGAGCACAAGCGGGGTGAGGGGCAGAGGGAGAAGCAGACTCCTTGCTGAGCAGGGAGCTGGATGCGGGGCTCCATCCAGTGACTCCAGGATCATGACCTGAGCCGAAGGCAGACGTTTAACCAACTGAGTCACCCAGTGCACCCAGTCTGATTCACTCTTATCTTTAAGAACTTTGGCTCTTCTCCAGATTTCAAATTGTTAGAGACAATTTCACAAACTTTTAATCAGTTGCAATTTCAATTTTGTGTGCATAGAAAGGGGCCAGGCAGGTATGTTGAGAATATTGCTTTTCCTTACCTGAGTGCTGTGAGCACCCAGATTTCTTCTCTCATCCATATCAATGTGTAGAGAGATTCTTCTCTTGATCCTTCCTAAATGTAAGTTTAGCCAAGACCTCCAATAACATTTCAAAAGGAAAACACACAACACTCACACACACACAGAAATAATTCAAGCAAAAGTAGTTCAAATTTCTTACAGTATACTTACAGTTATTGCTGATAGGGCTTAAGAAGTACCCCAACGTTTCCTTGTTGTCCTTGATATAACCTGGATAAATGACAGTCAACAACTTCTAACCCATGACAGGTTTGGGTTGGCCCAGCTGCCAAGATGGGTAAGAATTCGATTCCTCCCAGAAACTTCTCTGCAGCCCTTTTCCAGCTCAGGGCTGGCATCCTTGTCTTCTGGACCCTGTCTCTTAGATCCACCCTCTTCTGGTCCCTTAAGTGAGTGGGGTACTTTGTGTCTATGTCTGGGCTTTGAGCCAGCTTCTCCCTTTACCTCTCTCCTGGAGTTTTCTATGGTTCCAGATTCTACTTTTGCTTTAAACTTTTTCCTCTCTGCCTGTTCTATCTCTGTGCAGTTTTCGTTTGTATCAGGCATGTATACCAGCCAGAAATAAATGCTGGTTCTATCTACCCTTCTCTAAAATTTCTGATCTTTGTCCATCATCCTAACATGGCAGTTGGGTCTGGCCTCTATGACAGCCACATCTTTGTCCAGGGTCAGCCTGCCTTACACCACCTCCTTTCAAACCCTGAGTTCCCTTTAGGACCACCCATCGGGTTCTCCTTTCCTGTATCTAATTTGTTGTGAGCTAATATGCTAGGACCAGGTTTGCTGAACAGAAATGATTGACATCTCCTTTGCTCAATGACTGATGAAATCTCTTCTGCTTCAATTTTTTTTTTTAACACAACTCCCTTCCTCAGATTCCCTTTCTTAACTCATTCCTCTGGAGGCCTTAAGAATCTTCCAGAATTCTGACATCAGTTCACAGAATCACACATATTATGGACATACTGTATTTTTCACTTACAGCAAATGGAAAAAGACATCATTTCCACCTAAAGGATATGAGGCTCATTCCTTATGGCTTGGTCAAACACTTGGTTAAACAAGAGACGTGATTTATTTACTCCTTCTATGGTTGCTGAGGCGACGGATAGGAAATGTCTTTGTGTTAGGTAATGCCAATCAATTACTTGCTGCCACTTGTAACCAGTTTGCTGAAAGAGCAATAGGCAAGCCTTCCAATACTGTTCAGGTGATGGCATACATAGAAAGTAATAATTGTATTATGGCCAAAGACATCCAGATATGTTAGCCCCTGAGGCTCTGCCTTCTCCAGGCCCCACACAGTTGTCCTGAGAGCGGAGGGAATTTTCATCTTGATACATGCTTCATAAATCCTGCTCAGACCCAAGAGGCAGAAGCACAGCATGAGGTTTCCAGCAGGAGTAACTCAATTTTGTATCTACACCATTGTCCATTAAACCTTCTCTATCCAATTTCCCTTCTCCGAGTCTAGAGGAAGTCTTGCATAATCTCTTTGCTTTCGCCGGCATAGTCCATTTTTCCATGCAATTTCAATCAAAATGTAATTTGTTATCTATTTCAAAGCTTCTCTCCTTCCCCACAGCTGGTTCAGAAACCTGTGGCAGGAGGGGTTGGGCTATCTTTCTCTTCTGGTTCCATCTTTTCCTCCCCTACATCCTGCTCCTGATGGCACCTCCAGAGTTTGGGTACAGGGGAAGGAGGAGAGGTGGTGATGAGGCACACTTGGCTGGTACAGTTCCTACGTGGGGTCAGTACCTTCTGAGTGGGCAGTTATCCCAATGCTGACCCTCTCCTGGGGTGGCAGTCTACCCACACACCCTTTCCACTGGGGCCACCTCACCCCAGCAAGCAGCCCTTCTTTAACTCAAGCCCTGACACCTCAATGCTTACCCTTCAGCCAAAGGGAAAACTTAGTCCTATGGCCTCACTGTTTGGTGGAAATGCAACTTGCTCCCTCAGCAATTCCATCTCTTCGTCTTCCCATCACAGAATGTACCAACTCATCTCTCACCTTTTGACATTTCCACATGAGAGAGAGACACCTGTCATTGAATCCAGGGACAGAGGGGAGGTTCTTCCCAAATCACTCCAGGCTTCACGCCAACGCTCCGGTAGCACTGGGGCTCTGTGTTTCTGACTCTCAAAGCACCTCAGCTGAGTAGTGGCCCTCTCATCCGTGTGTCCAAATTAACAGGAGAAAAAAAAGGAAACATGGAAAACATGGAAACATGGAGACAGTTTGCTGAAAAACTCAGTATGAGTTTCTTTCAGGTTTGAGAATTAATTTTTTGAAAAAGATTTTATTTATTTATTTATTTATTTATTTATTTATTTATTTATTTATGAGATTGGGAGTGTGTGTGTTGCAAGTGTGCAAGAAGGAGGCCGGGGGCAGGGCGGGAAAGAGGGAAGGGGAAAGAATCTCCAGTGGACTCTGCACTGAGCCCAGAGCCCCATGCAGGACTTGATCCCACGACCCTGAGATCAGGACCTGACCTGAAACCGAGAGTCTGATGCTTAACCAACTGAGGCACCCAGGCGCCCCACCAAGCTTTTAATTTTTTAAAATTATCAGCAAGACTGACTGGCAGCTGCAATTAATATTCACTAAAATCTATCACTGAAGCAGCTGTTTTGCTGCTGCTGACATCATTGCTCAAGTCTGTTTCAAACCCAACGTGGCCCTCTTCGTGATGTTCAGCACTATCAAAGTCTTCACATAAAACCTTTCCCAGAGTCCAGGTTAGGCTTTTTTTTTTTTTTTAATTAATGATTTTTTATTATATTATGTTAGTCACCATACAGTACATCCCCGGTTTCCGATGTAAAGTTCGATGATTCATTAGTTGCGTATAACACCCAGTGCACCATGCAATACGTGCCCTCCTTACTACCCATCACCGGTCTATCCCATCCCCCCACCCCCTCCCCTCTGAGGCTCTCAGTTTGTTTCTCATAGTCTATAGTCTCTCATGTTTCATTCCCCCTTCTGATTACCCCCCCTTTCTTTATCCCTTTCTTCCCCTACCGATCATCCTAGTTCCAGGTTAGGCTTTTTACTACGATTTGTGCACTGAATGCTGTAACCTGTTTTATAACACATCATCAGAGTCCCTCAAGATTCTCGAATGATTACATTTCAAATGCGAGAATTTTAATGCCTTCCAGGAAAATGTAGATGTTTTTCTTAGACATACTCAGAAAATCCCCTGCAATATATCGAATGATATGCATGAACATGTTTGGGCCATACATTTCCTCAGAGGGCAGGCTGCCACATTCCTTACCTATAAGTCAAGCTCGCTAGGTGGCACAGAGAGGTAATGCCCAGGCTTCCATCTCCTAATGCCAAGTTTTCTTCAGTTGATGTCCCCCTCACAGCTGCTAGTAACATGTGGAACGGGCACCCACTATTACCAACGCAGAACTGGGACCAGAATCCAAGGCATTAGAAAAATGACGCTTTTACACTCTCCTTGGACCTTCTGCAGTGAGACTGTTTTGAAAGTGTTACAGAACCAGCCACCACTATATATACAGAGATGGGGAAAATAGAGAGCAAAAATATAGAAACAAACAATGAAGTTGTTTGAAACAATGAAAGAGGAATGTAAGAATGTAACAATGTAAGAAATAATGAAAAAGGAAAAAAATCACATACACAAAACTCAACCTCTCTACCCCAACACCCAGAATCAGGGGTAAATCCTTTCGTCAAATTATGTACTGTTGGTGATGTCAGGACTGTCCTACCAGAAGCTGTTAAAAACATTTAGAATGTCATATAAATGAAATTGTACGGTATGTAACCTTTTGAGATTGACTTCTTTCACTCTGAGATTCATTTTAGTTGTTGCATGTATCAATATAGTTTATTCCTTCTTATTTCTGAAAGTAACAATGTAATTCACTATATTAACAAGCAGAAAAAAACTCCATATGATAATCTCTATAAAATATACCGAAAATCATATGAAAAACCCAACATCTATTCCTAATTAAAAAAACAAAAATCCCAGCTAGAAATAGAAATAATAAACTAGGAATAGAAGAGAACTTCCTCAGTCTGAGAGGGGGTATCTACAACAAGCCTGCAGCCAACGTAATTCTTATCGCTGAAAGACTCTGCTTTCTCCCTAAGATGAACAATAAGGAAAGGATATCTGATCTCATTATTCAACATTGTACTGAAGGTTCTACCCAGTGAAATAACACAAGAAAAAGAACGAAATGGCATTCATAATGGGAAGGTGGGAAGATGCCAAATTGTCTTTAATCATAGATGATATGATCATACACATAGAAAGTCCTAAAGAATTTACAAAACACTACTAGGACTAATAAGTGAGTTAAGCAAGACTGAACACAAGGTTAACATGCAAAGTCAATGCTATATCCATATGCTAGCAACAAACAATCAGACATAGACATTGAAGAAACAGTAGCATTTACAATAGCATCTAAAATAGAAAATGCTTCAAAATACTCAAAGATGTCCAAGGCCTGCATGTTGAAACTATAAAACATCGCTGTGGGAAATTAAAAAAGAACCAAAAAATTTAAAATATATACCATGCTTATAGTCAAAAACTCAGTCTCTTTAAGATGTCAATTCTTCTTACTCTGATCTCTAGATTCGATGTAATCCCACTGAAAATCCTAGCGGCTTTATTTAGAAATTGCCAAGCTGATTCTAAAATTTATGGAAATGCCAAAGACCTAGAATAGTGACAACAACTTTAAAAAAGAAAAACCAAAGGTTATGACTTATACTGTGTGAAATCAAGACTCACTATAAAACCCAGTAATCAAAATAATGTAGGATTGGAATAAAGATAGAAAATTAGATTAGCGGAACAGAAATGAGGGTTCAGAAATGGTCCCATATGTGTATTGTTAATTGATATTTGACAAAGGGGCCAGGGTAATTCAATGGAGACAGGTTAATACTTTTAACAGGTAGGGCTAGGCAAAGTGGTCATATGTGGTAGGCAAAATTCTGAAGATATCACCCCCAGATTCTGTATTCTTATTATTCAAACAGTAGTGTAGGTACTACTGCTGAAGGGATTTTGCAGGTGTAATTAAGTTTACAGAATTTAAGAGAAGAAGATTATCTAGCACTACCCACAGGGGACCAATCCAGTCAGTTGAGTCCTTAAAAGCAGAGACATTTCTCCGGCTGGAATAAGAAAGCCGTGGTGGAAGAAGAAGGCAGAAATGGGAAGTCAGAGAGATTCAGTGTAAGAAAGACTTCACCCACTGTTGCCAGCTTTCTTTTTATTTATTTATTTAACAGAGAAAGAGAGAGAGAGAGAGCACAAGCAGGCAGAGTGGCAGGCAGAGGGAGAGGGAGAAGCACTTTCCCCACTGAGCAGAGAGCCCAACACAGGGCTCGATCCCAGAACCCTGGGATCATGACTTGAGCCAAAGGCAGATGCTTAACTGACTGAGCCACCCAGGCGCCCGTATTGCCAACTTTCAAGGCTGCCATGACTCAGGACATTTAGGTGACCTCTGGAAACCAAGGACAGCAAAACAAAACAAAAAACAAATCAAAGAAAAACACCCAGAGACTCCAGTCCTACAGCTACTGGAACTAAATTCTTTCAACAATCTGAATGATCATGGAAACAGATTCTTCCCTTGAACCTTGTCCTTGATTTTGACGTTGTGAACCTCTAAGCAGAGAACCGACTAATCCAACCTATACTTGGGCTCTGACCCATGAAAATTGTGAGATACTAAATAATGTTGAAGTTCATAGTATTTGGCTATAGCAGCAATAAAACTGATACATCATCTGTGCAAAAAAATTGATCCTTGATCCTAACCTTGTACTGTTTACAAACACTAACTCAACATGGATTATAGACCTAAATAGAAAAGCTAAAAATGTTTAACTTCTAAAAGAAACAATTTGATTTTGGGGGTTGTAAAGATTTCTTAAATGAAACATAATAACCCATACATTTTTATCAAAATTAGACTTCATGAAAATTAACTTTTGCTCTTTGAAACACAGCGTCATTGTGTGAAAGAGTAAAAGCAAACCATAGACAGGGAGAAAATATTTGTAAAACATATATCTAATGTATCTAGAGCATGTAATCATTCCTTAGAACATAATAATAGAGCAAAGAACCCACTAGCATATGGGCAAAAATTGGAGATACTTCACAAAGAAAGATGATACATAGGCAAATGAAAATATACCCAGTATCATTAGACATGAAGGAAACCTAAGTATAATATAATGAGATAGAGCTACATGTCCACTAGAATGACTAAGAGTCAAAAAGATTGATCACACCAAGCACTGCTGAAGATATGGATTAATTGGAACTGACATACATTTCTGGTGGAAATTCAAATGATACAGTTAGTACACTGGTTAGTTTTATGTGTTAACTTGGCTGGGTCATGGTTCCCAGATATTTGTTTAAATCTCATTCAGGATATTTCTGTGAGAGTACTTTGGAGGAAATTAACATTGAAATCAGTGGATTTAAAGACTGGCCTCCATAATGTAGGTGGTCTTCCAATCAACAGAAGGCCTGACTAGAACAAAAGACTGACCTCGCCTGAGCAAGAAGGAATTCTTTCAGCAGATGGCCTTTGAACTTGAACCACAACATTGGTCCTTCCCAGGGCCTCCAGCCTGATGACTTTCCAAACTGAACTGCAACTTTGTGTCTTCCTTGGTCTCTAGCCTGATGGACTTCAGACTTGAAATGCAACATCAGCTCTTCCCTGGTGTGATGGTTAATTGTATGTGTCAACTTGACTGGGTCATGGGGTGCCCAGATATTTGGTTAAACATTATTTTGATTGTGTCTGTAAGGGTGTTTATGGATGAGATTAACATTTGAATTGGTAGACTGAGTAGAGCAGATTGCCCATCCCAGTGGGGGTTGGTTTTATCAAATCCACTGAAGGCCTAATAGAACAATAAGCTGAGCAAAAGAGAATTCACTCTCTCTGCCTGACTGTCTTGAGCTGGGACATCAGTCTTTTCCTGCCTTTGGACCTGGACTGGAACTTACACCACTAGCTCTCTTTGTTCTCGGGTCTTTGGACTGAAAATCATGGGACTACTCAGCCTCCATAATCATGTGAGACAATTTCTTATAAAAAAAATATCTCTTTCTTTCTCTCAATGCAAGTAAAATGCACAGCCTCTCAGAGCTATTCTTAAAGCAAAGAATTGAGTAGAAAAAAAAAAAATGGAATCCTGTAAGTTGGAATGGGGATATATAGGAAGACCCAGATAAAGCTGAGGATATTGAGCCTCTAAATTCTGGTGAGTCTTCTTTGCTTGTAAGAAGAGGTCTCTCCACCCTCAGTAGAAGTGGTTTCGCAACCCCAGTGGAAGTGATTTCCCACCACCAGTGGTTGCAGTTTCCCTATCCATGGTAATAGACTCTATATATCCATTGAGGGGATTAACTTTGCATTGCCTGAGGAAATCCTAGTGGTCTCCCCTGAGGCTGTTGCCATGAAAGACAATGCTGATTATCCTCTGTGTCCACCCTTCCCAACTCTCTTCACTTCCAGACCTCTAACTAAACTAGTCCCAGCAGGCCCCTAGAGGGAAGGTACAACATGCGACCCATGAAGAAGAACCTTATACTCAAAAAAGAACTGCTTGGGTTTCTAATTTATACAGATAGAAACCCATAGAACACATATGGGAATGGAAATTAAGAATGTAGGGTAATGGTGGAAGTTGGATTCAATTATTCCCACTGGAGCAGGCTCACAAAGCCAAGATTCTGCATTTGATGTTACAGCTTAAGGAGTTAGGAAGAACTCTTAAGTTTGTTTGATTGATTGACTGAAACATGGATCCAAAGGTGGCCCAACAGTGAATGAATTGGAGATGTTAGACTTGCCTTAGTTTAACGCAGAGGAAGGGATTCAATGGCTTAGGTAGATGGAAGTGTTAGAGTAGACGTGTCATTTAAAACCTACTCATCCACACTGGGAAGATCCAGAAAACACACCTTTCACCACTACTGTGAGAAATAAATTTGTGAGGGGAGCCATGACATTTGTGAAAGGCTCTGTGATCACTCTTCTTTGTGGGCCAGACCTCAGAGTGGGAACTGCAGTCACTGAGTTGTCATCAATATTTCTTCCTTATTTTGTTGTGAATGTGTGCATGTGTATTTGTATGCCCTTTTATCATGTAATGGTAAGATGCATTGACTTTATATCACAGTATTTAAGTATTATTAAAGTTACATCATAGCATTTAAGCTATGGGGTATCGATAAGAAAAGTAGGCATCACCCAAGAACTTTGCATCCTATTTTGGGGAAAGGGTTAGTGCATTTTCAGTTGCTTGCAGGTTAGTTGTATCATGTTTGGTGGAAGTATGACCTGTTATGACCTTCATTTGGACATTAATTATGATTCAAAGAGCTGTGTATAGTGTCAAATTGGCGAGGAGTGGACTTGTGATGGCTAATACTATGTATAAACTTGGCTGGGTCACAGTCCCTAAATATTTGGTCAAACATTATGTGGATGTTTGGGGCGCCTGGGTGGCACAGCAGTTAAGCGTCTGCCTTCGGCTCAGGGCGTGATCCCAGCGTTATGGGATCGAGCCCCACATCAGGCTCTTCCGCTGTGAGCCTGCTTCTTCCTCTCCCACTCCCCCTGCTTGTGTTCCCTCTCTCGCTGGCTGTCTCTATCTCTGTCGAATAAATAAATAAAATCTTTAAAAAAAAACATTATGTGGATGTTTTTGTGAGTGTGTTTCTGATGAAATGAACGTTTGTAAACTTTGACAAAAATAGATTACCCTCCATAATGTGAGTGGGTCTCATCCAATGAGATGAAGACCTGATGTTATGGACTGAATGCCTGTAGCCCCCCAAAATGCATATGTTGAAACTCTAGCCCCCAGTGTGATGGTATTAGGATGTGGGGCCTTTGGGAGGTAATTAGTTTTAAATAATCCCATGATGGGATTACTGCCTTTATATTACTGCCTTTATAAAAAAAGAGACCCTAAAGCTTTGTGTCTCACCCAAGTGGGCATATAGCAAGAAAATGGTCATCCGCAAGGAAGAGGGTTCCTACCAGAACCTTACCATGATGGTGGTACTTTCTAGCTTTCAGAACTGTGAGAAATAAACATTTCTTTTTTTTAAGTATTTTGTTAGAGCTGCCCAGCTAAGATACTTGACTAGAACAAAACATTGACCTCCCCGGAGCAAAAATGAATTCTGCCAGAAGATGGTCTCCAGACTTGAACCACCACATTGGTTCTTATTTGGGTGTTTAGCTTGCCAGTGCACCCTGAAGATTTTGGACTTGCTAGCCTCTATAATCATGTGAGCCTATTCCTTATAATACATCTTCATATATACATATCCTATTGGTTCTGTTTCTCTGGGAAGTCTGACTAATACATTCATTTTGGGAAACAGTTTGCTGATTTCTTAAAAAATTAAACATCTGCCTTTCACACGTCCTAGCATTCCATTTACCTAAGAAAAAGAAACCATGTGTCCACCCAAGGATTTATACCTGGGTGCTTATAACATCTTTTTTTCTAATGGCTCCAAAATGGAAACACCCCAAAATGCTCACCAATAGGGGTATTGATCAATTGTAGTATATCCATATAATGAAGTCATATTTAACAGTAAGAAGGAAGAACTATTGATATACACCGCAAAATCATGAATCGCGAATAAATATACTCAATGAAAGAAGCCAGTAAAAAAGAGTATTTCTTTCATACTTTCTTTCATAAAACATTCTAGAAGATGTAAGCTTATCTCTAGGGTCAGAAAGCTGTTCAGTGTTTGCCTTGAGATAGGCATGGGCTGGAAGTTCAAAAGGAGCATGAGCAAACTTTTGGAAGTGATGAGTATGCTTATCACCTTGATTGCTGCAATGGTTTCAAATGTCAAAAATCACCAAATTGTACAACCTTAAGTATGTGCAGTTTATCGCATATCAATTATACCTCAATGAAGCTGTAAATGCCCCCAAACAATAAGAACAATAAAGCAGACACAGATCATACCTTCATGATGTTCACTGTTCAGTGAGATAATAATCACTAATATTTATAAAGTGCTTACTATGTGCCAGGCAGTGTCCTGCATCTCTATATGGCATTTCTTTTAACACATAGGTGGTATTATTATCTCCTTTTTATAGAAGAGGAAAGTGAGGTTAGAGGTGTTGAATAACTTGCTGTAATCTCTCTAACCAAAACTCTGAGTCCTTAGCCATTTTCTTGTAGGGCTTAGTATAGGGGAGAGCAAAGTATGAGGATGGGCAGGAGCATAAATGAGCTTGGGAACAGAAGCAGAGCCTTGAATGTCGAGCTCAGGAGCCAAACTTTGTCTTGCAAGTACATGCATTTGTGATGTGTGGCTGCTCATCAGTCAGATGGACAGGGGAGGAGTCAGCAAAAATGGATCGAAATGAAAGGAAGGATAAAAGGATGGGGATAAGAAAAGGATAACGGAAGGAAGGAAGGAAGGAAGGAAGGAAGGAAGGAAGGAAGGAAGGAAGAAGGAAGGAAGGAAGGAAGAAGGAAGGAAGGAAGGAAGGAAGGAAGGAAGGAAGGAAGGAAGGAAGGAAGAAGGAAGGAAGGAAGGAAGGAAGGAAGGAAGGAAGGAAGGAAGGAAGGAAGAAGGAAGGAAAGAAGGAAGAAGGAAGGAAGGAAGGAAGGAAGGAAGGAAGGAAGGAAGGAAGGAAGGGAGGAAGGAAAGGAGGAAGGAAGGGGCAAGCCAGGTTATGCTCTCAAGGATTCTAAATGATAAAATGATAATTTAAGCATAAAAATGCATAATTCTGGTAGGGGTGTGGAGAAGTGGGCAGAGATATAAGAACCTCAAGGCCTAAGGCCTTGATGGATGAGGTTGACTCAGGAAGGGTTGGTTGTGGGTCTCATTCTCATTTACTCCTACTTAGTGATTCATCATCTTCAGTATCTGGGTCTGGACCAGTTGGGGAGATTCACTGTAAGTATACACTGAATCAGAGATGGTTTCTACTGTGTGTGATGATGGAGATAGAGTGGGAGGGTGGAAGGAAGGTTCAATCAATGTTCCTTGGAATTTCCCTGAAGATGCTAAATGATACCTTAGGAAGAAAATTTTGTGGAGACTGAGATCATAAGGTAATCACCACTCGGATTATGAATGCCTACCCACCATGGGTAACTCCAAAGACCTAGGACGAAATTACTCACTTTGGGACAACACAGACAGAATACCTCCATATCTCAATTATAACACATATGTAGATATTTGTGTACCCCCTCTCTGAATTCATGTGCTGAAATCTTAATTCCCAATGTGATGGTGTTAGACGTGGAACATTTGGGGGGTAATTAGGTCATGAGGGTGGGGCCCTTATGATGGAATTAATGCTCTTGTAAGAAGAGACACCAGAGAGCTTCCTCTCTCTCTCTCTGCCATGTGAGGACACAGCAACAAGGCTGTCATCTGCAAGCCAGAAATAGAGCTCTCACCAAGACCTGAATCAGCTCCTTGGTCTTGGACTTTAAGCCTCCAGAACTGTGAGAAGTCTTGTTTGCTTAGGCCACCCAATCTGTGGTGTTTTGTTAATAGCAGCTCAAGCAGACCAAGACCCAGGACTAGCGCAATTAATTCTGAGAGAAACACAGATGGAATCATCTTCAAACATCACAGCCAAGCTGCAGAAGAGACAAAGTGACAATGAAGAGATCAATAGAGTAGTTTTGACCCTCCAACTAACATAATGTGTGATTTTTATTGTACCCAGCCGAAAAATGAAGGGTTGAACTTAAATGCCTTGAACCTCTTCTGGTTCTTAGGGAATCAATCAGACTTCCCTTCTTTTTGTTGTTGGTTGTTTTCTCAGCCTAAAGTGTTGACAAAGAGAACACTTTCAGTTCCCAATTTATATGGTTCTCATCTATCTGCAAGGTTTATGCAATTACTTAATTTTAAGAATAAATCTTCCTAAAGTTGAGGCTGATTGGAAGAGGCTCCTGGGGCTTTGGAGCAACAAGGAGCGGTTAATATGTTAAGTGCCTTAGGGCAAGTTTAGTTGCCAGACAACTAGTTTTAAGTTCTCGAAGAACTAAAACACTAGGGCTAGTTCAGCAACACCTGTCATCTCTTCTGTGATTTAGAGCTGTTTGCAGTGAGCCTGTGCCAGCAACAGGTGTTGAGACTTTAACTGTCATCACAGGTAGGTGGGCAAGACCAATTAGGCAGTGCAAAATCATTAGTGTGTGTAATTATTCCAGCTCCCCTTTGAACACATGTCCATGGAAGGGATGGATGGACACTAGAGGGGTCTGGCTGTCTGGGTGGGTGGAGGAAGGTGGGGGTGTTTCATGGAATTTCACAGTCCCCTTGGCAGGCACAACCTGAGTCATTAGACTGATCTCATCCATCTTGATGTTATTTCTCTCAACAAGCAATAATCTCAGCTTTCCATGGCTTGTGGTTTCTGTAAGCTGGGAATGAATTCCCTGACTCTGAGTGAAGGTGTCCAATTGGAAACATTAAAAAAAAGATTTTTTTCATAAAAATTAATAAAAGTTCATAAAGACATTTTGTCATCAGGGAGTGCCCAATATTTGGAAGAGTCCAGTGGATAAAGGTCACTTTGGAAATCAGCATGGAACCAGAGGAATGATTAGTCAGTCACTCAGGCATTCTTATAACCAACATTTATTAAGCATCTGCTGTGTACTGAGCCCTATGTTAGACGTCTCAGATATCGGAGGTGAGCAACTACAGTTCTTGTTTTTACGCAATTCACATATTAGCAAGAGAGACAGAAGTACAGACAGATTAATCACATGAAATTGCAGATATTCAACAGTTTTAGTCTATTAAAAAACAGCCATTTCATACAGCTCAATTAGATGCTATTGGGCCTTAAATAGAACATGCTACAGGAATAGAAAGGAGCAAGTGATTCGTTTAAATGATAGTTGTCCAAAAGGCTTTAGTGAGGAGAGGATATTTGAGTTTGGCCTTAAAGGGAGAATAAGATTTTGAGAATATTTTAAAAGGTGAACTGAAAAGGCAGTAAATTGCATTTATGCCATAAATATTTTTGGAACATCTTCTGTGTATACGATGGAGTAATACGCTGGAGATGCAATGGTCAGCCTGTAGAATTGAGAGGCTCTGTCTTTCTGGAATTTACATTCCAAAGAGGGAGGCAGGTCTTCAAGAATAAATGCCTATTTAACTATTTAATTACAATCCTGATGGGTTTGAGGATGAAGTAAAGTCTGTTCTGAGAGAAAGTAATGGGGGCCTGACTTGGTCCGTGGGTCCAAAATAAGCTTGAGCTGAATTCTCCAAGATGAGACCAGAATATGTTATGGGTTGGGGAGAACATTCATATGTGCAAAGCCCCTGCAGCAGGCCAAGGGAACAGATTCTGTCTCTCTGGGATTTCAGTATTCTTAAGTGTATACTTCTCTCTGACGTGATCACATTTCCAGGGTCTCTGATACCAGCTAATGACACAAAGAGACCTGGGTTCCAAGATGTAGCTGAATCACTAAAGAGGTGACTTGGGTGAAGATATTTAAGTTAGGAGCCTGTGCGGAAGGAAAATTAATTAATAAAATAAAAAATGGAATGAAAATGAAAGCAAAACAAATAATAGAGGATATTGATTTTTTTTCCAGTTCTAGAGTTTTCAGCCTCCTTTTCAGATTCTTACTGATTCTCCTTAGGCCGTAAGCCCAGTAAGCCTCAGAGGAAACAGGCTTAAAACTTGTTGGGAGCTTTTACCTGAAAGAGTGTCAGGGTCCCCCACTGTTGTGGACGCAGGCCCACATGTGGACACATGTGGATCACTTCTAGAGGCCCAATGCTCCGGAATGGGCTTTGCCAGCAGACTCCCTGTGAAGGAGAGCACTCAGAGTCTGCCCAGCTGAGGACAAAGCTGAGACATGCCTGGGTTGCTGGGAGAGGTGATGAGTTGCCTCCTGAAAGCCTCTGTTCCTTCCTTGGCCTTTCTTGGCCTGTTCTTTAGGTTCAGCGTGAAGCATTCGCAAAAGGGTCTGAAGCCATCACAGGAAAAAGGTAGTTACCCTCTCTGGATAATGGAAATGAGTCTTGCAAGTCCCAAGACAGTTGTCTTCCATAGACGGCTCAGGTGCTTACCTTAAGTAAGATCTTCAGTTGGACAAAAAAACCCCATGATTTGATTGGTTCATTCGTTTATTCATCTATCCATTCATTCGTTCAACGAATATTTTGAGCACTTGAAGAGGCCAGCTCTGCACTAGACACAGAAACACAGTGGTGAGCAGCGTGTAAGTAGCTCTTGCCTCGTAAGGCTTACAGTCTAGGGGGTTGCAAACAAGTAAATATGTCATGACAGGGTAGTTGGAGGAGTTTGCTAAGCAGAAGTGCAGGCAGTAAGAACTCATTGGAACAGCATTTAACTCAATCTTGGGGGCCACTGGGGATGGAGTGGGTCTAAGAAGTGAACTGAAGGATGAGTAGGGGCCTGGGGATAGTGTGTTTCAAGAGCCTGGGGTGAAAGAAGAGTGCCCTGATGGGTCCTGCCTGTGTTGCTATGTTGCTGTGTGTCCTTAGGCAAGTCATGTAGCCTCTCTAGGATTCAGCTTTCCCATCTGGAGCTTAAAAGTTTGGATAACAAGTCTACATTCTCAGACCGGTCAAACACTCCATAACAGATGAGCAATAGAGCGATCGTCAAACATTTCAGCTCATATACCTCTGAAGATCATTGTTTTTAAAGATCATTCTTACTCTGTAAATTTTTAAATATCCCACACATTTTTAAGTTCGCATTTAGGATTTATCATGATGCTACGAACTGTTCTTGAACAGTTGGGAATTTTACAAACCTCCATTTTCTCCTTGAACTTGTGTTTCTTTCTTTCTTTTTTTTTTTTTTTTTAAAGATTTTATTTATTTATTTGACAGAGATAGAGACAGCCAGTGAGAGAGGGAACACAAGCAGGGGGAGTGGGAGAGGAAGAAGCAGGCTCCCAGGGGAGGAGCCCGATGTGGGGCTCGATCCCAGGACTCTGGGATCACGCCCTGAGCCGAAGGCAGACGCTTAACGACTGAGCCAGCCAGGCGCCCCTGACCTTGTGTTTCTACTCCACTTTCCAATGTAGTTTTATTCAAATATATTTTTGGACTAAAAGTCTGTTATAATTATCCTATCCTATGTCTCTACAACAAAAATAAGTGTATGAATCGAGAATTTGTTTTTAAAGTTTTTTGAGCCAGTAAGACTCAACATCTAAAAACTTCTGAATAATTATAGTTAGCAGACGTAGCAGTACTACTGCTGTTGTATACTACAATAAAATGTTGATGGAAATGGATCATGTAATGTGATAGATGTTAATATTCCTCTATTTTTTAAAAAGTACTTAAATTATGTATTGCCATTTTTCATTATAGATGTAAGTTTTGAGAAATCTTGTTCAGATAAATGCATAGAAAGGAATGGAAAGAGTTTTGGGTATCCATGTCACTCACTTCTTGGAATTCCATCTGAATTGTTTGCAAAAATAATGTTGATCTATCATCAAAGTTTTTGCTGTTATGTTGATGAAAGCAACACAGTGGAAGCTGATTGCTTTTGCAGAGGATTTGTTTTCCAGTCTTAAAGTCCTCTTAATTTGAGGGATCAATACCAGAATGGTTTTTACCAAGGCTAGTTAGGATGTCAATTAATTATACACGTTCCTCTTTCACTTTGGCTTCTTGTTTATCCAGAAATGTTCTGGGAAGGATTGGAAAGAGGAAATATTAATTTCAATACACCTTTGCAGATACAAGTTTTTTAAATGTAGGCTATTATTTTATCACGTGTTCTAATATATGTCAAAATTTCCTATCTGTGCGGCTTTTGCTCCTTGTGGACAATATCCAGCACAGAGCCTTGTGGCCAGCCCTCCTCAGACCAATAGCTAAATCAGACTCCTCCAGTCAGAAAAAATTCTGACTTCATTTTTGAACTCAAATAAGTTTCCTTGCAATAGTGCGACAATCATCTCACTTCTGAGTACTGATTCTTACATAGGCATTAATAGCCTTTGTCTGACCTTGTTGCCTAGTAGAATTAAGGTGCTTCCTCCTCCAGGATTGTCTAAGGACATTTCCTTAATGTCTGAGTTGGAGGACTCTCCTTCTGGAGAGATGAATTCTAGAACTGTCTCTGTGTGGTGCCTGGAAGATTTTCACACCTAGTAAGCCACACACCCTAGTAAGCTTCAGGATGGGTGAAAGGCACATGGATTTTCTAAAAGCATGAAAAGGGTGGCTGGAAAAAATAGAGTTGAGAAATGGGAATTATAGAAGGTAGGTGTATTTATTTGTAGACAGAAAGACTACAGATGTATTCATCTGTAGCATGAGAATCTGAAATTAATTTCCTTAAAACTGTCAATGCCTGAATAGCCCCTGGAAACCTTTTCATGTATCCTTGCTCAAAGAATACCGACTTAAAAACAAGTCTTGTTTGCAATTCATCCAACTCTCTTCCAGGCTTACAGAATATGCACTTTTAGCTCCAAGAACATCCCAAGGTGAAGATGCCCTGGAACCCACAGACTGCATTGTAATATCCCACACAGATTCCCTTCCCAGAACATCTGAAGAAGGGGAACTGGCCCTCAGGGTCAGTGTTTAGGGGAAGTTGGTAAGGGTAATTGAGCAGCAAGTTGTCTCCATGACAACAAAACAAATTGTGTATTTTATAGAATTGGTTTTGCTATAGCTGTCAGACTTTCAACCTATTTAACACTTATTTTATAGGTATAGAAACCAGAGAGACGGGTGATTGATATTCCCCAAATCTGACAGCTAGTAAGTGGTAGAGCTGGGGCTGGAAGTCAAGGCTCTCAATTCCTAAAACAAAGGCTACCCCTGGATAAATGAAGCACTGATTGGCATCACAAAGATAAAACGAAAGTGTTGGCTGGCCATATTTTTCACCTTTTACCCCATGACCCCAGTGTCTTTTAGACACTGTTGTAGTTTTTTTAACCTGGGAAGCCAAAGGGTCATATACTTACCTGGGTTTTCAGAGGAATCGCAGAAAGGGATGACTGGGAGGTTTGTTGTTGTTGTTGTTGTTGTTGTTGTTGTTACTATGACTTTCCCAAGAATAAGTTTCTCAGAATCTGTATCACCTTTCAAGTGGCCTCAGAATCCCCAGGATTTCTACTGGACTTGGGCTGGACAGGATTCTGGGGCTGAAGCGCTTCTCATTATTCTAAATTACAGGTGCTTCAAAATAAAATTCTCCTAAACCTTGAGCAAAGATAGTTTCATCCCTCGGCTTTTCTCATTTCATTCAGATTTGACTGCTTATTCCCCACTTCACAACTGTTGGAAATTCCAGAAGATCAGAGCAGGCCAGCTAAGACCAGCTCCCAATTAAAGACTCCAGTCAGCCACTCTTGACTCAGAAGTAAGCCTTCTACAATTCTGCGAGAGGCCAACATAAATACCTGTGTTGAGTGGGACTCCAGAGGTGGGGAGAACACCTTCCCATCCTCTCCTGCTTGGATGTCATCACTGCCTGACTCCCCTGTCTGGACTGATTGTGAGATGCATCTATGGAATTTAGCATAATGACACATCCAAAATGGTCTCTGCGAAGGGTGCCGACGAATCAAGTCTGTACAGCTAGAGAAAAGCAGAGAAATGAATGACTGGTGAATTTACAAAGAGTACAGGGTTCATCAGTGTAATCAGAAACCGTTTAAACATCCAAATTAGCAATCTCATTTCCTGAATCCATGGGGGTAATTACTTCTTTTCATTTTAGAAATGCCAGTAATAAACCCTTTCAAAAATAAATTCAAGTAACTTTGCAAAAGAAAATAAGAATCCAGATGGATATGAAACAATTATCTAGAGTCTAAAAATATTAGTACGAGTAGGGATTTGAGGACTCATCTATAAAACGGAGATAGTGTGCGTACCACGTGGGATTACGGTGCAGAGGAAATGTTCTGAATGTGAAGCACTTAGCCAGAGCCACGCACACGCACTGTTATTTCCTTGAATTTCGTGCTGCCATTTTACAGATGAAGGACCTCAGGCCTGGAGAAGCTGATTTATATCTGGCCAGAAAGCTGCCAGTAAGCAGACCCATGTCCTTTAGTCTGACACCCAGAGTAGAATCCTTTCTACTTCTCGTGCTTCCAATGCCCAGCCAGCCTAAACCAGCACATTCTGGCTCAATCTCCTCAAACTCTAGCAGATCCTGAGGGAGCTGAAACTTTCTCCAAGATTTCTGGCACACGTCTGTCACTAGAAATTGCTTGAGGTTGCTGAATGAGTCCTGTGGAAGCTTTGGTTTCCACCAGAGCCTCCCCCTCTTTGTATTGGTTGGCAAACTGCTTTCACACCATCATGAGGCTTGATTAGAGAGGTATTGACTTAGGGGCGTAGGACATACTTGAAACACGTATCAGGATCTTTCTGGAGGGAGAATTGGGAAGAAAGTGGTAAAGATAGGTGATGCTTTAAAAAAAAGAAGCTATGGAGCCTTCTATCTTGTACTCCAAATTTCCAGAAATCTTGCTTATGATGGATATTTATTTTGGCCTTTCTCAGTTTTCCCTTTCTCTGTTTTATATCAGAATTAAGATGATCTGACTGAGGTGAGAATATTAATTGGCAAAGCATGGAGATGACTGGTGAGGTTTATCCTTCTGGAATTTCTACCAGGGGCTGAGTAACTGACAGAAGCAGGGGTCAACCAGTCAATTCATGCACTATTACAACTTTGCACAGTAACACAGAGATCTTATAACTTTTCTTTACCTTAAAACAAAACCCTTAAATACAGTAGTTAAATAAATATATTTTTTCTAAGTATAATTAGAATACCTTATTACTAATATATTATTTCAAATTCACTGCCTTAAAATGGGTGTATCCTTCTCCCTCCTAGTAATTGGATTTGGCTATCTTCATAGCATTAGATCCTGTCTACTCTAGTTTATACTTAGCTGCTATTTACAAAATTCCTTTATTCCTCTATGTTAGTTCTTTTTTCTTTCTTCATTTCCCCCAGTATTGTCCTACACTTAAAGAGCGTACATTTTGGGGGGACTGGAAAGGAAGTCTCAAGGTATTGTTCAATCATAATTATCCAATCATGGGCACTTCTTCTTCGGGATACTCCGTCCTCCCTTTGATATGTACACATATATTCTTTATCTATATCTATGTATAGGAAAGCTGTAATATGTCAGATGGATACTTTGTGTGCATTTATGATTTTGCATTCCACTTTTGATTTTCTAAGGGTCAGCTGAGGCCTTCCTGCCTCTCTTGAGATTGGGCAAAATTAGCAAGAACTTCCCAATTCCATTGTCTATGGATTTCCAAAGTTCTCCCCAACATTTCTCTGAATTTCTGGGGAGGGAGCAGAGTGGAGTTTGTATTCTTAGGGTCTCTTCTGCTGCCTGGGTGACACCTTTCCTGCTTGTAACTTTGTCTTCATTTACAGCCCACGAAACTCTATTTATTCTGTGATCAAACAGACTAGGAAACCCCTACTTATAAAAAATAAAAGTAAACAGGGAAGACATTTCGGAACGTTTTGAAGGGTAAGGAGAAAGGCTACTAAACTGGTCGTGCAGTATAGAAACACAACCCCAGCAGAAGAGTGGAGCTCACCATTCTTCCAACGTGCTTTAGCCATACTGCCCCCAGGAAATTGGCTCTCGTCCTCGCACAAATCTTTTGCCATCTTCTTGGCTCCTTTCTTTCCTTTCTATTTGAGAACAAAAACTACACATTCTTCTCATTTCACATGGAGCACCTTTCATCTTTCCCTGGTACGTTAGCACTTAACCCAAGGAAACTTAGAAAAGTTTTGTCCCTCTCAGGGTGTCTGACTGGCTCCATCAGAGGAGCATGGCACTCTTGATCTCTGGGTCTTCAGTTTGAGCCCTGAGTTGGGTGTAGAGATTACTTAAATAAAGCGACAAACAAACAAATAAGTGAATACACTTTTTTTAAAAAGTAAGTTTTTGTACTCTCAAATAAAGACAATTCTCTACCCAACGGGAGTTCTGGTGCTACCCCTGTGAAGGTAGCTTTGTTTACAACTAATACTATTGTTTATATTTAGGTCGTGTTTTATATTTATATCATGTATGACCCACAAATTGGCTATTTTATACAGCTTGGTATAAAACTATACACAGTGCATATACACTATAGCAGAAGGGATTTGCACTGCAAGTTCATTGGGATTCATGGCTGTTCCTCTGATTATAGGGCAGGTATTTTTTTTTTTAAGATTCTATTTATTATTTGAGAGAGAGAGAGCAGGAGCAAGGGTGGGGAGAGGGAGAAGCAGACTCCCCGCTGAGCAGAGAGCCTGATTCAGGCTGTACCCCAGGACCCTGAGATCATGACCTGAGCCTAAAGGCAGACACTTAACCAACTAAGACACCCAGGCGCCCCTGGCCAGGTATTTTTGAAGAAATGTCTCTCTTCTCTCTCTGAACCCCCACGGGGAAATAGGGTGGGCACCTGGGGGAGGGCAAGTTGGGAAATGGCAGGATTCAGTCTCCTTGAACTAGAAGTGAGGATTTTTCTCAAGTGATTAAGAACGGAAAGAGCCGAATGGTAACTCTGAGGCAATAGTTCTTACAGAGTCCCAAGGGCCACACTGGGGAAACACAGATTAGTTGAAAAATCCAAAGATTGGAAATAAACCCCAAAAGTGTGTGTGTGTGTGTGTGTGTGTGTGTGTGTGTGTGTGTGTGTGTTGGGGGAGAATTTGGGAGTCAAAGCCAAGAATTAGGGGCCAGGCAGAACTAGAATGGAATGAAAGGAGGCTGAAGCATCAACAATTTGCCTTTTCAGATAATAGCCTCTTGGCAAACAAAACACTGGTCCATCCCTCCTGGGGACACACGGATACTCTCTCAGGCACCCTTTTGTCCATAAGGAGCCCCTGCTTCCTTGCAGTTGATTGTTATCAGGCCCCGTGGCATCCTGTTGTTGTCTTAGCAACAGTCACACCTTTGTGACCATTGTCACCGCAGGTGGTACTAAGTGGTTGGATTCTTCCCAGGGATTTTCCTGGGGAGCAACTTGTATTTTGAATCCATGGGAAAAAGGTACTCTGACTTGTAGGTTAACTGAAAAGGCAGTTTATACCAATAAGTGTGTTTTGTTATGTAGGATAATTCCCCACTACAGAATTTGTAAATTACGAAACTCATGTATTAGCTTCTGCCTGAACCCTACATTAAGGGTGGGCAGCTTATATTAAAAGACTCTCCTGATCTCGTATTTTAGCTGAGAAATTCTTACATGATCTTTTTAAAAATTACTTATATCTTTTCTGACTATAAAGGTGATATATACTCATATACATACAAGAATACAAATATAGATAACTTAAAGGTTGAAATTCCTCCATAATTCTATCCCTATAATCCTACTTCTAGAAATCACTGTGAACTGTTGGTTATATACATTTACATCGATACGTATAATTCCTTCTGTTCTGCAACACAAATTTTTTAAACTGAGTGTCCTATCTTAGACATCTTCCCATCAATGCCCACAGACCTACTTCATTTTATTAGTGGTTGCACAGTATTCCCTTGTGTCGATACCATAATTTCATATCCCATTCTTTCTTATTGAATATTTATATTAGACATAATCTTGCACTAAATATAATTTCACCTATTCATTCATGAGGTATTCTGGAGAGAAAATGGTTATTGTTGGGATAACAAGCATGCACCTTTAAATTTTAATATATGCTACAAAATGTCAGGCAAAAATGTTGCACCAGTTCATACTCTCACTGAATTCCTGTTTCCCTACTTGTCACCAGCATTGACTGCTATTCGACCTTGTAATCCTTTGCCAATATGATAGGCAAAAAGCGGAATGTTTTAAAATTCCTATTTTTTATTATGAAATATATATAATAATAATTTATGAAAATAAATATCTTTTTGTATATTTGTACTTTTCTGAATTCCCTGTTTATACACTTTGCTTATATTTTTATTGGGTTTTCTATCCTTATCATACGTATTTTTTTAAGATTTTATTTATTTACTTATTTATTAGAGAGAGAGAGCAAGCCTGCATGGGCACATGAGCAGGGGGAGGGGCAGAGAAGGGAGAGGGAAAGGGAGAGAATCCCAAGCAAATGCCACACTAAACACGGAGCCTGACATGGGGCTGAACTTTATGAACCCAAGATCATGACCTGAGCTGAAATCAAGGGTCAGCCTCTCAACCATCTAAGCCACCCAGGTGTTCCTCATTCATTTAATGAATATGGAGATTCTATTATGTTCCAGATATTGTAGTAATTTCTAGGGTACATAGTGATGTATAAAATACTCATGGTTCTTGACTGCATGAACTAACAGTGTAGAAAGAGACAGACGTTAAATAAGAAAATAAATATATCTAATTATAAAGTGCTTTGTGCATTCATTCAGTAAATTGTTGAGTGTCTGCTAAGGGGAGACAAAGGGAGAAACAGGGCAGAACAGGGGAGAACAAGAAACAGAATTCTTGCCCTTAAGGTAATTTATGGTAAAATTGTCATTAATTCTACATGCTGATAAAAGATTATTTACCACTAGGAAGATCTGACCAGAAGGCTTCTCTGATGAAATTATATTTGGGCTAAGAAATGAAGAATAAGAGGCACTAGAGAAGAGGGAGAGGCATCATGTGCAAGGCCCCATGCCAAGAAGGTGCACAGAATATTTAAGGAGTGGGAGGAAGGCCAGCTGAGTTGAGCATAGTAATTAATGGAGAGAGTAGCCTGGGATAAGATTAAGTGTGAATTGGGGCTTAATCTTGTAGGACTTTAGGAGCCATGGTAAGATTTTAAGCAGATGAATGACGTAATCTGATTTATAATTAAAAGGAAAACACCTGTTTTTCTTTTCCACTCCACTCTTACACTTTGACACCAGATTGGGGTGCAGAGGTCCCACACCAACCAATTCTCCAACTCTGCAGATAGTAACTGGGTATCTTACAATTTAACTCAATATGACACTAATCGGATTTTGTGCAGAACCTCCCCCCCAACCCCAGGCTTAAGGCTTGTCCTGCACGACTGCCACCATTTCAAATGCCAATCAAAAGTAGTAGGCCCACAGGTTACCCTCACTTCTGTTTGATTTGGCTACAAATTGGGGGGTTCTCACAACCCTCTCCTTAATAATTTGCTGAAAAATTTCACAGAACTCAGGGAATATCTATGTTTATTAGTTTTTTAAATAAAGAATATGATAAAGAATGGGGATGAGGTGAGGGATGGGGAAGGGGCAAGGAGTTTCCATGGCCTCTCTGGGCATGCCAACCTCCTAGCATCTCCATGTGTTCACCAACCCGAAAACTCTCTGAACCTGTACCTGAGGGATTTTTATGGAGGCTTCACCATGTGGACATGATTATTAACCCAATCTGGATCTCCTCTCCCTTACCTAGAGGATGGAGTGTGAGACTGAAAGTTCCAAACTTCTAATCAGGTTTAGACTTTCTGGTGACAAGCCTCTATCCAGGAGCCCACCAAGAATTGCCTCGTTAGAAAAAAAGATGCTCCTATCACCAAGGAAATGCCAAGGGATTCAGGAGCTCTGTGTAATATGCCCATCACCCAGGAAACCACTAGAGTTTTAGGAGTTCTGGGTCAGGAATCAGGGTCAAAGAAAACAAATATTAGAATAGAAGAGGCTCTTAGCATCCCTAAAACTTGGGATTACAAGGATTTTAGAAGCTCTGTGCCAGGAACTAGGGATAGATATATGTATTATATTTCACAGTAATCTCTACAATCCTAACTTCTGTAAAGAGAATTGATTCTAGGAAAGCAAGAGTGCATATAAGGAAACTAATTAAGAGGCTTTTGAAATAGTCCAGCTGAGTAATAATTATGGCTAAGACTAGAGAATTGGCATGGAAATGGAGAAAAGTCAGCATATCTAAGATGTTTTGGGAAGTAGAGTGGTTAAGAATTGATGATATTGTATATATGAAAGAGAAGGAAAGGTCAAAGATAACTCCCAGGCTTCTGGCTTGAGCAAGTGGCTGGGGATTAGTGTCTTTCATTAAGATGAAAATGTCTGGGGATAGTGGTGGGATATGGAATCAAGAGTTCAGTTTTGCACATGTTATGTCTGTGATAACTGAAGGAATAATGGTAATTTCAAGTGGACAGCTATACATACACACACACACACACACACACACACACACACACACACACACACTGGGGTCCTGGAGTGCAGGAAACTCTGGGCTGTAGATATAAACTTTGATATAGTAACTATGTAGATGAAATTTGAAGACTTGAAGATGGACACCATTATCTAGGAAAAGGGTGTCAATAGAGAAGAGAAATCCCAGGTCTTAGGCCTTGGAATGTCAAATTTAAAGATTGGGTAGAAAAAGAGAGAATCCAAAAGGAATCCATAGAAAGAGTAGTCAGAAAAATGGGAGAAAATCTTGAGGTGTCATAAATACCTAATTGTAAAGTGTTTCAAGGTAGATGGAGTATGCAAGTATGGGGTTAAGAATCCAGAGAGGAGATGCTGAGAGGAGGTTAGTATTGACAACAGGAAGTTCTGCACCTCTAGGGCCAGACTATGAGCCCAAAGATCAGAATGGTTGCCATTGTGGAACATCTCACTGGGGAGAGATGAAGACCAGAGGTGAAAGGGGATGATCAGAGAGTGGTAGGGTCCACAGATTAGAGGTTTCAGTGAGGTCAAAGGATATTTGCTACTGGGGGTATGTGATCAAATGAATGGAAAGCTGGAAGATGGTGTCCCAGAGTAGTGTTTGTATGATTTTGAAGGTGGTTGTTCTGTTAATAGCAAGGTCCAGAATGTGACCACTGTGTGTGTTTGAGGTGAAATGGAAGAAATATCAGTGGATAGAAAACCATGAAAAATCAGAAACGCCAGAGCATTGGATTGGTGGTTCTCAGGGATGTTTAAATCACAGAATGAGGACAGGAATGAAGTGGGAAAGATGCTGAGCCAGGTTTACAGACTGAAGGGCAGTGACCACGGCTTCCATGGGTGAGAACACCAAGTGGGAGGCAGGATTGCCAGATGGTGCAAGCATCAAAAAAGCAGCTGTGTGCAAAAGGAGGGCTTCCCTGTTGTCATGAAGTTGCAAATAGGCTAACGCAGCAATTTGGCTCAGATCTCTTGATGCCTGCTTTCCATGGGGCCAATGGAAAAAGGAAGGAGAAGAGACAATGTTTTGCCCCTGATTGGATGAAGATAGTGACAGAATGGAGAAAAGAAGGACCAAACAACCTCATCAAGTCCGGCAGTTGCATCTGGCAGCTGAAGACCAAGATGTTTCCGAATTTAATTACCAGAATGTGGGAGGCGACCTTTGAAGAGCAATTTCAGGAGGTGAGTGGGAGTCATGAGGGCTCAAAGGTGGGTACTCCATAGAGGAACCTGGTGGTAATGGGATGGGTAGAGCTGTCACTAGAGGGAAAAGCTGTTTTAAGAATAGTGTTTTGTTGTTTATTTTTTGTTTTGAGAATGGCCACTCCTTCTTGAAAGACAGTTGACCTCTGAGCCAACACTTCTCCTAGTTTTCTTCTTATCTTACTGGCCACTCCTTAGTTTTCATGCAAAAGCTAAAGCTGGAAGTGACAATTGGAAGGTTGGAGTGACATTATGCATTTTCCCAAATCTAACTCCCTAAGTTACTATCTGGCCCTTGGACAACTCCTAACCAAAATGGGACCAGAGATGCAGAAAAGATACAGCAGATGGAGGAGTGGATGGGACAGCATTCTGCATTCTCATGCTTCTCCCTCCTTCTCTCTAGAACGCTTGCCCTGAAAAATTATCCTTAATATAACATATAGTGAGTCAGCTGTTTAGAGTACAAAACTACTTTAATGTGTGAAAATAAAATAGAGTAGAATAAAATGTTGGCTTGAGAGTTTAGGGTGGGGGACTTGGGAATTGAGATTTATATCCCAAATTCCTGACCACATTTCTGACAACATCCAAACCAGAGTCCAGGCCCCTAGGAGCTAACCACACCAATGAGAGTCACTCCATTGCTTTTTTTTCTGAATAGTGTTTAACAGTGGAGCAAATTTGGAAATCATACCTTTTCCCTTTATGGAGTAGTAAAATGACACCTTCGGAACAAGTGGATTGATGAGTATAAAGTATCTCATAGAAGTATAAAAGAAAGACAATGTGGCCCAGAGTCTGGGCCATATTTTTAAATGTTATGAATGTTCATTGCACAAGGTCTAGCAGCATCGTAGGAAGCAGAGGAATCAAAATGCCAAATCTCTAAAGCAAGAGGCGACCACTCACTCATGCAGTTTGCCTTAGAACGGATGCGTCATTCATAGTGACCTGTGCGAACTGAGGTTGAAGGTTGATTTCCCCAGATTTAGTGTGGAGGCCCTCAGTCACCTGCTCCTGTGAGGGCGTACCAACCTTCCTCCTCCCAAAAAAAGATGAATGAGAAACAATTGGGTAGAGCCTCCTTGCTAATCAGTGTTTGAGGAAGACGGGAGCAAAGAGGTCATTCTCTCTCTCTGGAGGCCTATTTCTCCCTTGATATTCAGGTCATTAACGTCTGTGAGTTTCCCGTAGAAACTTTGTGTGTGTGTGTGTGTGTGTGTGTGTGTGTGTGTGTGTGTGTGTGACAACACTAAAAAATACTGATATACAAATTGTATAAGGCAGAGAGGGAGGGAGAGACATCTACCTTTTCCTCTCCTGTCTCCTGCTGACGGTCCCATGGCCGAATCCAGCTGGAACCCTGCTACCACAGGACTTTGAGAAACAGCCCGCAGCAGCCGGCCCCCGTGATATAGAGCAGATGGGGATGAAGGGGTTGCATGAGTTGACAAACAGACCCAGGACTGGTGCAAAGATACATGGTGTCATTATTTAATTTCATTTAGGACAACTTGACTACTTTGAGTTTTCAACAGATTCTTACTCTGCTTTTCATTTCTTCCATCCTAGGGCTCATCCCTTCTCTGCCTTGTTTTCCTTCTACTTCTGTTCTTTTCAAAATTTCCTCATCAATAAAGAAGCCAAACCCTTGCCTTCTGGCACACAGGCTCATTTCTCAATTTCTAGGGAAAGCCACTTTGAACCTAAGAATGGATAAGGGAATGCATGGAAAGCACAAAAGTGAGAGTTGCCTCCATCTCAAAGAGCCTGTGTTCACCCGTGCCAAGCAACATCAGCTCAGGTCTGGCTGAGTCATGAGATGACCCAGGAAAACGTGAGGAAGGAAGATGCTTGCACAGAGGAGATAATCAAAACGGTGAAGAAAATGAGATTTGGCTCCCCGCTGCTGTCCCGTTTTTCTCTGCTCTTTCTGTACCCCTTCCCCTCAGCCCCAGTCCCAAAGGAAATCCAATGCTAAACCCAACAGGCATGCGAACAAACACAAATGAAATCTCTGTTTCGCTTTGAGACTGTGCACCATTCATGCCTTACTATAAGTTTAATTCAGTATTCCTCTGTGGGGGGTACATATATTTAGAGTTCATCTCAAATTATGAAATGAAATGTCTTCTATGCTCATAAGTGAACACTAGGTGTGGGGAGTCTCTTTCACCTTCTCGTCTGAGGGCAGGTGCTGGTATGGAAGGGGGAGAGTGTGAGAGGGAGGCCAGTGTGGACCATCACAAGGACAGGTTTAGAGCACAGGGAGTACAGGGAGTCAGCTAGCAAACAAGGTCATGCCTTCTACTCTCGGTGACCTCTGTGTTATAAGTCAGGGGTCTTTTAAGATCTGATAATCCAGGTGGAGTAGGATAAGAAAATGAAATCAGAAAGGCCCTCGTGAGACTTAGATGAGGTTGGAGTGCAGAGTGGCTACAAACCATGCCCTTGAAGGCTGCCCAGTGAGCTGAGTTTATCCTGCAGACCCAGAGCCAGCTTGGGAGCCAAGGAAGGCATGGGAGAAAGAAAGAAAGGAGCTAAGTGATAAGGTTATATAAAGAAAAATAGAAGGGGAAAACATGGCCTAATCCAAAAAGAACACGCTTTCATTTTTATTTCATGTAATATACTTCCTGCTCCCCAAAGAGAATGCCCTACCTTCCCCATGCTATGTGATACCAGGCAGGGCTAAATCCCTGAGGCCTGGTCAGAACAACTTTCAGAAAAACATCTGTATGGATTTGCTCACTTTCCTTAACAGAAGGCCCAGCTCAGCTCCTCCAGGGCATTGTGCAGCAAAGTTGCTGACAGGCCATGCAAGCAAATGCAAAGACAGTTCTTCCTCTGTGTAAAAGGGGCTCTATTCTTCCAGAGGTAGGCTGCAGAGCAGCAAATGGGGGTAATAGCAGTTTGGGTTAGGAGTGAGGAGCTTGAGTAATGAAGACCTTAAACTGGACCCTGACCTGGAGAGAAGTCCATGAAGCACCCAGGGCCTGCCTCACTTTTTGTTCCCGGCAAAGGAAAGTGGCCCAGGAGATTCTTTCTGCAGGAAGTGGCTAAGGGGGCCTGGGTGAGACCCATCTTACTGCCTGGGTCATGGTGGGACCAAGAAACAAACTCCGCTCAAGGGATGCAATAAACCAATCAGATTCTGCCTTGAGAACTGTGGTGCATCCAGAGAGGGTGGGTCTGTCAGGCCCAGACTCTGTCCCAAATATCAGTAGGCTATGCTTCCAGTTCCCCATCGAACCTGCTGGTTATCTCAGGTGTGATACTGCTGAATTCTAGAGAGTTGTATGCGATACAGCTTCCTGTACTGCAGCATTCCCAGAGGTCATTTGATCATCCTTACGACTTAAGATACACTAATATGATCTTTTCTTCTTCATTTTTTTTTTTTATTTTCACTGTGAGGTGGCATTAAGCTACTGAAACTTCTTGAGATCACCTTTCTCTGTTTTTATGCCTAACTTATCAATGTATCTATATCAACTTCTAAAAGGCTTTCTTTGCTTTAACACTCTAAGCACTTTCTTAAATGTAACAACTATGAGGAACTGGAGCAGAAACTCTGCAGAGCATTCTAGGTGGTCCTCTCCAATCAGTAGTACCTTTCAGAGAATCGCCATCTTGTTGGCATGGAACCGTCAACCAGGATGCTTGGCCCAGCCCACTCCGTCTTGAGTGAGAGCCCACTAAGCACGTTTTTCCTTAGCCTTATATCCTCTGCCTCCATGGCCGTGAGCAAGTGGGTGTGACATTCAGAGAGTCTACATGTTTGTAATCTTGACCTAAGTTTGCCTTGATATGACTTAGCCACTCATGCTTCGGAAGAAAAGTGTTCCTGGTGAGAAGGCCAGTGGTGGAAGTTGGAGTGATTTAGTCTGAGAACTTGTCTAGTGTGATCTCTGTTGCTGGCTTATATGCTGGTGGATCCCAGGAGCTAAGCTTCTCTCATGCTTCCTCCTACTTCCGTCAGAGGAAAACAAAAAATTTGGCCATATTTATATAGCATATGAATCACATTTAGGTAATAATTCTAGGACATATGACTAGAAGACTAGTGATAGCAAAGAAATGGCAATTATGCATGAACAGTAGATTACAGATGTGGCCATGAGAGGGATTCCTGAAGGCTCCACCTGTCCTGAGATTTCCAGAGAGAGAGAGTTTGGAAGTAAGCATATTGCTTTTAAATAAAGAACGTACTATTCTTTAAGTCTAATCGGTTAGACCTTAAAGGAAGGATTTATGTTCGTATGAATTGTGCGGAAAGGAATGTCAACAATAGACAGTGTGAGACAATGTAGACTGAGATCATAATTCAGAGAAGAAAAGTCTTTCCAGAAGGGATTAGCATACACTACAAACTCTCCCAGTCACAAGAAAGTACTTCTAGTACTGAAGTTCTCTAGTGAATGTACTTGCAGTTAATAAATAATCCATTGTTTGCCTCCCATTGATAATAAGAGAGATCTGAACTGCGATGAGTCCACACCTTGCTGGGTTTCCAGGTTGACTATGTGGAGCACAGTTACTCAATCTCAGCCCTGAGTTGGATTAGTGAGTGTTGGGGAGTTGGCTGGTTATTTGCATTGGAGGACTTTAAGCAGCACCCCAGCTTCTACCCATGAGATACCATCTCCCACTTGGGGCCACCAAAAAGGTTTCCAGACATTGCCAAATGTTCCTGGGGATAAAACCCCTCTTCTCCGCCATATTGAGACCCACTGGTGTAGAGGAACGCCATCTTTTTTCTCTAATGTTTTGAAACAATTAAGTTAGCTCTTTGGGGACGAGAGACGTCATTCCCAATAATGCTAACCACCAGCAGGCTGAGGAAAGTGGAGAAGTGCTAACCACGTGTGTAACTGAGTTAATGATTCCAGTCTGGAGGGTGAAGGGTCATAGTGGCAGCAGTCACTCCCACTCTGACCCCAAGCACCTGGGTTTTCTTTGAACGACCCCGATCACATGTTGAGTGGGCTGAATCCTGCTAAAGCTGTGAGAAAATATAAATTCTGGATTCAAAACATTAAAAAAAATTCTTTGGCAACAGGCAGCAACTAGAGCAGAGATGAATAATGACACTGTCTCCTTAGAAGAAGCCCTCTTATTTTCGTAGGAAATAAATGTCCATGTGCTGAGGCAGAGGCACAGGGGAAAATGCTGTCTCCATACAAAATTCTCCCCAAACATTTGATATTATCCCAAGAGCTCTGAATGGCGTGATATAACATCAAAAACAAACCAAAAAGAAAAAAACAAAACATAAAAACCTCTTGGCTATGTAGACATAGCTGATGCTTGCTGTACGTTTAAAAAATGCTTCTGTGGTCAATAGCATCTGAACCCTGTTGGGTGAGGTAACCCCAGGGTTGCCATGGAGACGAGTTTTCCAGCGGTGCCTGCATCATGAAACTTCAGTGCGTTGCTTCTCTTCTGCAGCTGAACGCCTGGATATGGAAGGAAGAGAGTCATGCACAAAGCGAAGTCAAACCCTAAAAGAGAACAAAGCTGTGGCAACAGGGACGCTCCTCAAGCTCTTTCTGTCTATGGACTCCGAAGTCTCATTTGTGCAGAATGAGACCAATTTGGTGTCAGAGGTTGTTTCTGAGCATGCAGTGAAGGTAAGACAGAGTGTGAGTAGTTGCCTATGCATGAAAACTGGGCATATCGGACCCCTTCTACTGGACTCAAGTCCAAAGGGGCATCTGCTTCGAACGCTCTTCCTTTGAAGTGGAAGCTGGCCCCTGTTGCCAACATTCTGGGTTCCCAAAAGAGAAGACATTTCTGTTGCCACAAATAGACTAGAAATGCTTTTGAGAGTAATATTTGGCTGGATTTGTGGACTATGAATTCTCCTGGAATAAGATTCATAAGCAGTCAGCCCTGGTGCATAACCCATAAATATCTCACAGATTCTAAGAGGGCTCAGCATGGGCGTTTTCCACAAGGTGTGATGGCTGGCGTGACTCAGGACAGGTGTCTACACATTTTTAGATGAAACTCTGGCTCCCATTCCCAATGGTGTTCTCTCTAAGGGAGGACTCATGTCCAGGAAGGCTGGATCAGTCTCTGACAAGTGATGTTTCATGGTTGATGTATCTGTTTCCAATAAGCCAAGTTTTATAGTCTGTCAGTGGGCTGACTGTAAAGTTATAAAAGTTGATTTCATAAAAGAGGAACATAAGTGGTTGACACACCACATTGTATCTGTGTCTTTCTGCACTCTGACAGCTGGACTGGCCCTCATTTACAGCAAAGGAGGTGACATAAAAGCAGAAAAATCGGATTTTAATTATAATGGGGATTTCTCCGCCCCATGGGGCTTTTGAGGGTGAGGACTATTGTGTGACTTCTGGTTTCCAGGGAAATCTATTTTCCTGTGCCACTGATGAGATGTACTTGGTAAATGTTCCCAAAAGGAAAAATGCAGAATGGGATGGTGTCTGGCTTCTTTAACAACTGGAGTGAGAACTGATAAAATATTTGAAAGAAATAATAAAGAAAGAGAGAAATGGACTTCAAACTAATATTCTCTAAGCTTTCAAGACTTCACCTAATCACAGAATTTGCCTGAAAATGTGACGGCTTCAGTTTTCATTTTATGGTGTGTCTAGTTGTCAGGAGAGATAGAAAAAGAACAACTCATTTTAAGAACAGCACAAGTCCTGAATACTCACCTCATTTGGGGTTCAATCCCATTTTGCAACCTGACCAAGACATACTTCGATCCCTGGTTTCCCCGCTTCTTTTCAAAATTTTATTCCATCCAATGTTCTTGCCAGGGATGGAAGGGAGAGAATCACCCATCACTTGATGGAGAGATAGACCGTCCATCACCTAATGCAGGGACAGAACCATTGAAAACCCAAAGAGAAAACAATTACCTGTAAACCTATGTGTGGGTGGGAAAGGGTTTCTCTCTTTGTATGCGTTTCTTCTCCTCTCTCTACCAGGTGGCTCCCTCATTCTCAGCTCCCACATGGTCAGTTTGAACACGACTTTTGATGACCTGGCTTTGACTTAACCGCAGTGCACTCTTCATTTCACCTCTGCCACTAATGCCTGAGTCCCCAAGATGTGCCACCCTCCATTTACCACAGTGCCAACTCACCTTTTCAGGACAGACCACCATAGAACTTTGGTAGCCTGTAGACCAGCTACCATAGGTGCTTTGCCTGCCACTCAGGCCAGGGAATGAGGGCACTGCAGGGACATAGGAAACGTGCTGCCATGGCAACCAGCTGTGTAGGTGGAGCAAGTTCTTGGAGGAGGGATAGTCTGCAAGCAGAGATCAGTCTCTTCCTTAGTCATTGGAAAACATCCATGATCTGATAGACACTACTCCATCCCCCTCAAGGATTCAATTCCAATTTACCCTTCTAACCTTCTTTTAGCACAAATGAAGCCCTTCCTGGTCCATGTGGACCCCTCAGCTCTTTTGCTTCTATGGTTTTGTACCCACATATGAAAAGTCTTCCACATTCCCCAGCCCCTTTCAAGGCCCATCCTTCCTGTAATGCTTTCTCTGGTCCTGACTGATGGGGGTGGGGAGAACTGCCCGGCCCACCACAGAATTGTGAGAAATAATAAATAGGTGCCTTCTGAGCCGCTACATTTTGGATTAATTTGTTATGCAACAAAACAAACTGTTGGACACTTGGGACGCCTGGGTGGCTCAGTTGGTTAAGCATCTGCCTTCAGCTCAGGTCATGATCCTGGGGTCCTGGGATCGAGTCCCACTTTGGGCTCTTTGCTCAGTGTGAAACCTGCTTCTTCCTCTGCCCCTCCCTCTGCTTGTGCTCTCTCTCTGACAAATAAATAAATAAAATTTTAGAAAAAAACCAGTTGTACCATCCTGTCACATTTTCCTACGTTGGACTCTCTCTCTTTTTTTGAAACCCCATGGTATTTTATCAGGATCTTTCACTGGACAGTTGTCACTTTCTATATTTTCTCATGATCATTTATGGAAATACTTAACGTCTACGGGAAAATAAATTACTTGGGGGCTGAATGCTTGGTTGATGCATTTTTATATTTTGCCCCATCCTCAACGCGACAGTATCTAACTAAACTCTGATCTGGAGCAAACACCCCAAATGTTTGTCTGTAGACTGAATCAGTGAAGGAGAAGCAACATGAAACAATGAGTAAGAACACAGATTTTGGGATTCCTGGGGTAAAAATCACAGTTCCAGTACTTATTAACTATGTTTCCCTGGGCAAGTTATTAAGCCATTTTATTTTGCCTCAGTTTCTTCATCTACAAAAGGGAGATAATAGCAGTACCTATATCATGGAGTTGTTATAAGGATTAAATGAACTGACATAAAGTGTTTGTTAAATAAAAAGTGAGAGGCATCCAGGGCCCCGTCTCGTGCATCAAGCATGCCGAGGCCACTCATCATAATCTCCATTCTCCACTCCTACCAAATGTCATCTTCTTAAAAATAATGAATCAGTTAAATTTTTGTTGACATATAATTGATATATAACATTGTGTATATTTAAGGCGTGCAACACATTGGTTTGATACATTGATGTCTTGCAATATGATTACCGCCATAACATAGCAAATGTCATCTTGAGCCTCGGCTACTAAGTAACAGAATCTAACTGAAAATCAATTCATCTAATAATCCGGCATAAGCAGAGATTGCTGGACTCTCCCAGGGCTTTCTGCCCACTTTAGAGCAGAAGGACATTTAAAAGGGGATAATTATTAAAAGCATGGCCTTTGGAGCCATTTGGACCAAGGTGAGTCCTTACTCTGTCACTTACTACTCAGGTGACCCTGGGAAGATACCATACCTCTCTGAGTCTCCATTTCTTCATCTACAAAATAGGGGTAATGATATTTCCTCCACAGGGGAAGTGTGGGCATAAGTGTGCATGGCTCAATTAAGAACATCTTCTCCCCCCCTCCCCTTATTATTACTACTACTCTTTCTCTACTACTATGGTCCTGGCTATGCGGTCTTGCTTATCTCATGTCATGAATATCTACCAAAGGCCCCATTTTAAATACAATTAAATTAAGGACTGTCTGGAAATACCATCTTCATCTCTTGTAACTTTAGTTTTGCAATGGTTGTTGAGTTCTACCTCCATATATGGTGGCCAATTGCAGAGCTATAAAATAGGATTGTGGTATATCACCAGACTTCTTCCATCTTGGACTTACCACAGACCGTGAGCCTGGACTGGCTACAATGACTATAAAATAATGTAAAAGGGAATATAAAAGAGAGTGGTGCCAGAGAACATGACTGCATCAGGCTCTTGATTTAACTCTCCAAATATCTTTCAAATCTATCCATTCCTACGGCTGCCACCATAGTCCAAGGTCCTATCATTTCTTACTTGGACAACTGCAATTACTTCGTGGGAGACTCAGGAAGCAGAGCCTACAAAGACTTCTGTGCTGGTTGTCTATTTAGGAGATATTTTCAAGGATCAGAAGCGAGAAACAGGCAGAATGGGAGAAGGGAAGATAATATAAAAGTGCATAAGGGAGGGGTGCCTGGGTGGCTCAGTCGGTTGAGCATCTGCCTTCAGCTCGGGTCGTGATCCCGGGGTCCTGGGATCAGGTCCCACATCGGGCTCCCTGCTCAGTGAGGAACCTGCTTCTCCCTCTCCCTTTGCCCCTTCTCCCCACTCATGTTCTCCCTTGCTCTGCATTTGCACGCGCTCTCTCTCTCTTTCAAATAAATAATCTTAAAATAAAGAAGTTCATAAGGGAAGTCACTGGTGAGGGCACCAGGATCAATCCAGGACCTTCTGAGGGATGTGTTCTGTGGATTGCCCAGGAGGAGCATTTATCAATCAGCTTTCTTTCTTCATTGGCTGAGGGTTGCTCCTGGAAGCATAAATTCCCCTGCACTCCTAGATCATTCCTTCACATGCATCAGTAGTTTTTCTTGGCATCAGTGTCATTGGAAAAGCCCTGGGGAAGGATGTACTTGAGGTTGGGGCTGTCAGTATGAAGAGAGGTGGAGCCCATGTGGGAGGATCCTCCAGGACCATGGCTGAACTCAAAGGAGATGCTGAAATGTGGGGCAGGGCACACAAATTTTCCTGTACCACCTCCTAACTGCTCTATCCTCATCAATGCTGGTTCCTTTCTCTTCCCTAAACAGGAGCTACAGTGATTGTGTTCCAAAAATGTAAAAAGGATCTGTCACAAATACTCTCTCAATGTTCAGGGCCTAGATCAGGTCTGTGGTTAAAGATCTCAATCCTCGGGGCGCCTGGGTGGCACAGGCGTTAAGTGTCTGCCTTCGGCTCAGGGCGTGATCCCAGCGTTCTGGGATCGAGCCCCACATCAGGCTCCTTCGCTAGGAGCCTGCTTCTTCCTCTCCCACTCCTCCTGCTTGTGTTCCCTCTCTCACTGGCTGTCTCTCTCTCTGTCAAATAAATAAATCAAATCTTTAAAAAAAAAAGAAGATCTCAATCCTAACATGGCCTGATGCATAAGGAACAGGTGTCAGCATTTGCCTGGATTGGGGGAGAGGGACTGTAGTTGGAAGACAAGGCTGGAAAATGACTTACTTCTCACTGCAGACATTTTGGGACCTTTGGAAATATATACCATGTTCTTGTGTTACCAACTAAATATATTAAGTAATTAAAAGTACGTCAAAGTAATCAGACACCTGCAACTATCCTGATTGGTTGACTGGTCTTTCTAGTTATTGCATGTCTGCAAGACTGCTCCACTGAGATCCCTGATTTTCCCATGTCTTCCTCTTCTCCTGAGTCCTTTTACTGTCCAACTATGCCTTATTTTCATAGGTCATGTGTTATTCTCTCCCCAAGAGATGGGTTGGGAGAACTTATCTTCCTGGTTCTCCCAGTGTATGTTTTGTGCTTCATTCAGGATTTGTATTCCACCCATTTTCTAACAGGCTGAGAGTCTGAAATGCAATGTAGGTGAGACATCTGGGGGTAAACCTTACACAGCCCTCTCAAAGAAGAAGATACAGATGTTTCAGTCAACTGATTTCAACAGATCACAAAACTTAGGCAATAAATTTGACTTTTAAACTCTGGAAACTAAGACCGAAGGGGAAAAAAAAAAAAGGAAAGTTCTCTGACTTGGAAAAATCACATTCAGGAATTTGTCTGAGTTTCACAGGTTTAGAAAGGGCTGCCAATTTTTAACCTTTCTCTCCCCAAAGACTCAGTCTTCTCTAATTACAGTCCTTTTCTTCTTTTTAAAAACAGCTTTATTGAGGTAGAATTGATATACAATAAACTGTACATATTTAATGTACACAGTTTGATACATTTGGACATATGCATGTACTTGTGGAACCATCACCACAATATCAAGGATAATAGATTTATCCATCACCTCTTTTATTTGTTTGATGTTTTGTGTGTGTAGTAAGAACACTTAGCATGAGATCTTCTCTGCAAATTTTTAAGTGGGCAATACAATGTTGTTGACCGGAAGCCTTGTGATGTACAGCAGGTCTCTAGAATTAATTCATCTTGCATAACTGAAACGTTATACCAATGGAACAACTCCCCATTTCCCCCTCCCCCTGCCTGGGTAACCTTTCTCTTTGCTTCTATGACTATTTTAGGTACCACATATAAATGAAATAATGCAGTATTGTCCTGTGATGGGCTTATTTCACTTAACACAAGTCCATTGTGTTCATCCATGTTTTTGCAAATGGCACCCAATACCCATCAACAGATCAATGGACCAAAAAAAAAAAAAATGTGGTATACACATATAGCAAAGTACTATTTAGCCTTAAATAAAAGGAAATCAGTCCCTTTCTCCTTCACTTATTTCTATTTTTAAACTGTCTGCCTTCATGACACTGTATTCTTTATGTCTCCCCTCACTGTCCTTTGCCTTGGCACTCCTTCCTTCTCCCCCTCTCTCTGTTTCCTTGTTCTCTTCTTCCTGTTTCTCAGCCTTGTCCTCTTTCCATTCCTTTTTCTCCCCTCACCTTGACTTTTAGTTTCCCCATCCTTTCCATATGCCTTCCTCCAGCTTCCTACCTCTCCGGGCTCACCATCCCAAGAGTTTCTGGAAATTCGAAAGACTTGAACAGGAACAAAAGAGAACTTAGCTGTCGTTGAATGTCCCTTCCCTTCCCTGGCCCCTTTCCCCAAGGACATCACAATATCTCAGGTCCCTGTTCAGCTCTCTGTGAACATGCCTCTGCCATCCCCCTCAGGCTGCTCGGAGAAAGGGAGGCATGGGTCCCAGTGTTTCTCCCACCCCACTGAGTTGTCAGGCACCTCCCAGCTGGGCACACTTGAGGCCTAAAACTAACTCCATGTTCCCTACAGGGCCCTACTCCTGCCTGCCCAGCTTCAGACAGCTGCTCCCTGCCCAGAGCACGTGATTAATAGAGCCTCTCCCAGCGAAATCTGCCTTGGCCCATGTATTAAGCAGAGAAGTCACTAATGATTGCAGTTTAAATATCTTTGGCAGTAACAGAGCACAAAGGTCTTTTAAAGAAAGTCACCTCTTATCTGTCAGAGGAGCAGAACCAGTTGTTAATACTTTATTATAGTTTATCTCCAGAGGTGGGGGTGGAGAAGGGAGGCCTGGGGAGTTATTTTCCATGTGTAGATGGACTCAGTCCTGACGCTTGCAGAGATTATATGTCACCAGTGGCTAGAGTTCCTTTTTCTTTTTACTCCAGAGAGGAAAAATAAAAAATGAAACTGCCCACTTACAGATCAATTGCATCTTGTGCTGTTCAACAACATATGGCCCTAGAATGCCTTTGAGCCAGGCTTCATTGTTAGAGATCTGTGTGCAGACGGACACAGCCCAGACAGCCTCCCATGGCAGGATTTCTGTCCATGTAGCCAGGGCAATGAGCACTGGCTTGGGATCCTTCATAAATGAGTCCAGGGCCAAAGGGTATCAGTGGTGCCCCCGAAGCAATGCGAAATCTTCTGCCATGTTTAATTCCTCTTGCTTGGCTCTCTTTGGATTTTGTGTCACAGAGGAACATCATGGGATTTTACAGATGAAGCTTGTGGACTATGACCTTGGAGAGAGATGGGGAGAGAAGGAAGAGGTTGGTGAGGGTATGAGGGGGAGGAGGTGACGGAAGTTTAAGTGATAAAGGATCAAAGTGGGATTGGATTTTTTTGAGCCAAGTTCTCTGAGGGCTTCAGAGGGGAGGGGGCTGGGGGATTGGGATAGGCCAGTGATGGGTAGTAAGGAGGGCATGTATTGCATGGTGCACTGGGTGTTATACGCAACTAATGAATCACGGAACATTGCATCAAAAACTGGGGATATACTGTATGGTGACTAATATAACAAAATAAAGATTATATTTAAAAAAAGGATCAAAGTGGGGTGGTATGCATAGCCACTGGCAGAACTTAGCCTCAGAGGCCAGTGTGTTGGATTAGGAAGGGCTCCAGGATGGGCGCAGGGGATTCAGGACATTTGAGGTAAATGTTTTCAATCCATGGAGGTATTTCTCTATCTCTACCTCTGATCCCAGCTTGCTTTCCATCATTCCTTTATGCATTCACGCCTCGGAAAATACGAGTCCCATGTACCAACTACTGGGGACACAACAGTCCATAAGGCATGCATATTTCTTCTCCTCACACAGCTTCCAGTCCTCCGCCCTTTTGAAGAAAAGCCCTCTAAGGTGAATCATTCTACTTCTGGAATCTAATTCCACCCCCATGGTCTGATGGAGGCTGAGCTGAGTTGCCAGATGGAAAGGGTGCTTGTCTCTATACACAACAACCATGAGGCACAGGGGAGGGTGGGCATGGACGCTGGCAAAGAAGGTAGAGCAACCGGAACTAGGACCCTGCCATAAACTGCCCTTCGATGGAAAAGATCTAGGCAGCTAATGGCTTAAAAAGTTGGGTTGTTTGACAAACCAACGACTTGGAGAAGGCACGGGCGGGTGTGGCACACTACGACTATCTTCAGAGATCTGAAGGCTGCCGTGGGGGAAAGGGTGGAGGTATTTACAGTGACTCGAGAGAACACAGTTTGCAATGCTGGCTAGAAGGTATAGGAAAATTAATTTTGGCTTAATAGAAGGAAAAACTATCTAAAACACAGCACTATCCAGAAACATTTGAGCTGCCCCTTGAGGGAATGAGTTTCTGCCTCTGGAGGTAGACATCTGCGCCATCCTGCTGGTTCTGCGGCAGAATTGACTGCCACACCAGACGGAAGGTGTGCCTCCATCATTTCCAATGTCCCTTCTCATTTGAATGCTTGGAGATTTTGTAAAACATCGAGCAACTCTATTTTAAAAATCACGACCACTTATTGGGGATTCTTTTCCCATGTGATGTTTCTGTGGAGTGGGGAAAACAGCAACAACAAATTTCCAAGGTCCTTCCCTTCTTTGCTGCCCCTGAAAAAAACCATCACAGAGACACTTTTTACTTGAGAGTTTCAGCCTAGTGACTGTAGGGAACCCAGTGCTTTATAAACATAGGGAAATCGCACAAGCCGCTGAAATCCTGGAAAGCACGTATTGTTCTTGTCCTGGTTTTGTTCATTTTTAGAAGGTACTCTGAGGTCTTAACTAATTCATCTTTCCCTTTCTAATCTTGAAGAGGCAGGAGTTAAGTGATTGCAGGTGAGTTACACTAAGAATTGTATAACCTACCTTCTGGGAAAGATGCATGGATCTGAGGAGAAGTCGAACTACTCAGATGATTTGGGGCTGCCCCTTCGGGTGGCCAGGGGTAAGGCCAGGCTATACCTCAGATGACAATGCTAACAACAGTGGGCTGATTCTTCGAGCCTCTGCATCCTGTCTGCTTTTCTGGAAGTCAGCTGAGCTTATTCATGGCTACTCCAGAATGTAGCCTCTGAACCCCTCAGAAGGCACACTTCATACACCAGGGGCATTCCAGTCTGGCCTTCTACTCTCCTGGGCACCCTTTTGCTTACCTCCAAGCCTGTATGCTGAAGATGGGCCAGATACCTCCTGGAACTTGCCTGAATCTGAGTAGCTCCCCAGATTCTAGACCTTTACTCGTATGGGCAGGGATGGGCACTGCAAGGAAGGGCAGGAGTGAATAACTGGGTGTTAGTGCTCTTTACTCTGTAGCCCAACGATGGAGGTTGTTTCAGTTCTTGGTGGCCCTGGGGTTCATGCCAGGGCAGCCTTGCCTTGGTACCAGCTGTCTTTCCCCCTGGAAGAGACTTACACCCCCTGGAGGTTTACAAAACCAAGCCAGATTGCAGGAAAAGAAAGGGGTGTGTCCTTACTCTCACCTTTGATTTATCATGCCCCTCTTTCTCAAGGACATTATGCCCTAAAATCATTGCATTTTTTTCTAAACATCCTTTCCTCAGTCTAGAGCCAGGGTGCAGTTACAAGATGCTCATAAGGGCCCCTCTACTCACTCTCTTGCCCTGGTATCTCTGTGATGTAGGTGCCCCCCATGGAAAAGGAGAGGCACTGGCCCTTTAAAAAGACTCTCAGGGACTCCAGAGCCAGAAGTGAACAGTGAGACTGATAGAACATCTTCAACTCCCTGTCTCCAAAATGTAGCTGTTTTTTAGTGGTCCTTCCAGGAAGGAGATCTGGCTCTCAGTCAACATTCTACATGGCCTCCAATAGCCCTTATCAGTAGGCTCAATGCTCCAAAAGAAATCCTGTGCTTTGCAGGCCTTCCCTGTGCGTCTGGGTCAACCTGGCATCGGGCTCCTTCTACCTGTTTAGCTCAACCTTGGTTGGAGCCTTAATGCTCCAGCTCCTGCTGAAATCCTCTCTTTGACTTTTGCTAACTTACTACACACCTCTTGTAGCTCTGAGGGTCCCAGATGGACTGGGTTCTGGACCAAATGCCAAGCAGCATTCCCCAAACCTGCAGGCAAGTGCAGTGAGGAAGTATCTAGAATGCCAAACGACCTATTTGCACGTGGGCGGCCAGGGGTGACCCTAGTGGTTGAGCTGGGCCGGGAGGGCTCAGGCAGTGCAGTGTGTTCCATTACTTTGCTGTTTGACCTGGTTCATATTTGGCTGGGGCTGCAGCCCAGGCAGCAGGCCCGACTCAGCTGTGTCCTCTGGCCTCCACACTATATCTTTGTCATGAAGGTTGGCAAGGGACTGCTTAATTCTTTCTGTTTCTTCAGAGTAGTGGTCGGGAAAGGAAGGAGCGCTGGCTGACTTTCCTGGAAGAATAGTTGGAGGCGTGTAAGGTAGGATTTCAGCAGCCGTGGGGTTTGATGTTCAGGGATAGGAGAGGGGGCTTATGATGGTCTAGCTACAGCACTGAAGTTCGAAGACTCAAAGATATACACAGAGATTGAAGAATTCCACTCAGGCAGGAGATTTGTGCCGGCCAGTCTGGAAAGACTGGTTAAGTCTTGGCGATGCTAAACTCCCCAAGGGCAATGACCACATCATGTATTTATTTGAATTCCCTCACGTAACCCAACATGGTACTTTGCCCAGGGTAGACAGACTAGCCCTATGGTCAAGAAGGTGCAGCCCGGATTCAGGCTGCCTGGGTTTGAATCGCTGCTCTGCCAGTTAGCCTTGTGACCTGGGCAAGTTAATTCCCCTTTCTGTACCTCAACGCACTCATCTGCTAAATACATCATAATAATACCTGCTTTACAAGATTGTTGCAAGGATTAAATGAGATGATGGGCAATTAGAACGGTATCTGGTGCATTTGTTATTACTGTTAGACACACAGGAGGGATCGGTTGAATGCGTAGCTGAAATTCAGATGGGATTATACTGTGGGATGGCTAAATTCTTAGTTCCCAGCCCCTGTTCTCTAGTGCTTAACTTTACCCCGGTGTTTGTCAAGCATTTTACACATTGGGTAGTTTTAAAATTATTCAAGTCGTGTAACCAAGACAGCTCCGAAGAAACTAGCACATGCACTGAAAAGTCTCCCCCCTTGAGCCGCTCAGCTAGGACCAGCCACGTCCTTCCACAGCCCCATGCTGGGGAGCGGAAATGCGGCGCTCTCTGTCACTGATGGACTGCAGATGCCTGGGCGGCACTGGCTTACACTGCTTGGCTCTTCTTGTGACCAAAGGCCGGCATTGATCAGATGGTTTTTCAGGGCTGGAGCAGGCACCTGAGGCCTCAGACAGAATGCAGCGCACTTATCTCCTTGGAAATGTGCACTTAGCCCTTGGCCTTGATGGCCGAATGCTCTGGCCACCTGAGAAAGCTGGCCGAAACCGACAGGAAATCGTCTATGTCACAGGCCAGCTGTCCAGGGAGCCCGAAGGTGACCATCCTGGGTGTCATGTGGTGGGGAGGACAGCCTGGCGAAGGAGCCTATACTCAGCTTGGGCTGTCCCCAGCCCCTCCTCCTCAAAGCTCCCACCAGCAATCATAACCAAGCAGTGGGCACCCGGCTTCCCTCTCCCCCTCCCCCTGCACCGAGCTCGCTGGGGCTGGTGCAGGCCCTGGCCTTGCTTCTCCCCTGCCAAGCGCCTTGGCTCTCCTCAGCCCGGAGCCGCTCCGGGAACATGAACGGGCTGATCACCGGCCCAGCTGTTGGGAATCATTTTGAGGATGAAAACAATTAAGCTGGGCAAGAAGCCCACCACCAAATCCTGTCCCCTGCTATGCACCCTCAGCCCATCTTTTTTATCCCTTTCTGAGTCACCTTTTCTTTCCATCCATAGACCAGCTGAGAACACCACCAATAATGCACTAGTTCCAACGGCACCCGCTCAGTCCCGTGGATTTGGAGATTCTGGAGTGCTGGGGAACGGGTAACCGGATTCTGAAGCATCTCTCCCCTGAGAGGCTGGGCCAGCTTCCGCCAAAGTGCTGGCCATCTGTGCAAGGAATAACATTGCCAAACAGCATGCTTTTCTGGAGCTGTCCTCCCTGCTCTGTGGACAGACTTTCAGCACTGTGGAAACAGATGTGGAAACTGAGGCACGGCGAAGGTAGGCTGTGAGCAGCATGGTCATCCACCCCAGGCAGTGCCTCAGGCTCTCGAGTCCAGGGAGCTCAGCACTGCATCTGAAGGAATTCGTTGGATAGCTCCAGCCCTCCGTGCAAGGCAGGACCTACTGAAGAAGAATCTGGAGCTAGAGAGGCCCTGCGGCTCTGCACTCCAGCTGGGGAGCTGGGGAGGGGATGATAGGGACATCTTTGGTCTCTTCTGCTTTCTGTGCTCCACGTAGCTCCTGAATTCCTCTGAAAAGTGTCTGTCAACCCCAGCCCTGTTCTTCCCGCTGGTGTGCCCCAGCCATGCCTGGCACACAGCAGCCTCTCGGCAAATACATCCTGACTGACGACCGACGTGCCCATCTATGCTGGCATCCTGGGGAGGAGCAGTGGGGGTTCCTAGCGCTCCAGAGCCCCTTCTGTTTCAGTTCCAGAAAGGCCCAGGAGTGGGGATGGGGGGACCTGGGAAGTGAATACAGTGTATCTCTAATGTTCTCAGCCTACCTCCTACCATCCCTGCAGGCCTCTGCTTCACAGTACCACCCCACCACCTTGCCACCCCATTACCACGGCTTCCCTCTCCTTCTCGATCCTTTCTCCATGTTAACATGCATCGTATTCCACCTCACCTTGGTTATTTGCCTTAAATATCAAAGTCTTAAGCTAAAGAAATAAATCTCTAAGATGACTGATTTCAGGCATTGACGAGGGAGAAGAAAGCCTATCTTGAGGAGGGGGTAACAATGGGGACTTCCCGGGACACAGAAAATGCTGTGAGACCTAGTGCCCCTGTTCCCCAACCAGCCCCCCCAGAACTTCCTATGCTATCTGTATGGCGCTTGAGGGAAGTGACGCACAGGTTTCCACGTAAGGCTCATGCTGAGTGTGAAAGCTGATGACAGGGGTGCAGGGGGAGCTGAACAAAAGCAGCCCAGAAGTGAATTTCTTCTCAGCATATCACCTTACTGCAGCCATTCCACCGTGTCAGTGAGGGAGGGACGCCCCGCCCACCGCCACAGCTGCCTGGGTGTGGCTTGGGGACTGGGGCAGGCTGGGCTGAAACAGATGATTTCAATTTAAGGCAGCATTTGGGGAGAATACTGTTCCACTTGCTCATTTTTCTTGGTTCCTGCCACCCCCCAAACTTGATTCAATCAGTGGTGGATGAGAAATGCCTGTTTCCATAGCACCGCCACTGTGACCGAGGGAAAAATCAGCAACACGGAGCAGGCAGTTTTCATCTGGAAGAGGGCACTTGAGTGGGTAAAGAAATGAAGGCTGAATTAACACTGAGCAGGCTCTGAGCCCCCAGTTCCCTGGTGGTTGACCCTACGGGACCCCAGAAAAGGCATGGTACACGCGAGAGCACTAAAGATGATTACACCCACGGAATCACACCTGCTCGTTGCCTGGTTTCCATTAAACCAGCCTGATCTCTTTGGGCTCTAGGCCTGCTGGCCTGTGTTTGTTTTCATGGTTGATGTTACCAAACCAGACTGATGAGTCTGGACATTTCTCCTTCTCTTATGTTGTTTCCTGTTTAGTTGACTGTGCTCAACGTCTCTGTGCGTATTCATTTCCCATCTAATGCTGCCAAAGAGGACTGCAAGTCAGCTTTTCATCTTCCAAGCCTATGGCCCAGACATTGTTCACATCAAAGGGTTCAGTCCAAAGGCAAAGAATCATTGGAAGAAATGAAGGGTTTCAGCTTAACCTCTATACCCTTTTGGAAGAAGCTAAGTTTCTAAGGAGAAATTGTTGGTGAGACTTGGTGTCCCAGCCCCAGGCCAGAATGTGATGTTCCCCAAAGGTGTTTTTAGAAGGCTTGTTGCTTTGCAAATTTTCAAGTCTGGGTTTGAGGATTTGGGATAAAGTGACCTTCACACCTTTCTGAGGTTCTCATCCTGCTGGTTTCCTTGGAGATCCATATACCAGCCTACCTCTGGGCCTGGCCAGAACTAATGACCCTGAGTTTGGAAATATCCCCAAATATAATCTCCTCCAAGGTTTTGCCCTTCACTGAGAACTCCACTGGGTCTTTTAAAGTAGATTAAATCCATATGTTTCTGATTCATTTACACTTAACTCATCAGAATGTTCCCTTTTTTATGAGTGATTTGTTGTCTTAAGATGTCTTTGCAGTCTTGTTTGCAAGCGTTTCTTTTCCCCTTAGAAACAAGACACCATGTGTTCTCAAAGCGAGAGTATAGGGGACCCTGGTGGTAGAAACGTAACTTCAGGTCGGAGTTTTGCTTTGGTTCACCGAGGAAATACAGTGTTTCAGCAGAGCTGTTTGGCTTAAAGTGTCAAAACATTTCTCTTTGTGCTCTGAGCATGGGATTCAGGGCAGATATCCATACCCCTCCTGCTAGGTCGGAAACTCAAGTCAGTGTTCCCTCTGAGAAGCAATGTAATCTCGGGCAAATCACTTAATCTATTTTCTCCTCAAATCCTTCATCTGTAAAATGGGGATGATATTACTCCCTACCTTACAAGGCTGCTGTAGTAAAAATGTATTTGAGGCTGTCATAAAAACATGAATCATACAGAATTAGCTGAAATTCCTTTGAACAGTGCCAACTCATGCATTGCTCTATCCTTTCCTTCATATGCCATCTCTGATTTACTTAACTCTAATTAATCCTTCAAGACTCAGTTCAAACATCATCTATTCGAAGACCTTCCCTACCCACCAGCCTTGACCACCCAAGAACAGTCCACCAGTTTCTTCTCTGTGTCCCTAAAACATCTTCTACCTGTCTCTATGGTCAGGCTCATTGCTTACATAAACTGACTTCCCCTTCATGAAACTGACATCTCATCGAGGGAAGTAAAGTGATATTCATCTCGGTATTTCCAAAGCCCAGGGCAGAGTCTTCTGCATTGGAGGTGCTCAACAGTAGTTTAAAATAAAGAGACAAAGACAGGAAAAGGGACATAATGCTGCCCATTCATTCTGTGTTCAGGATGAGTCCAGTTAACTCTATGGAGCTTTGTGAAAAAGAGACACATGGGAGTATTGTGGTGGAAGTACTATCCCCGTTTTGATGTGGGGTAGGAAACGGTGAGGGAGAGAAAGAAATCCCCAGAAAACTTGGGATTTGAACTATAAGAGGCAAAGCAAGTTTCGCAGAGAAGGTGAAGAGTTCGTTTTGGGACATGTGGAGCAGAGCACGCATGTGCAAATATCTGCAAAATGTTGCAAGTTTGGGCTGGAGACAGTGTTTCAGCACTGAGGGGAAACCAGAGTGGTTCATATCATCAGAGGAAATATGGTCTCCTTGAGGCCTTGCAATATAAACTGTCCGCCATTATCATTTTTTCTTTTTCTAGATACTTAAAGTGTAAAGTTAGGTTGCTGATTTGAGATCTTTCTTCTTTTTAAATGTAAGCATTTACAGCTATAAGTTTCCCTCTTAGTACTTATTTGCTGCATCCCACATGGTTTGGTATGTTGTGTTTTCATTTTCAATTGTCTCAAGGTATTTTCCAATTTCCTTTGTGATTTTTTTCTTTGACTCATTGGTTGTTCAATTTCTACGTGTTTGTGGATTTTCCAGTATTCTGTCTGCTATTGACTTCCAGTTTCATTCCATTGCGGTTAGAAAAAATACTTTGTATGATTTCAGTCTTTTAAAATTCATCAAGACTTGGGGCACCTGAGTAGCTAAGTTGGTTAAGTGACCGACTCTTGATTTCAGCTCAGGCCAAGATCTCAGGGTCATGAGATCAAGCCCTGTGTCATGCTCTGTGCTCAGCACAGAGTCTGCTTGAGATTCTCCTCCCCCCTGCCCATCCCCCCATTCACACTCTCTAAATAAATAAATAAATAAATAAATAAATAAATAAACAAATAAATAAATAGAATCTTTTCAAAAATAAATAAAATTCATCAAGACTTGTTCCATGGCCTAATATATGGTCTATCCTGGACAATGTTCCATATGCACTTGAGAAAAATGTGTTCTGTACTGCTATTGGGTAGAGCATTCTGTATGTGTCTATTAGGTCCAATTGGTTTGTAGGTTTGTTCAAGTCCTCTGTTTCTTTATGGATCTTCTATATGGTTGTTTTATCAATTATTGAAAGTAGGATATTGAAATCTTCTATTATTATTGTAAAGGTGTCTATTTTTCACTTCAATTCTGTCAATGTTTGTTTATTATACTTTGGAACTCCGACTCTGGGTACATGTAAGTTTATACTTGTCACGTCCTTGGTGAATTGACCCCTTTATCAACATATGATGTCCTTCTTTATCTCTCGTGATAGCTGTTTACTTACAGTGCATTTTGTCTAGCATTACCGTCACTACTTCAACTTCGTTTGGTTACCATTTGCATGTTATATCTTTTGCTATCCCTCATTTTCAATCTACTTGTGTCCTTATATCTAAAGTGAGCTTCTTGTAGAAAGCATAAAGTTGGACCCTGATTTCTTTTTAATCCATTTTGCTGATCAATGCCTTTTACATTTTTTAAAGTGATTGGTAGTAGGGAATGACTTATTTATGCCATTTTGTTATTTGATTTCTTTATGTCTTTATGTCTTATGATGTCTTACAGGGTTTTTGTCCCTCATTTCGTATATTACTGTCTTTCTTTGCCCTTAGTTGATTTTTTTTGTAGTGACATGTTTTGATTCCCTTCTCATTTTCTTTTGTGTATATTCTATAGGTATTTTCTTTTTTTTTTTAAAGATTTTATTTATTTATTAGACAGAGATAGAGACAGGCAGCGAAAGAGGGAACACAAGCAGGGGGAGTGGGAGAGGAAGAAGCAGGCTCATAGCGGAGGAGCCTGACGTGGGGCTTGATCCCATAATGCCAGGATCAGGCCCTGAGCTGAAGGCAGACACTTAACCGCTGTGCCACCCAGGCGCCCCTCTATAGGTATTTTCTTTGTGGTTATCATAAGGATTCCATTTAACCATCCTAAAATTATAACAATCTATTTTGAATTTATACCAACTTATCTTTAATTAATACAAAAACTATACTCCTATATAACTCCTTCTCCCCCAACTTAACGTTACTGAAGTCCCAAATACATGTTTACATATGTGTACCCATTAGCATAGATTCATAATTATTTTTATGCATTTGTCTTTAAATCTTATCAAAAATAAAAAGTGGAGTTATATGACAAAATTATAATAATGCTGGCTTTTATTTTTGTCCATGTGTTTACCTTTAGCAGACACCTATATCTTATAGACCTTTGAGCTACTTTATAAGGTCCTTACATTTCAACCTAAAGGACTCTCTTTAGCATTTCTTGTAGGACACAACTAGTGGTAATGAATTTCTTCAGTTTTTGCTTATCTGGGAATGTCCTAGTTTCTCCCTCATTTTTTGAAGGACAGTGTTGCTAGTTACAGAATTCTCATTTGACAATATTTGTTGTTTTTAGGACTTTAAATGTGTCATCTCATTACCTCCTGTTTTCCAGGGTTTCTGATGGGGAACTGGCTGATAGTCCGACTGAGGATCCCTTGTACATGATGAGTCACTTTTCTCTTGCTCTTTTCAAGATTCTCTCTTTGTCTTTCAATAGTTTGATTATAGTGTATCTCATGTGGGTCTTTTGGACTTTATCCTGTTTAGAATTCGTTGAATTTCTTGAATTCGTAGATTCACGTCTTTTCTTAATTTGAGAAGTTATTTCTTGAAATAAGCTCTCCGACCCTTTCTCTCTTCTACTTCTGGGACTTTTGTTATCCATAAGTAGTTTGCTTGGGGGTGTTCCATAAGTGCATTAGTATCTGTTCACTTTTCCTTAATTTTTTTTCCTTTCTGCTCCTCAGACTCAAGAATTACAAATGTTTTGTCTTCAAGTTCATTGATTCTTTCTTCTTCCCATTCAATTCTGTTGTTGCACCCCTCCAGTTAATTTTTTAATTCAGTTATTGTATTTTTCAGCTCCAGAATTTGTTTGGTTCGTTTATATAATTTCTATCTCTATGTTAATATTTCCATTTTGTTCATATATTGTTTTTCTGATTTCTCTTAGATCCTTGTCCTTGTTTTACTTTAACTTTTTGAGAATCTTAAGACAATTATTTTCTCATGGATACAAAAAACAAATTGGTGGTTGTCAGAGGCAAGGCTTGGGGATGGGTGAAATGGGAGAAGGTGGTCAAAAGTACAAACTTCTAGCTATATGGGTACGTAATGTACAACGTGGTGACTATAATTACTTATACTATATTGTGTATTTGGAAGTTGCTTAAAGAGTAGATCTTAAAATTTCTCATGAGAAAAAAATTATATGTGGTGATAGATGTTAACTAGACTTATTGTGGTGATCATTTTGCAATATATACAAATGTTGAATCATTATGTTGTATGCTTGGAACTAATATGTTATATGTCAATTACATCTCAATATAAAATAAAATAAAATAAAATAAAATAAAATAAAACTCTGTGGCACACCCATTCGATTACTTTACTAAAATTTGAGAAATTCTGCATTCCAAAAAAACAAATGGTCCCAAGAATCAGATAAGGGATATGGACCTATATTAAAAATAGTTGTCTTTAAATCTTCTCAAAAAATAAGAAGTGGAGTTACATACTTTGAATCATGTACTTTGTTTTTTATACTTTTCTGTATTTTCAATTCTTTACTGTACATGTATTATTTTTATAATTATAAAAATATATTAATAAAATACATATTCATCATAGATATTGCAGGACATCTATCTATCCATATACTTTTAATGGTTAAATATTACATACATTTAAAAGAAATAAAATACAGTGCTCTAAAAATTATACTACAGGTGCATCTGGGTGGCTCAGTCGGTTAAGCATCTGTCTTCGGCGCAGGTCATGATCTCAGGGTCCTGGGATGGAGCCCCACCTTGAGCTCCACTCAGCAGTGAGTCTGCTTCTCCCTCTCCCTCTGTGATCTCTCACTTTCGCTCTCTCTCAAATAAATAAATAAATAAATATATAAAATCTTTAAAAAATAAAAATAAAAATTATACTATAAATTAGGCTTTTCACCAATAGAAACTTTCTTCCGTCTTAATTATTCCAAATAGGGATGCGTTACAAACAAAACAAAACAACAAATAAGGATGGGTCACTGCATCTGAATTTCTTTGCCCCAGACATTTATTTCCTTTAAGAAATAACTTGAAGCCACCTTGCTTGTTTCAGAGGGAATTCATGTATCAGGTGACAATGCTTTTCGATCTTTTTTTGCCAAAACAGAAGAGAATGAACAGGTATTTCCCGGGGCCTTAGGGCATAAACCCTGCCTGCTTGGTTGTCCAGGCCCAACTCAGGACCTGGCAGGAGTGAGCAAATAAGTGCAAAAGTGAATAAGCTAATAACTGATGTGCTTCAGGGAGCATTGTCCAAAAACAGTCCTGCTTGCAATACTTTTAGGATGAACTAAACTCCTCACAGACACAGGGACCTTATTTGCATGTCTTTCTGAGAGTTAATTAGTAACTCGTGGAACCTGTAATTTTCTCGACTGTGAACCTAGGGGGAAAAAAACAAAACAAACAGCTGTTTTGAAGTCTTTGTCTTGTATTCAATGCTGGTATGTGTTTGGGGATAGTTTCTGCCATTTTGTCTTCTTCCTGTGAAGAAGGAAGATGTATGTTTTATGTATGCTTGCAATTTTATTTTGTTGAAAATTAAGCATTTGAATGAAAAACCACCTCTTCCAGTTTTGCAGACTGGCTCTGTGCTGAGGAAGTCCTTAAGTAATTAGCCAGGAATGTTGAGTCCCTGGATCAGCCCAAAGAGACAGCCTAAGGTCTTCTCAGGTCTTTTTGAAGCATGCATCTTACCTAGTTCTGTGTGTGGCTTTTCAATTGCCTCATACACACAGCTACTTAGAAATGTTTTAATTGCAGAATAGGCAGCCCTAAAAGGACTTATTTCCCTTGAAAGGAGAGCCTGAGACAGGGGCATTTAGACAGGTAGTTTATTTGGGAGATGATTCCAAGTTGCAGAAATGAGGGATGGGAGAGAGCGGTAAACGGAAGGAGAAACAGTAAGAATATTGAGCCAATGCTGCTTCTGTGAACATTGGGGTCTCAATTTTCTTAGAATTCCTGAGAAGCATACAGAATCATCCTACTCCAAGAATTACCCACAGCAAGGCTGGGAAGCCGGAGTATTTAGTAATTGTAAATGTTGCTCCTGGGGGTACTAACTTCTCCCCCAACTCCTCCTGTGAGCTGCGTATCCCGGTTCCAATGGGCCCCTGTTTATCTCTGAGGTATTACCCAGCAGGTAAGGCAGCGGTGGATTCCGCCAGTGGTCAAAGGTAGGTGTGAGCTGGCTAACAGGGTGGTCTGGGACAACCGGAGATGCTGATGTGGTTTGGGCAGGGCCAAAGGTGCTCACCGAACGGCAGTCATGCTACAGCCTCGTAAGTATACGTGCGTGTTCTACCGAATAAAACTCAACAGTCTAACTGTAAAATCTCATCTCTTCTCTTCCCCATTTCTCTTTCACTTCTCTTCTTTATCCTTGTCAAATTCCATTTATTCTTTTATTAAAAAAATCTAATAATACAGAAGTGAATCCTGTGCTTTTCTAAGGCCCTGCTGTCATGCAAATCGTGCCTTGTTTCCTTAGTGTCCTTGTCACTGGTAATCAGAGATGGCTATCTCAAACCCAGAGGAAAGTCCTTAGCATATTCTTGGGCTCTTCAAGGTGACTTTTTGTAGGTTAAGAAATAGCTGTGGGTCTAGCTGGGGACTCTGCTCTGGCTTGTGTTACCTTCTATACGGGAAATGCAATTCGAAGAAGGTGCCCAGCAACACTGCACGTGATGTGTGGCCATTCATTCTGACTCTTTTCCCTTAGGATTTCTTTTGGCTGAACAGCAAGCTCTCCGGACCTTGCGACTAGAGAACATCACTGACATAACATAAACGCTGGGCAGCTGCTGGGAGCTGGAGATAGCTTATGATGAACAGCTGTGTGAAGTTTGACCTTTGGGGAAAAGCAACACCAAGTCCCACCACCCTAGGCTGGTTTCCATCTGGATTTAGTGCAAATGAGGCATGATGACAATTAAACAGATGTGTTTGGAGGGGAACAAAATTAAAAGGGCATTTCATTTGGAGTAAGGAGAGGGGGTAAAGGACAGAAGAACTTCTATGGATGACAGCAGAGAGAAGCTTTCCTAGAACTGAAAGATGTATAAACTATTATGAGTCATTAGCTTTATGAGAGTGGGAACTTTCACTTTGCTTATGTGATTGCGTACTGTTGAGGTAACCCACCCTGCTGGAACACAAAACAACCCTGGTGCTGTGCAAGTGGGGCTATGTGGAAAGAGGTGTTGAGAGGAGAGGCTCTGTTCTTAATACAGTTGGAGACATTGAGTCAGAAAGTTCGAGAGGCTTGCTGGAGTTGGATCGTTAGAGGTAAACAGGCTAAGACGTTCAGGGTAAGGCTGTCAGGACTTGGGGCTTTAAATCTTAGAAGAAGATTTTTGTTTTTGTAAGATCACTTGCAATTCCCTAAAAACTGCTCATATCACCATAATAAAAGGAACAAAAATAATCCATGTGAAAACATCAATCATAAAAGGTTGGAAAGGCAAACACATTTGTGTGTCTGTGGACAGTTGCGAATAAATTTTGGTTGCCTTCCTTAAGCAATGCCAGCTGTGGGGCAGTTTTCTCAAACCAAGATGGACTCTAAGAGAAGAGAGGAAAATTCACCCCAAAGACTCTAAGTGTGTCTGAGGTAAGGCAACCATACTCTATTATTTGCCACCTCAAATCACTAAGTAATTTGGGGCCTAGAGTAGTGGCATAATAAATGTTTGTTCAACTAAATGTTTCAAAGCCCTAAAGCTACTTAGGTTATGCAAATTAAAATCATGTTAAATCTTTCTACTGAAGTTGAACTCACAAGTTCATTGTGTTTAGAAATAGTTTCTTAGAGGAGCGCCTGGGTGGTGCAGTCGTTAAGCATCTGCCTTCTGCTCAGGGTGTGATCCCAGCGTTCTGGGATCGAGCCCCGCACCATCCTCCGCTGGGAGCCTGCTTCTTCCTCTCCTACTCCCCCTGCTTGTGTTCCCTCTTTCACTGGCTGTCTCTCTCACTGTTAAATAAATAAAATCTTAAAAAAAAAAAAAAAAAGAACCTTTTGGCTCAAAATAAAAGGCACAGAAGCAAGCAGAGAAAGCCTATGAGTTAGGGGATGAATGTTTCCATGGGCATTGAATGTGTCTTAAGTTATTCCATTAAAATAGAAATTTCTGTTTCTGGGTCCATAGACGTAATATGGAGAAGGTCATGGAGCATATATAGCACAGAAATATCTGCACTCAGTAACAGATACAGTATTTATTCCCAGAAATCTTTTCATCTTTAAATCTGTGAGGTAACACAGTCAGAATACCATGGGGTTCCTGGTTTTCAAAACTGTCTTTTCAGACTCATAGCAGAGGAAACAATCTTGAAACTCACATGAAAGAAAGTAGTGACCAAAGTTGGAAACTTAGCAACAGATTGGAAAGAGAATTTTAAAAGACCAAAAACAGCGATTCAAAAATTAGATAAAAGCTGCTCTAGGAAGATGAGCTGAGAGACAAGAGAAATAGAAGGGCCTTGCCTAGGGTAGCGTTCTTTCGAAAGGAGCGTCCAGGCCAGGAGGGACCACAAAGACAGGGATTAGGGTTAGCATCAAGAAACTGCCCAGCCTCTGCCTGCCAGCACCATCCTTTGCTGGCGGTGGGGGCCTCCACAAGACTGGAGCCAGGATCCTACTGTCCTTTGATGAGAGGGCGTGTCTCCTGGCCTAAGAAGCTATCTTAGAGGAACTTCTTGTTTCCCACTGATCATCCAGAAGGAATGTTAGGTGACCACTGGTACTCTGAAATTTTGCTCATCAATTTTCAAACTACCTCACATATGCCCACTTTTAAGGGCTACGTGTGTGCGTACTCAGAGAGTGGGGGCCTGGGCCACTGCAAGATCGGAAATGGTGTAGAAAGAAAAGTTCCCAGTGTCTGTATGGGGCTGGGAGGTGGTGTGGGGTACATATCAGTTCTAGATCTTCCCCAACACTAAGACTGCTACGGGGCACACCCTGTGGGCACATGGAAGTTGTTTAAAAGTCAGTAAGAAATTGATATACAGAAGTTCCTGAGTATTTATCTTTTGTCTTCTAGATTGTTCTTCCATTCTACCATGTATAATAATGATCATGTAAAGCCTTGAGGACCATGACTGCAGAACAGGTGCTCAGTGCATGGTGGCTGTTCTTTTCATTACTGAGACCAAACTAGAAACTTTGGTTTTTACTGTTTAATAAAGAAATTCTCTTTGTTTCTTTACAACAAAGAGGCAAAAAACACTTAGTCTGGAAAGTCAGTGTAGCGTTCAGGTTCTCATCCCTGAAAAATCCTTATCCACATCACCCCCTTTCCCTCATTCTGTGATGATCTCCTTATGTGGCAATTTGTAGAAAGAGCCACTGCCCAGGGCCATTCATGAGCTAAATGTGTACTACTCCAATCTGGTTTTTGTTCCTAATTCTTGAATGAATGTCCTAAATTTCCACACGTGATAATTTCCTCCACGAGCTCTTTCTTTCCCAGAAATACTGTGCTTGCTTTTTGTACATTTGCAGGATAAGAAAAATGTAGACATTTAAATAATAATGTGTTTTTAAAGGCATAATGGGGTTAGTTTAGGTCAAACAAGCCATCTCACATCATCTGCAGAAGAAAGTTAATAAGTTTTGGAGTTCATTGGGGAACCAGAGAATATTCAATTTTATGAGAGTATTAAGTTTTTATTGAATTACGTCTTCATTCAAGGCACTTTGGTTCATCTACTGAAAAGGGAAGTTTAACTCAGTGATCTTTGGACTAGTAAAACTTAAACCACAATGAGAATCTTTTGATGAATCAGTTCTTTTAACAAAGACTCTGTTGGGCCAGATATTGGGTGATGGCTATTGACTTCTACAAAGAGCCAAAGCAGGCGTGCCCAGTCCCCTTACATGGCCCAAATGCAGTGGAATGAATGGTGGAAGAAGACTCGGGAACACCAGGTTCTAGTTATGGTTTTACCCCTAATTGTTGAAGGTCCCAAGCTTGTCTGGACTTTAGTTTTATCATCTACTAAAATAAGGGTATAAGCCTATTGGTGATTCCAAAATGCTGATTTGATATCAAGTTAGTTACTTAAAACTCTCCAGGGGAGATTGTTTTAAAAAATGCACATTTCTTAGCATAAATCTGGAAACAAGTTAACTTAAGTGTCCATCAATAGGGGACTGGTTAAATAAGTTATGGTCTATCCAACCATAAGCGCTTTTTAAAAAGCATTGAGTAGATCTGCATGTGCTGATGTAAGAAGATCCCTAAGTAATATCATTAAGTGAAAAAAAGCAAAGTGCAGAGCAATGCGTATGGGAAAATTCCTCTTGTGTAAGTACACATGCATATATGGGACATAGACTTGTTTATGGTTTTTGTTACTGAAGGGTGTACAAGAAACTGCTCAGTGTTGATCTTTGTAAACCCTAACAGCTCTACATATTTAAGGTATTACTAATAGCAATCATAACATTATCAGGGCTGATTCCCCTTGCCTGTTCTGATGTCTTGTTTCCTTTGTGACCTTCAATATTGATCTATGACTGTAACAAGGAGGTAACTTGAATGAGCAGAAAGTGGATCTGCATTTAAATCATACGCTAATTGAGTGATATCGTACGAGTAATTTCACTTCTCTGGATCTCAGTGTTCTCGTCTTTTAAATGGGAGAGTATGACTCGCTATACAATTTGGGGGTTCTATTTTAACTTGCACACAGTGTTTACAAACTATCAAAGGAGACACAGACACATAGAAACACACCCAAACAGAAAAATGAATAAAAAATGCACTTTAACTCTCCGCAAATACTTCAAAGCACTTTCTTTGCTGGTACTTTTCTATGGGGAATAGAAAAGAAATAACCTGTCCTTGAGATATTTTGTGATCTGGTATGAAAGGTAAAACATAGTTGCATGAAACAACTAGAGAGTAATATGAGGTCACATATGAACAACCCTGGGTTTCTCTCACTGTTATGGAGCCAACGTTAAAATATTACTCACCTGAAACTCAAGAAAACCAGACTCAGCAATAAAAGTAAAACCCAAGTCCCTTGGCCACATTAACACTGATCTGTAAAATAAAGGGTTAGACAGATGATCGCTAAGTTCCTTGGCCGTGATAAAATTCCATGATTCTACAATCTCTGAGAGCAGATCTAAACTGAAGAATTTATTTTCCCCTGATACCAGATTCCTCCTTGTTCAGGAGTCTCCATTTCCAATTTAGGATTTTGACAACCCCATATAACTCCTGTGCACAAAATTCCCCAAAGATAGAGCCAAAGGGAAGGTCCTACATTAGGTCAGTCCCATTGTTTCTCTTGACTCCACCCTGTCTGGGCAATGCAGTGGGACAGGGAACTTAGCTGGGGGCAACCAGGTGGCTGTCTGGCCTGCCTGCTCACAAAGGCCCCAGTGAGAATGCAGACCAGAGCATCACAGGGACTCTGGGCAGGTCAGACTTGACGCCTAACTTGACCCCATTGGCAGCTGAAGTCTGATAAAGACGTGATTGAACTGGGGATTTCTTCCTGACAGTTTAACGGATGGCTATAATTAGGGGGCCCGCACTGAGGCTATGGAGATACATAGACTCCATTGTAGGGAGGCTAAGTGCTAGAAAGGTCAAGGCCATAATATGGTATGAAAGAAGCTCAAAGTTTTCCAATATGAGGGAGGAGTGAGTCTGTAAGGAAATGGGGTTACTGAGCATGACCAAACATACCCATTTCCTGTCAGTTCCTGATCCCAGCCTTATTATCAATGGTGGGTATTTGTAGTGGAGCTTTGACCCTCAAGTTGTGCCTTCACTCTATAAAGGTGGAGCAGAGAAGATGCCCTTTTCAGCGTGAGAGCTTATGTGTCGGCAGATCCCAGAAAGCAATGGACTTTCCTTTCTTCTAGAACACTTGCCCACATGAATAATAATATTGACGATGACAACAATAACCAAAACATGCCTGTAGATTTTTAATGTTAAATTTAGTAAATATTTGTCGTGTCTGTTTATGCTTCCTTGTCAAAATGATGATTAATGAAAGTGGCTTTAGGCCCAAAACACTTTCTCAGATTTTTAGGCCTTTTTCTTAGAAGCAAGAAGTCACAGTGTGCCAGCCATAGTAAGATCCAACTTGCAATGATCAAAAATACCGTGAGTAATGGCAATAATGTCCTCATGAAGGAAAACAACAGCTCACAGTTTGGACAGACACCCAGGGAGTTAGTGAAGCTCCCAACCATGTAGGGGTTAGAGGCTGGACTTGAAAATATACTCACCTGTTTTCAACACTAGTGAATTCATTTCCTGGCGAAGTTGGTAAAAACAGACATCTCAAAAGAGATTTATTAATCAAAGAATTAGATAATCCCAGGGTTGGCAGGGATTTTGGAGGCTGCAGAGTCCAGCGTTTGCATTATGTCTCCAATGTTCCTGCCAAGTAGCTGACCCTCTGCTGTAAGGATCCTGGTGATTGGAATCTCTACCTATCTGCAGCCTATTTCAATTTGGGCAGCCAAACAAAACTCTTCCCAATATTGAGGTAAAACCTGGTTCTCTCCACCTCCCAGTGACCAGTCCCACCGTGTGTCCCTTGGGGTCACATATAACATGGCTAAATCCCTGCTACGTAGTAACTAGACCCAGCTGCATGATTTGCAGGGCCCATGCAAAATGAAAATGTGGGGCCCCTTGTTACCAACTATTAAGAATTTCAAGATGGTGGCCGCAGCGTATTAGGGCAAGTCCAGAGCCCTTCTAGGCGTAAGCCCCCATGGCTGCTCAGCTAACCGCACTTTATGAAACTGTTTGTTTCTGAAGGGCTGCACTTGGTAGAATGCAAACAGGAAAGAACTTTTTTCTTTCTCCACTTTGTGTTAAATTCTTTCTTAATTCCTTCTTCCTTCCTGAAGATCCTATAGAATGTTCCGGTCATTTTCAGATATTAAAAAGCCGGTGTAGTCTTTTACCAAACTCCAAACTCCCTTTTGACAACGACCTTTGTCTTCCCCTGTCAAGGCCTGCTTGGGGCTGAGAAGCCTGCAAGATCTGCTTCTCCTCTTTGTCTTTCGCCCTCTGGCCTATTCATCCTTCCTCTCTACATGTTGCCACTGGCTCCTTCGGGGAGTAAGGTGGTAGGCAGGAGAGGCCTCCTAACTTGATGGCTGCAGATGTGACCTGGCATAAGTATCCTCAGTGTTGAGAACCCAAGTGCTTCCTCTTCTGTGCAAGGGGACTTTTCCAGGTTCCTCTGAGCCCCTCACACTGGGGATTTTCCACAGCGGTTTTCAGACGGCGGTGCTGCCTCTCTTGGCCGGGTGATTAGGACATTCTCCCTGCCCAGGACAGGTGGTTCATCTCAATCTTATTTCCTGTCTTGTATCCTTGCTGCATTTTTTGAATGCAAGTGCAGCCTGCAGCCTGCACCCCTCCCCACTTCAGTGGCCCCTTAGATAGAGTTTTTCAAGCTGCTTCATGGCTGGGCTCTCCCTTGGGGGTCGTATTTGGACCTTGGGAAACACATATTTTTGTCCTGCCTTTGGCGCAGTGCCCTTCGATAGAGCTTTCTCCTCCTTCTGCCGACATAGCCTCCCTCACCCCAAGCCCTAGCCTCTTTCTTCCAGACTTTCTTCCAAATGTGAGTCAGATACCAGCTCTACAATCCTCCCTCATTCCAAGGGACATATGTCAAATGTGCTGGGAGGTTCTTTGAAGCTCCTCTCAGTTGGCCTGAATTGTGGAGAACTTCAGCACACAGCTTTTCCCTAGAGAAACCTCACATTATTGTTCCTCCTAATGAATTCCTAATCTTTCCTATCATCTGGAGGTGGGTGTTGGACTAATGCAAACAGAAAAAAATCTTGGCCTAGCACCTTGCTTTAAATTTGGGGTATTGACACCTATTACATGTAGTGTGAGGCTTCGACAGAAACTGAGATGATAAGAGATGTCCCATTTTAACATCCGGTTACATGGTGATGTGTCGCGAAGCATTTGAGGATAACTATTGCTAGGGATTGATTGAGTGTGTCCCCCCAGATTCATATGCTGAAACCCCAACTCCCAATAAGACTGTATTTGGAGGTGGGGCTTTCATAGAGGTAATTAAGGTCAAATGAGATCATAAGGGTGGGGGCCTGATCCAACAGGATTAGTGTCCTTATAAGAAAAGGGTAGAGAGTTCTTTCTCTCTGCCAAGTGAGGACACAACTAGGAGGCAGCCATCTGCAAACCAGGAAGAGAGCCCTCACTGGGACCCAAATCAGCCACGCGGGCACCATGCTCTTGGATGTCCAGGGTCCAGAACCGTGAGAAAATAAATGTCTGTTGTAGACGGTACCCGGATGATGGTTTTCTGTGAGGGTGGCCCAAGAAGACTAAGACAATACTCTGCGCTTTCCTAAGTGCCGCCTTTTTAATTTGGGCATATTCTGTTCCTGAGGTCTTTCCCAGCAAAGCCACATCGGTCTGCTTACTTCTCTGAACGCTCTCCAGTCTGTTTGTGTAGCAGAGACACATCTTCCACAGCAACTGGGCTCTAACAGAAGACAAAAATGTGTTTGATCGCCTCACCCTTGGAAACCTCTTGAATGGCTCATTAAATAGAAATATGTGATACGAGATAAGAAGAGATGATGACCATATAACTAGGCTTGTTCTCTTCTCCACGTTACGCAGCTGGTGATTTCTTGTCTTATTTCCTGTCTTGTATCCTTGCTGCATTTTTTTGAATGCAAGTGCAGAACTTACATCTACAACCCTTTTAATTGACGTTCTTTCAGATTCAGTCCTTTATTCCAATATTCATTGATTTATTCAAAAGTATTTATTGATCTTAAAGTATCTCCCCACACAGTACTTATTAATTGCAAAGGGAAAAATAGCTAATTTCATAACAGCAAACCTGGCAGACACTACCTTACCAAGTGATCACCTTAACGTCACAGGGATAAGTCAGGTGAACATCACGTACCGCCCGAGAGGATGCATGGAGAAGGACAAAGCACGACTCTATGGTCTTCTGGCCAAAAATACATAACCTCCATCTAACCTTGAGAAAATGCCAGTTACTCTATAAAATAACTGACCAGAAGTCTTCAAAAATGTGAAAGTCATGAAAGACAAAGCAGAACTGAGGAACTATCTCAGATTGTAGGAGATGAAGGAGACATTAAACTAAACGCAGTGTGGGATCCTGGATGGGCTCCTGGGTGAGGAAAAGAGCACTGTGGGTTTGATGCTGACGTCCATACCAGTGTGTGTTTTCCACTCCACCAAGCAATTAACTCAGTTCTGACATCATCTACCTGGAGAGAGCATCAGATCCCACAGGTTAAGGGCTCAGTCTTACAAGACACCCAGCTCCCCGCCCCCCACCCAACACACACACACACACACACTTCAGATGTCAATTACAAGTCCAAGTTGTCACCTGTGCTTCTGACAGTCGGGCAATAGTTTGGACGTTCCCAGGACCCCCTCCTGGAGTTCCATTAGTTTGCTAGGGTGCTTCACAAGACTCAGAGAAACATTTACTTACATTTATCAGTTTATTATAAAAAGATATAACTCAGGAACAGCCAAATGGAAGAGATGGATAGGGCAAGGTATGGGGGAGGGGTATAGGCAGCTCCAGCTCCACTCTCCCAGCCTATCTGTGTTCACCAGCCTAACAGCTTTCCAAACCCACACTTCCGGTTTTTATGGAGGCTTCATTACATAGGCACGATTGATTAAATTACTGGCCATTAGTGACTGAACTCAATCTCTGGTCCCTTTTCCCAAGCTGGAGATGAGGGGTGGGGACTGAAAGTTCCAACCCTCTAACCACATGGCAACCAGGCTCCATCCTTAGGTGACCTCCTCCTTTGCAAAGGTCACCTCATTAACATAACAAAAGGCACTTTTACTGTTTTTCTGACAGGAAATTCCATGGGTTTTAGGAGCCCTGTGCCAGGGATGGGGATGAAGACCAAGTATATGTTGTATATTATAAATGACAATCTTGCAGTGGGAAAGCTGATAAAATTCAAATAAGATCTGTAGATGAGTTAAAAGTACTGGATCAATGATAATATCTTGGTTTCAATAATTTTACTATGATTTTATAAGATATTCACGTAAGAGGAAGATGGGTGAAAGATACATGGGAACTTTGTACAATTTTTGCAACTTTTCTTTGAGTCTGTCATTTCAAACTAAAAGGTTAAGCAATATATTTCCTGAGTATCTATTCTGTGCCATTCTCTGAGCTGGGGAGACAGTGGTGAAAAAGACACAGACCCTGCCCTCGGAGGCTTTGAGCTTGGTCCGCAGCAGGACAAGTAAGCATACATTTTTAGTAGGACATCAAGTCGAGACAGGTGTATGCACACAGTGCAATGAAAAGCACATAAGAGGCTCAGAGAAAGCTGAAAGTAACATCTAAGCTAAGCCCTGAAGTTTGGGGTAGAAGTTACCCAAACAAAGGAAGGGCCTGTGGAAGAGAGATGCGAGGAGTCACCTAGGCAGAGGGGTAAGTTGTGCAAAAGCCGAGCCCTTCGGAGAAATGTAAGTCCTGTGTGCACTGCAGGGCAAGAAGGGTGGGATGTGTGTGAGGCCTCGGGGAGGCTGGGAAGGGTGTGCATGACAGTGAACAGTGAGGGTGGAGCGGTTAGTGGGACTAGTTCATAAGAGGTCTCCTAAAGCCCTGCTGAGGATTTGGGAACAGGAAGCCATTGAAGGGTTTCAAATAGGGTTTTGAAATGAGAGCTAAGATTTAGGAAAAGTACTCTGGCTGCTGAGCGACTGGCTGACCCAAGACCAGAAGAGGCTGGGAGGTTAGCTAGGTAAGGGGACAGGGACCTGAGCGGGTGCAGAGATTAGCATATGATTCAGCATCTTTGTGAATTCCACTTCTCCCCCCCGGAAGAGGAAAGGAATGATGAGTGCCCACGAGCAGCTGGACACTTTATTTACGTCACTCACTTAACGTGCCAATAAAAAGCGTACTTGAGCGGTCCAACTGTCCTCGTCGTATTCGTGGGTAACTGAGGCTCTGTAAACTTCCGTGGCTGCCTCTAGTCATGGGCAAGTAAACCAATGGCAAAGCTGAGATCAAGCCCAGGCCTGCATGACCCCAGCTCTTCCTCTCTTTCTGGTAACACCTCACACGCAATCTGATGAACCATCCATCCCCATCAGCCTCACGTCTCCGGCAAACCTAGAGAAGACGCATCTCTACCAGCACCCATTTTCGGTCAGCCACACGAGAAACACAAAGAGCAGGAAGCTGTTACTCCTCTGGGCCGCCTCCGTCCCCCTGCAGAGAAGAGTGCTGGGCACACACAGGCCACTGGGGCGGCCGCTCCCTCACAGCAGGGTCAGAGCCCCGGAGCCCCAGGGCCCTCAGCCACTCTGCGCCCAGGCTTCCAGATGCGCCAACGCTCACCTATTGCTCCAGTTCGAGATTAATTGAATGATTTTCCATTATTTCTTATTTAGATTTGTGCGTTTTTCTTTTTCACACTCAGCTGGGTTTCATGTTCAACTGGAACCTGGTTCGAGTATTTCACAAGATGGTCTTGGATAATACACTAAAGAGACCAAGAAAAGCAGGGATATTCAAAACAAATGGGGCCTCAGATCATACAATTTTATGTCATGGTTCAGTCTACAGGAAATTCCTGTGTTGCCTCTCCTCTCTGCGTGGGGTCATCATAATGTCTCCTTGTCTTTTCTCCGTGAAGTTCCGCAGGCCTATCTTCAAGACCGGTGTCTTTGAGTCCTGAGGACTTATTTCTCCCTGACTCGCCTTGAACCCTTTCTTCCCACGCTGCATCATTTCCTAGATCTCTTCATTTCCATCGGTCTGTAGCTGTCTCTCTCCATAAAGGTGCCTACCATGGCTCCCGCCCCCCGCCTTCCACTGATTTCCAGAAAGAAACACACTTGCCCTCCTCAACGCCGGTCGCAATGAACAATCACAACAAGCCCTTTACCGGAGTTCCTTCGGGAAAAAGCTACTGCAGCAGAGAACACCCCACGGAACATTTTAATCCTCAAAATTGAGGTATTTAACACCGAGAAGCACAGCCATTCTGTATGTTGCCAGGTTCTTTGGTTCTTTCTACAAGAGCTCAAGGCTGAGGCGGTTGTTACACGTTGTTACGGCCGTCTTTTGGACGCTGAAGAAGATTTTATACAACGGTCTGGGCAGATCCTAGGCAAGAGGAGAAATCTGCTTTAACGCAAAGGAATAGATTTCTAATGGCAGAAGTTTAGGCGCCATGCTAGCAGGGGGTGAAAGATGTTGTGCACGAGGCCCCTGCCTCCCAAGCTTTCCTGTTTTGTTCTTATGTGATACAGACCTTCAGCATTTTCTATCCCTTCCATGTAGTTTGTGCCAAATGCTATAAAGAGTACATGGAGGAGTGGGGATTTGACCTTCCATAGCTCTCAGAGCAATTAGGCAAGCAGTTACCTTCAGCAGTGGTGACTGTTCCACGTAGGAAAAATAGAAGGGGAGTGGGATCGACGGGGCGGCCTGCAGATCCTTGAAAGCGGGCTGGATTCATCAGGGAGCCCTCAGCATAGAGCCGGTGCACAGCGTGACATCTCTGTGCCGACTTACTCGCCGGTGAGTCCACAGTGGGAAAGAATCAAACCAAAGACCAAGGAGTCTACGTCTCCAACAAGCAAAAATATGAACAGGGAGAATGTTGTCAACAGAGTTTCCTCCCTAACATCACCAGTTTTTACAAGCATGTTCCCCAAGATCCCAGTGCCTTCTTGACTCCCTATAGCTGTGGTGCCCTACGAAGCTTCTGTTTTCCAGGAAACAGATGGTATTCTCATTTCTCTATCCTTCTTTATTCAATAAAGATTTGGGAGAGAGAGTCAAAGTAGGTCAAAATTATGGGCTCTAGCATCAGCCACGCCTGGTTCCCTTCCTGGCCCTGTCACTTACTAGCCGTGTAATCTTGCGAGAATTCTTTAATAATGCAGAGCCCGTTCTCGACCTATAAAGCAGTGATAGCACAGATCACCTCAAAAGCTTGCGGTGCAGACACTGGGGACACGGGGATCCTGTGCTCATCGCAGTCACTCGGGGACTTGGGCTGACTAAGCAGCCACCACCTTGAATGCTGCCAGTTGGCTGAGCCGAAAGGAAAAGAGCTCTGAGGGGTCTCTCGTTAGCACTGTAAGTGGGTAACAGGGCCATTTACATCTGATTGGCTGGACCCAGTCACATGGTGCCACCCACCACAAAGGGCCTGGGAAGGGCAATTCCCACGAGTGCCAGGGAGGCAGAGAGCCGGAAATAGTTGGCAATTAGTGCAACGTGTAAAGTACCCAGCTCTATGACCGGCATGTTCCAGACGCTCCATCCACGCTAGCTGTATTTGAGTTTGGATCTGTTATGTATAAAAGCTTGTTTATGTATTACTTTAGTATATTCATAAGTGTTAATGGCTGATAATTAATTAACGTAGGATGTTCTTCCTTTCAGAAGTACCTACAGTTTAACAGAAGACTCTTAGAGACATGGTATTACAGTTCAAGAAATGAATCTTGCTGGGAGCTCATGGTGGAAGGATTCGGGTTTCCTGGAAAGGTCTGGATCTGGACCGGAGCGAGATGTTTGGGGAGCATCTTGGTCACAAGCAGCTGGGGTTGATTTTCATCGTGCGGCACAGAGCACCTGAGTTCTCCGCTTTGGGCCTGGGAATTATTTGGCATTTGCACATTTGTTCATGTATTCGTTTACTTTCCCATCAAATGTTTATGGAATGCTTCTATGTGCTGGACACCCGGGATATGTCATCGAAGAAAGCATAGACGAGCTGGCACTTGGTAGGAGACACTGCAGGACAACGGCCAAAATGAGCATGTATATAGCAAATAGACGGTGAGACCTCTTCTCTACGAATGAGGCCAAGTAAGGGGTGTCTGACACCCCAGAGCTGCAGAGGGCAGAGTGTGTTGCCAGAAAAGGAATTGAGGGAGCAGTCTCCATGAAGATGCAGGAGAAGAACAGTCCAGGTTAGGATGCTGGGACCAACGACCTCCATGGCTCGGAGGGGAGAACCTTCTGGGCCTGAGGAGAGAGCTGAGTGGTGGAACAAACAGGACCAGAGAACTGGGACATCCAGGCTTCCGTCTTGTTTCTGTGGCTGATTTGCAACAGTTCCAAGAGCGACCTGCTTGTGAGGATGGGCTGGGAGCTGGACTGCCTTGGTCTGGATCCTTGCTTGGCCCCTTACTAATGAGATGAGCTGGGCAATGAACTTGATCTCCTTGAGCGTCTGTTTCACCATCCGCCAATATGGAGGACACCTCACCTTTCATGCCCTTTCTGGAACAGTGAAATGGATTAATTCACATGGAGCATTGAAGTCAGGGCCTGACCCCCCGTGGGCGCTCTTTGGTGGTAGCTGTTTCTACTAGAGCAAGTTGCTTCCCTTCCCTGGGGTTCAGCAGCATCATCGGGAGAGATGGTCTCTCTAGGCTCTCAACTCAACGATTCTTTGGAATCTGATGCTAGTTTACATGTTGCTCTTTGGACTATTGGCATGTCATGTGTTCCATTCTCACAGATTGCTTTTTTTTTTTTTTTTTTTTTTTTTACAGTCTGCCCCCATCACTAACCTCTTACTGGATTTAGCTTCTTTCCAGTGATGTTGAGTATGGGGCCCTCCGTTTATCTTTGCTAGACTTCCACTTCTCTCTGCCTCACTGGTGGGCTGTATTTCTTCTGGGAACTTTACATACTTCAGTACACTTAGTTGATTAAAAACATTCTTTCCATAAACATCAATACACTGGCAAAGATTTTGGAGGAGAAACTTTAAAAAATGAAATTTCAGGCTGTTTTCGGTTTGGAGACTAAGCATCTGGGAAAGATGCCATTTTAACTAAGGGTATATCAAGTCACAGACGCACACAGATGGCCCTCTCCGCAACATCGTCCCAGATGCCTACAAAGCATTGCACAACCAGCCCAATGACTGTCCTACCCATAATTCCCGTCTGGTGGTGCGTTTGAAAATCTCTCCTCTCTCTCTAGAACTCATGGTGCACTGTGTGCTCTGTCAGTGCTGGTGACTGATTGGTGCTCATATTAGAACAGGGGTTTTAGGACAAAAACTGAAACCAGCAATCCGACATCTCTTTCTGTGAACACAGCATCCTGTGTGAGACCTCAACCCCTGTTTATGGCCTTCAAGGTCACGGAGTGAGTGAATGCTCTGGGTACCAGTGATGCCGGACTTGCCTTCCCCAGAGATGGTCAATCCCAAAGCTCTCAGAGTGAATCATCCTGGTGGAAAGGGGAGAATGTGCAGTTAGATCAGAAAGGCCAGAGTGCCAGCACCACCATCTATGAACTGGGTGGCCTGGGTCTCCTATTTCTCATCTGTAAAACACGAACACATACCTTTGTGGTTTTTGTTGTTGTTGTTTGTTTGTTGTTTTTTAGAATTATTTATTTATTTGAGAGAGCGAGCACATGTGAGCAGTGGGAAGGGTAGAAGGAGAGGGAAAGAATCTCAAGCAGACTCCTGCTGAACATGGAGCCTGATGTAGGGTTTGATCCCACAACCCTGAGATCATGACCTGAGCTGAAGTCGGATGCTTAACTGACCGAGCCACCCAGGTGTGCCCATAGCTTTGTTTTGATAAATAAATGACAACATGTGCTTTTATAAATCAGTGACTCATTATCTCGCATAAATAATGTGCATATTTATCTTGCTAAACAAACGCACAGCGGCTCGTCATCTTAACAAGTTCATATCCTAATGAGTTTGTCGTATTCCTCGGTCAGGAAGAAAGAGAGAGAACGATGGTGCATAGTGGTGACTTCAAGTCAAGCTAAAACCCAGTGGAAGGTGAACGTTGTTCTGATGTGTCTCCCAGTCCTGCCTCGCCTTGGGGGTTACTCCTTCATCTCCGAATGAGTGCAGATTTATGCAACGATAAATAAATACATGATTAGTGACACCATTGGTCTCCGCAAGTCTCCCTTTCTCAGAGCATGGAGACCATAAAGACTGCGGAGGGATATCAGCACAGGGACTGCAGACCCCACCCGCCTGGCCCCTGTAGACCCCACCCGCCTGGCCCCTGTCTCCTCATCCAGCTCCGCCTTCTAACACGACTCATTTACATGAGAGCCCCACTCACCCCCCAGCCTCTTTCCTGCCTCTGCCCTTGCTCTGGCTGCCCCTCCGCCCTTCTAAACCTTCTTTACCAACATGGTCCCCATTCAGCTCTGAGACTGTCTAGGATCACCAGGAACCCTTCGCGGACCCATCAGGCTGGTGCGGTCCTCTTCCTGTGTGCTTGTGTGTGTGTGCCTCCATCCCTACACTTCCCTCCACAACCTGTGACTTTCTGATGATATGAACCCCCCCCCCTTCTCCATTCCGTAGGCAACAGATTTTCCAGGACGCAAGCTTTGTCTTTCTTATTCCCGAATCCTAAGCCCACCTGCCACTCCTGAATCTTAAGTTGTGTTGGTTGAATGCACGGGAGGTCAAGGAGGCTGCAGGGGCAAAAGAATAAGTGGTTTCCTTCAAGCCCTCCCAGTAAAATCGCAGGGCTGCCAGAACTAGAACCCAAGAATTCTGATTTCTCCTCGAAAGCTTTTCTGTTGAATCAAGCTGGCTGGAGCTTGGCTTCAGTCTCAGGGTAGGGTAGCGATGTTTGGCTGAGACAGCATAACATCCCCTCTAGGGATCACCTGCGGCCCGCTGGGGTGCCATGTGTCCCCTAACTAGTAGGGTCACAGTCCGTCCGCCTAAGCGGGAGCCGCTCCCTTCTTGATGGTTAAGGCAACAGCGCCACCTCCTGGCCTCAATGTCACTTGTCGTAACCTGACTTGGGAGGTCTTGGGCGCCCTCTTGTGGGCTTTCAGAGGATGCAGCGCAAAAGCGACTTGGTTATCCTAGGGTCATAGCTCAAAATGATGCCCCTGGGGACATTTCCACCATTGATGTTTGAGTCATTCTGTGAGCCCGTGCACCGCAACCAAGCCTAGAGAGCAAGGCTTTATAACAACTTAGGATGCAGACAACCAGAGGCCTGTAAGTTGCCAGACACAGGTGACATGGCATGCTCACTGGTGGCAAAATGTCCAGAAAGCTCCTCTAAGTGGCACAAACAGCAGTGAAATGGCAGTAGGCGGCATGGAAAGAATTGCGGAGAATGATGGGAAGGAATAGGTAGCGAGAAGAAGTGGAAGGAAAGGAAAGGAGATGCTGCTCTGACCCTCACACCCTCCTCTAGGACTAAAGTCACTAACAAGGCCATTTAAGAAAATCAAGCTGGAGTATAAAAAGCCTTTCCCCAGAATGAGTTCCGTGGCGTTTCCAGTTTCCCCTCTTTGTTCAGGAACATACTCAGCCCCTGAGTCTTCTCTCTGCTCTGCCGTGTTATTGACATCATTGACGGCCCTGGCTGGGTCTCAGCCTCGGCCCCTGTGTCAGCCATGTAAGAATCTCAGTGTCTTGGGAACGTGAGTCCAACTTGAAATACACTTCCTTGAAAGGCTTATTTTGTTTTGGGACAAGTCTCATGCCAATCTGTCCTGCCAAGAAATTATTGCTGTTGAACTATTGGTTTTCATTGCTGTCAAACACAATCTTACAAGAAGAGCAAGGGGGCCACCTGGGAGAGAAGACTTTGGGTGGGATTTTCTTAGAACCCTCTGGGGAATTACAGAAAAAAAAGCGGGGGGGGGGGGGAGCCAAGAATGGCTGTTGTCTGATGAATAATGACACACACAGTCAGCTGAATGGGTCATCAGTGGCATTGAATGGTTCCAGGCCATTTTCAGGGACCTACAGTCAGCATTACACAGGTGCCGATGGAAAAGGCCAGATGAAGACCTGGAGGGAGACCAAGTTGCAGCTTAGCCATGAGCCTATGCCTAGATTTCCTCTTTATTCCAAAAGGAGATGGTCCTGCAGGGTCCTGCCTGACACACAAAAGTTGGGAGGAATAAAGAAACAATGCTCCAATATTTGTGCCGGTCTGGGCTACTGAAGGGACGCTGGACCAAATCAGTGTAGATGCTTCCTTCTCAGTAATGCCTCTGAAAACACTTGGAAGCATGAAGAGGTGAAATTTTACACGACTGGGCTTGTTCTCTTGTCTGTTTCTGATTCTAATAAAAATTATTCAAATGCAAAACCAGTAGAAAATTGATAACTCCGAATTTGTTCAGATGAATTGTCACTGTCCAGGCCATGTCCTAGGAAGAGTTACTGTTAGAAGTCAGAGATATTAACTTTTCAAGTGCTTAACCCATTCATTTTTCCCTCTCTGGGAACTCAGTTTCCTGCTCTGTACAATTGAGAGTTGACCTTTCAAGGAGTTCTGATTTTATGGGTCTAATGCTCTTTGGTTCTTTGAAAGGAAGCCTTGTATTACCCCATGGCCGATCGCATGTCACATCACTGAGCAGCAAGGTCCTTACTTTACAGAGGAATGTTTGTTTGCTCATTCATTTCCCCATCGATTTTGTTAACAAGTATTGAGAACCTACCACATTCCTCACACGGCTGTAGGTACCAAGGACAAGCTGTGAAAAAGCCAGGTCTTGGTCTTCATGGAACTCGCATGCTGATGGGGGTCCCCCACAACTGAACATTAAAAAATACGGAGTGTAATGTAATAGAGTATAATATAATAATAAAATGCAGGTCAATAATAAGCACTACCATGAAGACTAAAGCCGGATAGGGCTTATGGGACGAGGAATGCTATTCTTCAGACAGGGTGGTCAGAGGAGTCCTCTCTGAGAAGGTGGCCTTTGGGCAGAGACCACAGAGTAGGATAGGTGGCCAGGTGGGGGTCTGGGGAAAGTCCGTGCCAGGCAGGGGGCAGGGCAAGTGCAAAGGCCTGAGGAAGTATGCCTGGTGTGTGGGAGGAAGGAAAGGAAACTGGGGCGTTAGGAAATGAGGCTGTATCCCTGGCTTGTTCTTTTTTTTTTTTTTTTTAAGATTTTATTTATTTATTTGATAGAGAGAGACAGCCAGCAAGAGAGGGAACACAAGCAGGGGGAGTGGGAGAGGAAGAAGCAGGCTCCCAGCGGAGAAGCCTGATGTGGGGCTCGATCCCAGAACGCCGGGATCATGTCCTGAGCCGAAGGCAGATGCTTAACGACTGAGCCACCCAGGCGCCCCTGTATCCCTGGCTGCTAGCTTAGGTTTTGGTGCGAAGTGTGGTGGGAGGCCACGGGAGAGTGAGTGCATTCAGAGTGCGCGCTGGGCACACCGCTGGGCATGGGAGCGTCTGCGCGGAAGGACCCCTCCAACCAACGCGTTCTCATGCCCATGTGTGATGATGAAGGACCGGGAAGCAGGTGTGTCCCGGGTCACATGAATGGGGCAGACACTGGTTCTGAAGGATCGCTAGGGACTGGCGGCCCGGCACTCAGACGCCTGGCTCAGCAGAAGAAATCCAACAAGTGTGGACCCCGAAGAAAGGGCAGATGAAGGAGGGGAAGCCTCTTGAGTCCAGGGAGGAATGAGCGCTGGGAGGAGGCAGGAGCGGGCAGGGCCTGTTTGGTTGTAACAAAAGCATGTCAGAGCAGAGCCATAGGAAATAAGTGGGTGAACAGGCTACCCAGGAGGAAAGGACCCCCCTCTCTCAGGCTGGGTAGGAAGGTGTTTCTGTTCAACCCAAAGATAGTTCATGATCAAAGTGGTTAGGACTCTGATGGCCTCTAATTACTCTAGGAGAGGTTCTGATGGTTTCCCCTTGGGGCCTCATCCTCTCCAAGTGCTGAAAGGGATGGTTACCTCATAGGCCACCGGGCCCCACCTGCCCTGTTGGGTAAGCAATCCTGCCCTCGGGGGCCCAGGGAAGGAAGGATGGCAGCCGAGCCCTGCCTTGAGCACCCTGTCTGTCTCCACGTGGATGGCTGCAGTCTGCACTCTGACCGAGCCCTCCAGATGCACCTGCATCGCCCTCCTGCAAACAGACGAGCCTGTCTGTATCTCAGCTTCTGCTTTCCTGCATCTACTCCTGGACAGGAAGCTTCACAAGACCCCAGTTTACGGGGACACAGATTGGCACCTGGGGTTCAGACCGTCTCTGTGCCCGGAACCACGGGTGAGAAGTACTTGCGGGGCCAGCCTGTGACCAGCAGCACCCTGGTGCCTGCCTGCTGCCACTGTCTATGAGATAATGTCTCTCTGTTTTGGGATTGTGACATAGCTACCCCAGACCTCCATGGCCGGCGCTCACATTCCAGGCCTGAGACCAGGGTGACAGCCGAGAAACCTGAGCCTTGAGGGGACATTCTCAGGCTCAAAAATCACAAACCCGACAGGGAAAGGCATTTGATCAGAAAACGACACCATTCAGGTTATTTTAATGCCCTGGATTTGTGCTGCCCTTTAAGTGGAGCCCCTTCTGTCACAGGACTTCGGTGCCAAGCGACCCTGGCAGATGACTTTCACTTGTTTTTAACTGTAGAGCAAGGTCACGTCTGGTCCGGGTATGCTAAGAGGGGTACAGACTGGACGGGAGGGCAAGCCCTGGTTCAGGTCTGAGTCTTCCGTGCACAGGGTGCACTCAGACAGTGGCACGGGCCAGGTTCTGAGGGTCTGGGGCAGGCAGCCCTGGTGAGAGCAGGGGGACCTCTCTCCCCTCCCCAGCCCCTGCTCTTCCCCCCATAGACAACTCCGGAAACTTCTACCTTGCTCCGTCACTGTGGTGTTAAATGCCCCCGAGGCAAGTTCTTGGATCATCCTGAACTTGCAACTAAGAGGTAAGGACAATTGTCAACCGCTGGGAGAGGGCACTATCGGCCGTCAAGCAATTAATCAATTCATGAATCAAGAACTTTTTGTATACCTGCTGTTGACTATTTCGTGGCGTGCGATGGAGAGTACACACCTACACACAACCGCCAGGACTCTCAAGGAGTACGTTGTGAATGCAGAAGACAAGGTTTGTGCTCAGAGAGCCATAAACTGTCAAACATTGACCCATTTGGCACTAATGATAATTGCAGTTGGAAGGAAAAGAAGAGAGACTGTCCCAGTGGACAGACAGCATGAAGAAAGGCCTGGAGGTGGTCGTAAGCGTGCGCCCATTGCAATGAGCCATCTGAAAACCTTCGCTGTCTTCAGACCGAAGGGGGAAGATCCTTTCCCCAGAAGAGCGGGCGAGTCTACCTGCAGGCTGTCGGTGGTACCGCATGAGAGCGCTAGCCTTCTCAAACCACCGAAGAGCAGTGGAGGACAGCACGGCCTAACGGTGGAAGGACTACATGGAGTCCAGAAGACATCAGTTCTAGACTTCTCTGTTCAAGAGAGGCTTTAGATGAGCTTTGTGCTCAAATGTTGTAGGCTTTAGGTTCTCACCTGTATAGTAAGGATAATATTGGTGTAAGGTAGCAGAAACATCACAGAGCTAGCAGTTGGAAGACGCAGGTTCTAGTCTGGGCTTTGCCAATGATAATGACAATTATGATGCCATGTGTGCTAGACGTTTTTCCAAGGATCCTAGACATATTAACTCGTTTAGCCCCTTCCCCTACCCGGTCTCTATGAGGGGAGGGCCATTATTATTCCAGTTTAACGGACGAGGAAACTAAGGCATAGAGATTTTAAGTAATTTACCCAAGGGCGCAAAGCTGGTCTTGTGGGAGAGCTACGAGGCCATCAGCAGAGCCCATTTTTTCATCCTGGTTCTTTTGTCTCTTGAGAAAATGGGCAAGTGATCTTCGGCAAGAGAAAAACTCTCTGTATTTCAGTTTCCTCTTCAGTAAAATAAGGTTGTGAATAACTTCCCAAATTAACTTAAAAAGTGTCAAGATCTAAATAGGATATTGGATATGATGTAGTTTGCAATTTAGAAAGTCCTATACGTGTGTAAAGTATTACATTCCTTAGAGAAATAATAAAAAGATAAAATGAGGGGCATCTGGGTGGATCAGTTGTTAAGAGTCTGCCTTCAGCTCAGGTCATGATCCCAGGGTCCTGGGATCGAGTTCCGCATTGGGCTCCCTGCTCAGTGAAGAGCCTGCTTCTCCCTCTCCCTCTGCTGCTCCCCCTGCTTGTGCTCTCTCTCCTGCTGTCTCTGTCAAATCAATCAATCAATCAAATCTTTAAAAAAAAACCTAAAATGAGGTGGTTCATGGAAAATAATTTGGAAAATGAAAAATAAGTACCACCATTGTCCTAAGAAAGGCTGATTGGAGATGAATAGGTCTTTGGACTCCATGAAAATTTGGGGATGTGGCTTATTCCTTAAGTCTGTATGGTAGCCTTAATCAATTTGATGTTGGGAGGCTTCAAGAGGGAAAATGTAGGATAGAAACTTCATATGCTAGGAGTCCAGAGAGAGGCAAGACATTCCTCTCAGAAAGAATATCTCTTGGGGCAACTGGGTAGCGCAGTCGTTAAGCGTCTGCCTTCGGCTCAGGGCAGGATCCCGGCGTTCTGGGATCAAGTCCCACATGGGGTTCCTCTGCTGGGAGCCTGCTTCTTCCTCTCCCTCTCCCCTGCTGTGTTCTCTCTCTCTCTCTCTCTCTCTGTCTCTCTCTCTCGCTGGCTGTTTCTCTGTCACATAAATAAATAAAATCTTAAAAAAAAAAAAAAGAATATCTCAAACCTTCTTTCTTTCCTTCCTTCCTTCATTATGCTTCCCCTTTTCCTTCCTGAAATTGAGACCCAAATGAGGTGGAAGAAAATCTCTTGAGATAAAAGTTAAGATGGAATATAATAATACATTCGTTTCCATGACACACATTTAGAGAGCTTTATCGCTGTTCCAGAAACTGGCTGAGAACTGGAAGACACAGCTCTGATGTTGCAGAGCTGGATGGGGTCTTACCTATTATCCAGCCCAACCTCCCTGTCCAGGCAAGTAGAGATTTGCCCAGGGTCACTATGACCCGTGACCAGAAGCCAGTTCTTCCGATGCCCAGGCACATATGTTCCTCCCATTCGTTGCTTCGCTTCTGCCTGGGTTTGGAGTGAATGGGAATTTGTTCAAGATCTGTATCATGTGACAATTCCAAAGAATGAAGTGGTCATTTCTTAAAGCTCATATTTGAAATGTTTCCTTCTCCATCTTTACATGCCTAAAGAGTTAGGTACCATCTATACGGGTCTCATGGATACTACGAATCACCTGTGTTCCTGTGGGAAGGAATGCTGCCCTTTAAGATTGAAATCTGCTCCCATTTATGGTGCTGTGTGTTCCTGTGTGTTGAAACAATCAATTACAACAACACATCCCAGGAGGCTGACTCTCTGCTCCCCTCTTGCCTTCTCTTTTCCCACACTGGGGGAAGGGACTTCCCCTCCCGACAGGAAGATAACTCAAATCCTTTTGTGTTATTGCTCCCTCCCACTCTAGCTCAGCATTTTGAACACAGAACGTAATAAGAAAGGGGGGAAACCGTGTCACAGAAGCTAGATTGGGGATTGAAGAATATGTTTTTTAGGGGGGAAAAAAAAGCAACACCCTTTTTTGAGCCCAGAATTCATCTGAGTCCCCTAGCAACCAAGAAGTTCCAGCTGTCTATGTGCTTATAAGAGGGGTCCTGGTTAAGAGCTGCCAGTCCGGGGTCTGCTTTGGGACATTTCCACCTCAGATCAGATAGTCTCAAAGGGCATTAGAGTCAGGTGGTGGCTGGTTACCATGGCAACAGGACCATAGGAGCTCCCCAAGTTTCAGGTGAAGCCTGCTGCTGCTATGAAATTTGCACCAGATACCCTTCTCTTGTATCAAACTGAGAAGTCAGTATACTCTCACAGCAGAGGGGAGGGCGGGGACAGACACAAGCCCAGGGCTCCTCCTTTGCTTACATGGAACTTGGCGTTCTCATCATCTGGCTAGTCAAGGGGGTTTTGAGGGGTGTGGGCTCTATTGTGTGTGTAGGACGATGGAAAGAAAATTGCCAGATGGCGATGAGGATTCCAAGACTACCAGAAGGAAAGAAAAATGTTACTCATTGACACAAAAAGGCTGCCAATTTCATTTATGGATCAAGCAACTGTATCCAGGCAAAGTCTGTCACAGGCTGATGTGGAGAGGACAGAGGAACTAGACAAGCTTTCTGAGAATTTGTGAGATGACAGCATAAGGAGGAAATAGTGAGGTCCCATGGTAGAGAGACATTAGTAAACAAGACAATCTGGCTTCAAGGGGTTTACAGCCCAGTGAGGAAGACAGACAGACATCACAGAAGGTGTAGGTTAGGATGGACCCTTGACTACCCTAGGTACTTTGCAATGAAGACAGCGGGTATCTTTCAAGCAAATTGTGTTAAGTCCAGCCAATTTAAGATAAACTTTTAATTACGTTATTTTTTTTTGAAAGGAACTTCTTTATTACATATTGTTTATCAGTGTGGGTAGGTAAAAGGCATATAGAACTACAAACAGATGCAATTAGCAACCATTTTTTGTTTTTACTCATCATCCTTCCCATTTGAGCATTAATTATTCAGTATTTTGTCATCAGTTTTCAGAAAGTTTCTCTAGGAGGGTAAACTCAGAGGTAATTTGAGGGAGTGGAAAGCTTTAGCAATATCTCCACAGGCGGTTTTATATTTTTTTAGTGCCTGAACTGTTTTTTAGAATACGTTTTCCATGGAAGGCTCAGAAAGTCAGAAAATTCTCTGAGTCTCAGAATCTGAACCTAAAATCAGGGGAAAAGATGCACATGGCTAAACTTTCTAGTTGTGTATCTTAGCTCCGGCTGCCGTAACAAAATACCACAGACTGGTGGCTTAAACAAGAACTATTTCTCATAGTTCTGGAGGCTGGAAGTCCGAGATCAAGGTGTCGGCAGGTGGGTTTCCTTCTACAGCCTCTACTCTTGGCTTGCAGGTGGCCATCTTCTCACCACGTGCTTACATGGCCTGTTCTTCACATGCATGAGGAAAGACGAAGCTCTGTTGTCTTTTCTTCTTCCTATAAGGGCACTAATCCCATCATGGGGGTATGGCCCTCATGACCTCATCTAAATCTCATTACCTCCCAAAGGCCCCACCTCCTAAATATCATTACACTGGGGGCTTGGGCTTCAACATAGGGATTTTGGAGACACACAAACATTTAGTCTGTAACATTGTGTGAATAGCTTGGGACATGGAAAGAATTTATCAAAATGTTTAATCTTAGGATTGGTGGTTATTCCGATTTCACAGGAGGGCACAGGAAGGGCGATCTTCCTTATAGAGTATCAAATGTGAGTCAAGTACAAGAAATATCATGCTTAAGATTTACATGGAACTTTAAGTTGCTGTCCATATTAATTGATCAAAAAGACAATTAGGCTAGTGGGGCAGCCAAGTCAACCCACAGATTGATAAGCTGATATAGGAGAAAGAGTTAGGGATGAAGAAAAGCAGTTTTGGTGCTGCACACACAAAAAAAAGAAAAAACCCAGAAATATGCAGTTTTTTGAAAAGTTTTTTTTTTTTTCTTATTTACTAAGTATTTAAGAAAAGGGTTTCAGAGGGGCGCCTGGGTGGCTCAGTCAGTTAAGCATCTGCCTTCTGCTCAGGTCATGATCCCAGGGTCTGGGCATTAAGCCCTGCGATGGGCTCCGTGCTCAGTGGGGAGTCTGCTTCTCCCTCTCCCTCTCCCCTCATGCTTTAAATTTACTTTTAAGTAAATTTAGATCTAAATTTATTTTTAAATAAATTTAAAAAGGGGGGTTCAGATATAACATAGAGATGGAATTGAGGAATTGGAAAAAAAAAAAAAAAAAGAATTCCAAACTATTGGTCCAACACTGCCTGCGATGAACGAGACTAGAAGAGGAAAATTTCTATCACTTGGGAAAAATCCACAGAAATCCTAATCTTATAAAGAACTCGGGTCATTCCACCCCAACAGTGGGCATTCTTGCACATCCAAAACCTTGCTGAAATACGAGCTCTTGCCTCAATCCTCTTCAGACTGCTAAAAGGTGCACAGCCCTACTCTTCAAGCCTTAAGGCCGCAGATGTCACTTCTGTATCCACACATGCACACTCTTCTCCCCTCTTACCTGTGCAGACAAGCTTCTGACTGGTAAATGCCATTGGCCACCCACAAGCCCCCATCTGCAAGGTAACACACCTGTACACGGGGATGACTTCTGCTTCAGCTCTATCCCAGCCACACAGATCACCAAAAAAACCATTTTGGATCTTCACCCATATGCAGGATGTACAAAGCTGTCTGGAACAGATCTGGTACTAATTATCCAGTGCACAACACTGGAATAAGTGGTTAATCCCAACGAGGTTTACACTGGAGACTGACCAACCTGCCCTGGGGTGGATACAGAACCGATCTTGGCTCCGGAGACTATTCCACATCATGTGTTGTGCAGATGTTCACGGGCACCAGAATGGACTTCATTCCACAGCAGATGGGATCCTTCTTTTGCAGACCTACTCTAAGATAATATATGACCCAAGCACTATATTGTCTAGAGTTTCCTTCTTTTCATGAAATCATTGGTTTACTTCTCAGACTGAACTTCTTCCTCTAATGCTCCTTTACCTGCTCTTGCCCTCTTTCGAATCACGGCCTGGAAGCTCATTCTGGGGCTCCAGAACAGCAAGTGATTTTATCCCCCCGGGGCCAACATGTTGACCTGCAGCGAATCCAGATGTCTTCTGATTCATTAGTTTTTATTCTTATGGCAGCTGCCTAGTTTTGATCTGTTGTGTTTGGGCAAAGAGTTGCAGTAGGAAATGTGGGGAGGATAACGAACACCTGTAAGAGCGAGGGGGAATTTCTGCTATCCTTTCTTTTCTTCAAGGTTATTACTTTGTCTTTGAAGAGTTTTCCTTGTGGGATCTTAGACATGGCTTAGATAAGCTGTTAGAGAAGGTCTGAAATAAAGAATTTTAAATCTGGGACCAAACGATTTCCAAGAGAATTTTAAAGAAGTCGGAGAGCAAGTCTTTCTCTTCACGATAATTGTTTTCTTACAAATTCGTGTCTGGGGCAGGAAAGAGTTGAGAATATTTCTGGTATAATTTGTTTGTTTTGTTTTCTGATCCAGTAGGTGAGGGTGAGGACTAGAGAGGAGACAGGGTGTGTTGTGTATTTTTGTGACTGGAGGATTTTAAGAAAATATCTTCAAATCAGGGCTAATTTTCTTTAAAAAGCTTACAGTTTTAGCACCTTATGGCCCACATACTTAAATAGTACTGTTATAAACGGTGTGGATTTTCGCACAGGAAATATAAAAACCAACTTCTTTCATTTGATATTTGCTGTGGAACAAAGATATAAGGTCAGAAAAACGAAAATGTGCTTTCCCCTTGTCCCTCTCTCACATCTTCTGCCCCCAGTAAAGTCACTGAATTTATTAACATAGTTTACCTTCTAAAAGTTAATAAGCATAATCTCCTTTAACTAAATGAGCTTCAGCATTTATTTTGTACCTACTAGGCATTAGGTGTGGTTGTGGGAAGGCTGGTGCATAGGGATATAATGGGAATGAAACAGGTTGTATGCTCCTTGCCCTTGAAGAATTAGAATCTCTTACTGAGGACTCCATAACATGCACACGGATTTGGACCACATGGACAGTGTAAAGTCACACCGAGGAAGGAGAGAGAACTTTGGCTGGCATGATCAGATAAAGCTCCATGGAGATGGTGAAACTTGAAATGGCCCTGACAGAGGGTGCCCACGTGTGCACAGCTGGAGGAACATGGGTCAAAAGACAGAAGTAGGAAAGAGCAAGATGCAGGCCCCTGGATTTCGGGGAAACCATCTCATCCAACCTCCTGCCAAACCATCTCCATAACACGTTCTACCTCCCAGCAGAAGCTCTATTGCCCACCAAGCCTACGGGACTCTCCCAGAGACTTATGAAGGCTTCATGAAAGGTGCCCTCAGTATTCTGGAATCATTTGCGTTTACAGGCAAACATCTGACCCAAGTACACAAAACTGGAAAGGAACTGGCTTGCCATTACTTTGAATTTGGATTCCATGTTAGTCCAGGTAAAGAACATAAACTCCAAAAGGGCTTTTTAAGTTTTTTTTCTTAAGAAGGTCAATTGCCCCCTAAAGGCAAGATACAAAATGTAGCTATTTTGCTAAATCTTTGTTAATCTTTCCATTGCTACTGGGGTGGGATGATTCTCTAAGGAGCACAGGCAAAAGGGCCGATGACCTGAGCTTGAAGGTCACTAAATCCAATTCGACCCGGAAGAGCGAAGTCACAGTTTCTGCAGACATACTAGGGCCTTTCTCTGCGATCACAGACTTTAGGGTTTATCTAGCTTGGCCTTTCCCCTCATTGATTAACGCAAGTGTCTGGAAGTAATTATAGCCAGCTCTCCATTGCTCGTAACAGGCTGCAACAGTGACAGGGAAAAGGGTGAGGGGAAAAAAAAAAAAAAAAGCCGAAGTATGGATTTAGATATAGGACACAGACTTACCTTCTTAATCATTACAACACCCTAATATTAAAATTAGCTTGCATTTCCTAAGCAAACTCTGGTGACAAAGAGGTCTACTTTGAGTTGAAAGGAGTAGATGTCACTTCAAGAAATGTTTTCTAAGTTTGGATCTTGACACTATTATTTTTTCTCTTTCATTTTTTTTCCCTCGCAAACTTCCACATCTCAGAAACTGTGCTAGGGACTTCTACAGAAGCCCTTGTAGGTGAGGTCTGAAGAGTCAAGATGTGGAGAGAAACCAGCTTTTGTCCTGTTGAAGAGACATCAGAGACAGGAGTTCTCGGGATCCTGTCACATGCTTGTCTGTGTTTCCAAGAAAGCCGAGTTCAAACGTACTTTCAGACCAGAGACAGGTGAGAGGTGTAGGGAGGCGGCAAGAGGGCTCGGCAAGTCTGAGAATAGCGCAGCGTTCCTGCCAAGGAGGCTGCGGGCGCCCACATTTTCTGCACCACCTCAGGGCTGCCCCGGCTTCAAACCCTGTTGCTATAGGGTCACAGCAGGAAACGGGCTCTGATGATTTTCACTTGCTTGACACATTCTTCTGGGGTTTTGTCTTTCTTTTTAAAATGAGCCAGTGATGTCTTTGTGTAATAAATACTGGGCGAGTCTTAGGAGACGGAAGTAACATTTGGTAGAGTCTCCCCTCCCTGGCTCTTTTCTGAGAAATGGTCTGTGCGCAGCAGCCTCTCTCGTGCCTGACACCACCGAGGAGTGAGGGAGGCTTGTGAGCAGAAATTCACCGTGCAGCGGTTTCATTCTCTTGTGCACAAAGGCAGTGCAAGCAACTACTGACTGCACTGTGATTTCTGGCACTCTCAGCGGAAAGGAAATGGAGATGCCAAGTTATGGAAGAGCTTGCCCAGTTGGGCCTTGGACTACAAAAGCATCATGGTTTCCTTTCCTCCCCTGGTTGGTTCCCATTCCCATCTGTATCCAGCGGGGTTGGCTAACCTTCCTTTCCTCCTCCTGGGAGAACACATATTGCTCCAGTGCAAAGGAAGCAAAGACAAACAGCAGGTTCTGAGAGGGCTGGGGAACCGGGGCTTGCCAGAGGACAGCTCAGCTGCGTGGTTCGAGAAGCAAGGCGTCTCCCACTGCCCCTCAGACAGCAGAAGAGCAGAATAATGCCACCGACAGTTTCGTAGCATAGTACTTTGTTATTTTATAAAGGTTATTCGCACAATTCACTTCTCAAAACAGTTGTAATGTATTTGTCCCTTTTTCTGAGAAATCTAAGTCCCAATGAAGCTAAGTTCCCTGACCACTTCCTCGCAGCTGATTGAGTTGCAGAGCCAGGGTTTCGATCAGGCTGTTATTGCTTCCAGCTCATTATACTCTAGAGACCCTGAAGCCACCTCACATCTAAGAAATAATGGGAACAGACTTGAAGAAATTGAGGGGGGATCAGAAAGTGACTGAGCCTGGCGTCAAATCCAAAGGCCGTTTACACGTGCAATGAAACTCCCATGTTTCCCACAAGCAGGAATTGTTAACTTTGATGAAAAAATACTCCTCAGGAAGATTCCTCAGCAATTCCCCGGCGTGGAGACGGAGAACAGTGCCAGCTTCCTCAGCACGCCGCCCCACACAGGCCTCTCTACCGGCCCTCGCCTCGCCTCTCACCACTCCCTCCCTGCAGCCTGCGCCTTGTAGCTCTCCATAGCTTTTTCTCATTTTACATTTCTTGACCGTAGTAAAATAAACCGAACCTACAACTTACCATCTTAACCATTTTCAGTGTACAGCTCTGTAATATCACGTCTACTTACACGGTTGATAAAACAGATCTCCAGGAACTTCTTCGTGTGGCAAAATTCAAACTTGGTACCGATGACACGCTCCCCATTTCCCTAATTCCCAACAACCACATTTCTGCTCCTTCGGTGGGGCTGACCACGCCAGGTACTCCACATACGTGGAATCACACAGTGTTTGTTTTTCTGTGGTGACTGTCTTCGCACACATTGTTCACTGTTCCTCTGGACACCCTCCCCGTGTTTTTACTGGTTAAGTCTCATGAATCTTTCAGGAGTCAATTCAGATATTACCACCTTAGGCTTCCCAAGGCCCTCTACTCTCAGTGAAGTGCCCTTCCTATATATTTAGTCGTGTATTAATCACACTCGAGAGTTGTCCATGTTTTAACCCCTTGATACTCGACGTGTGGTTGAAGGTCTGCATGCTCATTGGCGTAAGTCTGGGAGCTTGTTGGAAATGCAGCATACTCTTCACCAAGGTCCCAGATAAATCACACGTACGCTAAAGTTTGAGAAGCACTGTTCTAAGTTGTTGGACAAGAGGCCTGCAAACAACTCATGGGCCAAATCTGGTCAGCTGCCTGTTTCTGTAAATACAGTTTCATTGGAACACAGCCATGGTCATTGCTGTCTGTATTGTCTATGACTGCATTCATGCTACAAGGGAAGAGCTGAGTAGTTGCAACAGAGACCACCATATGGCCACGAAACCTGGAATACTTATTCTCTGCCCCTTTTCCATAAAAGTCTGCGAACTTCTGCACTAGATCATGAGTTCCTTAAAAAAAGAGAACCTGGTCTTATTTGGCTTTGTAAGAAGAAACACAGACTAGTGTAATGGTTATTACGCATGTAGGCCTGAGGGTAGACCAGCAAGATCTGTATCTAGGCTCTGCCATTTCTTTGCAAGTGACTGTGAGCAACCCACCATCTCTCTGTGCCTTGTGGTCCTCATCTATGAAATGGGGATAGATGACAGAACCTACCTCACAGGGTTGTGTGGGGGTTAAATGAGTTACTCCACGTGAAGTGCTTCATGCGGCGCCTTCAGCAAATGTTCTTAGCTGGTTCCAGATATTTCTGGAGTACCATGGGGGATCTGTTGACGTTGTAGGGATGATATAATAGACACTGTCTACTAACACCCATTCTCTGCTTCTTCCTTGCTAACATCTAATGATAGTTTTAGGTATCTAACTTTCCTGGAGAGTGACCTCCTCTCTGGGGAGGGGGGCGTAAATACTATTGCAAGCCAACTAGGTAATGCCATTTTCAATGGCTGTGGATTGACTCAAGAGTGGACAGTTCTGGCCAATTGAGAAGAGCATTCCTGAAGGGCTTCTGGAAAAAGATGTCCTCATTCTTTCAAAGAAACATGGAAGAGAGGACTGTTCTTTCACACCGTTGTGTATGAATGTGAGGCTCCAACTGCGGCACCCTGAAGGCAGGCGGTCTGAGAACAGGACAAGCATGTCTACAGCGGCAGAGGGCAGAGATGGGAAGAATCTGGGCCCTTTACGAGGTCAGAGTTACTGACTCCATCAGCCCCTGGGGCTTACCTATTCAGACACTCATTTTATGGAAGAAGATAAAATTTCCTCCGAGTTTTCCTTCAGTCCAAAGCATCCTGACTCACATAGCCATATACATATATTTTTACTCCACCCAGGACCTAACAACTGTTGTTGGGTGCTACGAGCAAAGAAAAGAGTAGCAACTGGAAATGAATGTGCTGGGTAAAGGGCCAAAGAAAAATCATGAACGTCTGGGTTAGTGCAGGCCCAATTCTTCATTGCCTTTTATCACTCTCTCAGCTGGGAGCATCTTTTCTGGTTACCTGTGGCTCTCTCCCCAGTGCTGATCTCCCTTGTTGTCTGTGCCTGCTTCCCAAACTTGACAGGTGGGTTTTGATTATTTCCTCGGCAATATGCATGGTTTCCCTTCTAGGCAGGAGGGCCTGAGGACAGCTTATGTTCTGGGGCACAGACAACACAGGTGGCATCTCTTATGTAACACGAAATATAAGGAAGTTTTCTTTGGGTTGCAAGTGTCAAAAAATTGCTTCGAGTTTACAGCCACAAGGATTTTATGGTGCCGTCAGCTTACATACTGGCTCTGTGTGACATCTGAGACAGAGCTAATAGCAGAGATTCAAAGCAAGGTGAGTGGATAAGTACATCTGAGGGTAAAGTATGAGCGAAGGGTAGTGGGAATGAGCTGGCTACTGCATCTACCCCAAAGAGCATCCTGGCCCGAGCTGCAAAGGGTGAAGGATCGGCTTCAGCAAGTAAGGCTGGACTCCCCGCAGACCCACACTCCTGCAAATCCTCACTAAAGCTAGAAATGCTCAGCTCCTTCTGCCTGTGAATGTCGGGGTGGGAGCAGCTCCGGAGCCATAAAGTCACTGTAACAATCATATTTTAAAGCTAGAAGGTGCCATGAGACATGATCTCATTCATCTTCTTGTCCTTAGGCAATAATAGCCTACCTAAAGCCTTCCAATCATAGCAGAACACATTTTATGGGTAAAAGTCTCCAGAGGGGTAAAACAAAGTGTAAGACTGCACAACTTTCTCCCATAAACCACTTTAATTATGTGCACATCATCTGCTTCAGAGTCTGGGAGAACCTGGTGCCCGCTCTAGACCCATCCCATTCTCATCAGTCTAACCCCAAGATCCCCCTCCAAATGGGAGGATCCATAATTCAGTGACAGCAGGGTACTAACAGGCAGGTGCAAAGCTAATGGGATGAGGGGGGCAAAGGTCTCCCGTGACCTCCGTAAGCCTTTTCTATCAGCTACTCACATGCATTTAATGTCACGTTGTCTGCCTCCTTTCCTACCAACAATTTCTCCCAATGGCTCCATCCTTCTAAGACACTACAACCTGATACAGCACCTTTGCCTTCATCTTCAAGTGTTCTCAAAGACTAATTAGATCCTTAAAAAGAACAGGAAGTAAAAAGCTTTTTGTGGGTAATCAATTCCCTGCAGGTTTGCTAATATTATCGGTTCAGTTTAAAAGTCCCCTGTCAGAGACTTGGGAAGAGAGAAGCCCCACAGCCCCCTGGGTTTCCTACTCTTTGGGCATTCTCAGCCACGGAGCAAGCGTCTCCCTTCCCACTGGGAGCAGTGGGCTGAATAAGCCATCTGCCATGCGATTCTGCTAAAGGCAGACAGACAGAAGGTCACAAAGACCAAAACTCAACTGCTCTTGGAGCGGGCTTAGGAGGAAAGCTACTAAATAAAATCTGTGCTGCAACTCTCTTTCAGGAAAGGGTGTGGAGAGTGGGGTGCATCTACCAAGAAGCTTTGGCAGCCTGCTCTGAAGTCTTCTGAACAGAAAAAGTGTAGCCGCCCAGGAAAGCAGCCTTCAGGGACATCGTCCATAGATGTTGCTGAGATGTTGGAAAATAGTCAATCAGCGAAAAGTCCCTTGAGAAATGTTTTCCCTCCCTCTTCCGGAATTGTTGGGAAACTAGATAGAACTTGGGGGGGTCTGGCTTTCAAGAGTGGTCCTGAATGAATCTGCAGTTTCCTGGTGGGAACAGAGAGCTCTAGAAAATTGTCTGCTCCGCCAAGAACTCCAGCTGTCGGTTTTCTCTTGGTCTAGCTGCAGCTCGCATGTTGGTGGATCAGGAACGTGTACGCACAGCGCCAGGCTCCTGGCGAACAATCTTAGGGAGGACGGCGAAGGAGAGGCAAAAGGGGCTCATTCTTCTACCTCACAGATTCCCTTTCCAGGATCTACCCACCAGCAACATTCCAAACACCACAAAAAATGTATGGAAATGGATACGCACACGATTGGTCCCTATCTCCCCCATCATCTGCAACGTCACCTGCTCTGTGGCGTAGAGCTGGGGGACAACTGTGCCCCTGGGACCCCAGGCCTTCGGAGCTACAGTCCAGTTGCAGAGGGCACAGATTCCTGACTGGTCGCGGGGTGGCAGAGCAATTCTCCTTTCCCAGCCTTCAAAGAATGGCTGAATAACCTATGGCTGAGGGGAGACACCCATCCTCTTGAGGTTGCCTGGGGTATCTGAGGCAGAGGTGGTTACGGTCGACTCCTCAACAGAGGCACTGAGATCCAAGAATTCCAGGATGATGTCCCAAAGGCAGTAAATCAAGTGCCTGAAACAAACGGACAAAACAACTTAGAGGAGGGTCTGGCTCAGTCCACAGACACCAGATCCTGTTTATGACGTTTATTTTCCCTTCCTGCCTTGCCCATTACTGATATCCTTGGTGAACTCTAAATTTCAATAACCTGATGAAACCTGTGCCATGAAATCAAAGTTTGATGTATTAATAAAGGTTATGACCCCAATAAAGGTAGAAACAGAACTCGAGATTAGATTTTAGAAAATTCCACATTTATTTATATAGCTACCTTAGCACGTCAGCACTGCCCCGAAGAACTGGGAGGAGGGAAAAAGCCCTGCGGTATCGACTTACTAAGAATTTTCAGAGCTTCTGACTAGGGCTGTTTCTAGTAATTAATCATTACAGATCTACAGGTGACCTTACAGGCAATGAAGCAAAAGCCAGCACCCTGGGGCAGTGACAGTTAATAGACACAGTCTGCTTTGGCACAGGGTTTGAGAAAGGACTGAATACTTTTCAGAAGCACTGTGTCCCAAGGTACCAGCCAGGGAAATACCTGTCTCTTCTGGATTATTCTAGCAGTGTTCACTCGGTATTTTTGATCCTTTTATCAGAGCCCAACCTCATCATCTTGTCTCCTTCCTATTAAGCAAAGACAATTCCTGATTCTGACACTAAATCAGGTTTGCTGTGAGGCCTTGGACATGGAGCTGAAAATCATTATCCAGCCTGGGGTATACAGGCTAGGGGGTGTTCTTACAGTGTTCACAGGGGCTGACAGATGTTGAAGGAACTGTTAAGCACACCGAATAAGCCTGGGTGACAGGGCATTTTCAGCAGCTCACTTGGGGGCCAGCATCGAGTTCTTCCAAATGCAAACAGTGGCGGGCCCGACACTGGCTCACTGTCGCATGACAACCTGCTCCCAGGCTGGCAGTGGGGGTTTTCCTTAGTGTGTGTGGACCTGGATATCGCATTCTGCTGTCAGGGCCCAGGGCAGAGAAAGACTGCAGTTCCATTCGTCAATGCGGGCTGCTTCCTTGGAAAGCGTGGGTACCTCCGAGCACAGAGATGGCCTCAACTGTGGAGACGCCGCATACACGCCTCCCAGCTTACCTGTTGATGAGCGGTTGCTGCAGTGACTCCAAGACGAGACTCCAGCTCAGCCGGCATCTGTTCACCCCAAGGATTTCCACCACAATATCTGAGGAAGAAAAAAGAGATGTGGTTTCAGTGTTACCGCTGAAGCCTTAGAGTCTAAGATTATCTCATATCTGCTATTTTTATCCAAATTGGGTATTTCTGGCAAACTTCTGAACCACGTAGCCAAACTGAAACAGGGAAAAGCTAAGAAAAGTGTTTCTTAAATGTTTAAATAAGAAGAGACCTGAAGAAATACTTCCGTAACCGGTCACTGAAGTGCAGGTACTTCTGATGTAACAGTTTAGGGGAGAGAACAGAGGTTGATAAGAGTATATAATGACATGGATGGAACTAGAGGGTATTATGCTGAATGAAATAAGTCAATCAGAAAAAATACAATTATCATATGATCTCACTCATAGGTGGAATTTAAGAAACAAAACAGAGGAGCATGGGGGAAGGTACGGAAAAGCAAAACAAGACAAAATTAGAGAGGGAGACAAACCATAAGAGACACTTAATCACAGGAAATAAACTGAGGGTTCCTGGAGGGGAGGAGGGTGAGGGGATGGGGTAACTGGCTGATGGGCATTAAGTAGGGCATGGGATGTAATGAGCACTGGGTGTTATTTGCAACTGATGAATCACTGAACTCTACCTCTGAAACTAACAATACCCTCTATGTTAATTAGTTGAATTTAAATAAAAAATAAATATAACAGAAAAAATGAAGAGTATATAACATTGTCCTAAGAACTAACAGTTCACTACCCTACCCTCATTACCACAGCAGAGCTACAGGTAACAAACCGCCTTCCCCACCTTCTAAAAACCTATAGAAAGTAAAGAAAAAAAAATCCTCTTCAGAGTTTGTTTTTATCTACTACTAAGGACCATACCCCTTATTCAATGACTCCAATTTATCTAGGCCGAGCTTCTGTGGGACATAATCATTTTCTTCCCTGGTCCAAATACCATGAGTTGGCAGAGAACCTGAAGTCTTCATCTGGTGGGAACAGTTCTGAGACCTGCCTCTGTGGTGTAGGCAGAGCTGTTATTACCCCCAGTGTCTACAGGATTCTCGCCTACTATTTGTGGTGTGGTCATAGGGATCCTTTCCATTCCCTCAGCATCACTTGAATGAGGGGTGAAAGAATCACAGCTCTGATCACTTACCCATTAGCCTGAGAAATGGTGGGCTGACGGATTTTTGAGGGGTGTGGGGTAATGGTGGCAAAGCAGGATGGGAAAGGAATAATTATCAGTATAACCAATCTCATCGTCCAGTTACCTGGCAGGATTCCCATCAGGCTCTGCAAGGCCTGTCTTTCAGCAGCCACTTTCTGCTCCTGGGTCCTCACAGGTCGTGGACACTTTGGTAAAACCCCACCAGGCCAGATGGATTCCTGAAGGAGTCGGAGGTACTGCAGCCAGCGCTGTGGACATGTTAGGTTAGCCACCTGCACCTCTAGCCACCTGTGGTGGAAGACAGGAGAAAGGTCAGATGAATCTGAAGGAAAGACTGTGGCAAGGCAGGAGAGCCACCAGAACAGGGCAAGGCGAAGGAGGTGCCAACTCTCACAAGTGACATCAAGCCAATTCCACAACCTGGGACCACAGAGTTTAAAGATAGGTAATAATAATACTATTGTTATTTACTGAGTGTCTGATAGGAGCTCCATGTTGTATTAGGGGTTTCACAGAACGGAGCCTGTCTCTGGGCGGTCCTGGAGCTTGCCAACTCTCCTCTGGTGGGAAGCACTGGCCTCTCAGCAATGTGTATACACAGCCTTCACAGTTGAGGGTTTGGTGATTTTACACAAATCCCTTTGCTTTGCCACCCTGTCTATACCCAGCTGCTCTTCACGTCCCCATGAGCTGTTCGGAGAGTGCCCTTCATCTGTCCTTTGCTCATGAAAGTCCTCTCACTGACAAGGCCCTCTTCTTTCCAGTAGAAGTCTGCCATTCTCGCAAGACCTATTGAACCCCACCTCCTCCACAAGATTCTTCTTGATCATTCCAGCCAGAAGTGTTCCTCTTTCTCCCCTCAGACCTCCTCTGGCACTTAGTTCTACAGCCCAAGTTTGGAACTCATATTTTACCTTGGAATATAAATTATTTCCTCATGTGTCTACAGCTCTACTTTTCCAACTACATTATAAGCATCACAAGAATTCTAGGTCTTGTATTTTAAAAAGTTTCCCACAGTGCCTTGGTGCTCAAGAAATGTTTGTTGACTGACTAGCAAATGTTCTTATTACAATGAAAACTTCCTCCTTTATCTCACATTCAAAAAATGAGGCAAGAACTCTGAGGGGGCAATCGTACCAAATCCCCAGTTCCTGCAAGGCAGTTCACTCTCATTCTTCATTTGTTCCTGCACGTTTTCAGAGCGATATGATTACTAGCTGAGGTTCAAGGCTGCCAAGGCCTCCTTAGTACGTAGCAGGGCTGAGACGGGGCAGGGCTCTGACCGTAACGGACGGACCATCAACCACTCCTACTCTGGTACTGCACCACATGGCAGCTCATGCCATTGCTCCTATACCCGAGTAACTTGTCGCCCATCCAAGAGCAGAGGGGGCTGCCAAGGCAAACTTTATTTAGCCTCCACTCTGCCAGACAGTCTGCATTCCACTCAAGCTAGGCATTCCAGCCTCAGGGGCTGCACTCCCCCAAGCTGAGGGCTCACAAAGGATTCTAAGAATAGGAAGTCTGAAAGGTAATGGCAGGGCAGGAATGGCAGACACCGGTGGAGATCAAGAGCGGCACAAAGCTGCTCTTGCCTGAAATAGCCATCGCGATCGTATTTTTTATTATTAGGGCTGCATCTCCTTTTTATAGGGCTTTTCATTCAGCGAGCCTAAGACGCCTGATGAAAGGGATCCAGTAGCAAGAATTTCTGTTCCTGTTTATAGAAGACGGGCCGCAAAGGGAGGTGGATACGATGCCCCGATCAGATTCTCTGCAGGGGATCAAGTGACTCAACTCTCGTTCTTCACCTCGAGCCACAAATGCTTGTGTGACTTCTGCTGAGGTGAATGATGTGTACTAGGGTCTCATCTGAGTGACTGGAGGGAGGGGGTGGACACCTGAAAACCAAATCTTGAAGTCCTCCAAAAAGCCAGGAGAATATTACACCAGAGGGCTTCAGCTGGAATTAGTTTGAGCTCAGTTTCTCATTCACATTTGCACATAAGCCCGTGTGCCCTGACTCTTGTCCTCTGGGGTCACTGATGCCTGTGACCCTACTCCTCAGAGGCACCTCGGCGTCCACTCAACCCTTCTCAGAGCAGAATATTCACCAGTAAATCTGGGTACCTCGGTCACCTTCTGGGCATGTCTTACAATAGAGGAGACTGACTGTTTCGAACTACTGTTAATTCACCCTGTAGGAACAGGCCCCTGTGCTGCATCAGGGCAAGGATGTCCTCTTCTCTTCCATTGTGACTCGGTGACTCAAGCACAGCAGCTGGGTGCAAAACAAATTTGAGCATGTGGCAAAATATGCATGTATGAACGTATATAAATCTACAGGACGGCAGCTTACTGAACTCTGTGTGAGAATGCTGGGAAGAAGAACCGAAGTAGGGAAAAGTAAAAATAAGCCTTTTGATGATGAGGATGAGTTACTGAGTCAAGTCAAGTTGTGGGCCTTAAGCAGAACTGACAGAGAGGACTTCCAAGTAGATGTCAGCTGCTGATAAAGAAACTGCCAAGCACTATAAACCCTGAGGCACAGAACTGATCAGGATAGAAGGTCCTAGAAGAGGCAGCCCCAGGAATATGAGCAACAGAAGAAAATAAAAGACTTGTGTGAATTGGCGGAAAAGAAATCAACTGCACGTCTAAAAAGAGGCACATCATGTGGAAAGTGGCTTCTACCCACGAGGTGCTGGTGGTTTGTTACCCTTACTCTTCTCCATACCCCGAAGGTGAAAGACGCCAAGCACACACGCTGGTACCACGCAGATTCAAACATTCACCCTTTTCAGGATTCTCCTCTTGCCCAGGTTCCTCCCGCCCCTCCTCCTCCAAGAACACAGAAGCTCTCTCCTGGACACTGGGGGTTAGCCAGGCTTCATTTCCTAGCCCCAGGCGGCCTGTAGAAAAGAGGCAGGGATGCAAACCTTTCTCGCTCACAGAACTTCTGAGGTTTGCAATCTCATCACGAAGGATAAGCATCCCAAAGTGGAAGGGAAAGATGATCCAGCCCACACCAAGAAAATGACCAGTGCTAACTACTTCCAACCGCCAAACGGCCCTGCCCCTCAGACAAAACAGAAAAAAATCTGTGAGCTTTGGCACGATTTCCAAGGCATGTTTTGTTATTCCACAAAATGCCTTTCTTACGTTGTAAATGGCCAGATTCGGGGATCCCGTATTATTCGCCTTGCCTAACACCTAGCATAGAGCCAACAACTATGACAATGAAGAGGGCAGGGATTTCTTCACCCAATGCGCTCTTCTCCCCCTTCCATCCCCATTTTCCTTTCCTCTTATTCTATCATCCTTCTCCAGAGTGGAGCTCCACATATCCCGCCGCAGTGCTTTATCTAGTCTTACTAATTCCCTTCATCCTGCTCAGTTCACTCTGAAACTGGGTTAGAGTAGAGAAGGCAACGAGATTAACACTGGAACACTAAAAAAGAGACTGACGCCTTAGCTTCTGATTAGTTCCCTTCATCTCTCTACTCCACATGTTGTCTTTCTATTCTTAACCTACAAGTGGGAAAGTTAAAAAGAAATCTGTATCCCTATAGCTCTCTTGAAGCAGAAGGAATGGAATGCATGTGTCTGAAGTCCGACGTACCACAAGAGCTTTTCCAGTATCAGTTTCTGGAATCTGCTGGTACTGCTTACTATTATATGCTCACAGAAATCTAAAGTTTCAAGGTGGATACACACATGTATCCCTTGGTTTATTTATTGTAAATTATTTATAAGAATGCATTTACTAAATACAAATGTTATTGTTTATGTAATTCAAGACTCATGAGGCAAATACGCTAAAATAAATATGGTAGAGAATAGCCACAAATAGCACTGGTTTTATTTTCTACTACTATTCCAGTTCTGATATTTGATTTAGAGCTATCTCCTTCTGCCATCCTACCCTTTTTCCCCATTAAAAGAGGAAAAAAAAAAAAAAAAGCCAAACCAGGTCTGTTCTGTCAGGCCATCTCTGAATGATTCAGAGCACATGGCAGCCTTACTAGTGGGCCCAGAAATAGCCAATAAAATGAGAAAAAAGCAACAACAGATTGACACTGAGATATTCAAGAGCTTCTCTGATGCCAGACACGGAAGGAGGGAGGATGTGCAGATTAGGGCTTTCCATTACACTGGGAGTGCATGTCTAGTCTGTGTTCACAAGAACCTGGTCTGAAATAGCTACAGATAGAGGAATGAAGCAGTGGCTAAAAAGGAGACAGTTTAATACTAGGGCTTAAGATGGTACCTCAAGGTTAGCAGAAGGTCATTTCCCATCAAAACAACAGAATCAGATCTCACAAGTAAGGGGAGAAAGGTTTATAGAGACCATGTCTAATCTAATTAGCCACTGTCCCTTCACTTCTTTGCTAAGAGCTGCTGCAGCTGAGTGAGGAGGGGCCCGGAATAAGTTGGTCTCAAGGGAAGGATAGTGAAGTCATAACACAGAAAATATTCCTAACAGCAGTAACAATCTTCTAACAAAAATGCCTGGTGCGGTCCAAATGAAAGAAAACAACAGACTTATTCCTTGTACCCTTTTTATCCACCCAGCTACCTCTGTACCTCTGTAGGCGACCCAAGGGCAATTACCCTTCCACCTCACTTTAATGTCCCAAATACTGTTCAAAGAAAAAGAAAGAGTAAAAGAAGATCAGCTTAAAGCTTCTATCATTCTAAACAGACTGACAGTAGATTAAAAGTGCCAACTCATTTTATTACCTTCAGAGTAGGGCTTTCCAACCCTGGCACTACTGACGTTTTGGACTGCTGATTCCTTGTTGTGGGGGGCTGTCCTGCCCACTGTAAAATGTTTAGCAGCATTCCTGCCCTCCCAGGTACCTCTTGTGTGACAATCAAAAACGCTTCCAGACATTGCTGTGTGTCCCCCGAGAGACAAAATCATCCCCAGTTGGGAATCACTGCCTTACACTTCGATGCCATGGGTGGGGCCATTTCCAGTCATTTCAATGCTGGTGGTTGTAGCACACTATTTCTCAAACTGTGGGCTGACTAGCATTAGAGGTGGCCATGCGCTTGACTTTGTGGTCTGTGACATTTAAAAACATCTAAGTAGAAAGAGATTAGAAAACGTGAACGTGTATCTCATGTGTTGGGACCCTTCTGTCTCACATACGGATGTCTATACGGATCTATCAGACGTGTATCTGTGTGTGCGTGTACTGTGTGGTCACAGTGGGTCATGATGTGAATGTGTTTCTTACTGTTCAAAAATAGTTAGACAAACACTGATATAGTATAAGGAATTAGGAGTTCCAAGAAAAGGGGGAAAAAGCCCAAGCTACATTTTTAGCCTCCTGGAAACACTCCCCACCTCCACCCACCCCCAAGTACCCTGTAAAATGTTTACAATGGCATAAACCGTGAACACTGTGTTCTGTACCCATAGTCCTAGCACAGTACTACGAGTATTTGCTCATTAAATCGGAAGCCCCAATGCAAAGGGTGGAGAGAAAGGAGATCTTGAGGGCGATGGTGTGGATCCAGGGCATTGGGCGATGGTGTGGATCCAGGGCATTTCCCATTAAACAAGCTGTTTTTGCCAATTTCACACCTGATAAAAGTAACACTTTTCTTCCCTCTGATTCATTTCCCAGGCCTCTGCCTTCCTGCCATGGCCCCTTCTTGTGTTTACAGACAGTTCTTCCTTGTCAGCTCTCAGCTCTAGCCCTCTCGGGCCTAGAACTGGCCAGGCCCACGTTAGTCAGCTGTGTCTGAGAAAGTTCAGCACTGTTGCCCTCTGACTGTGTATCTAGGTCACCATCCTTTCCTGCCCTGTGTGGGGAGAAGAATGGGGAGGAAATGAACTTCAAGGGCAAGAAACCCCCGTTTCTTTTTCCCAATGACTATTGTGAAATCTGAAACAGCTCACAGAGTCTACACAATTTCTTCTTTGATTTTCCCTTTCATGTTTAAAATCATGGATCCACATCTTTAAAACACGTGCTTTAAGGGAAGACTACATACCGCCTAAACACCATGTTTTAAGAATCCGAGTCCACACTTCCAGATCTAGACACAGTTTTTGTTTTCGCTTAGTAACGTACAAGTCACAGCTACAAAACTAATATGCATTAAGAACTGAAGCATTTTGAATCAAGGAAGGAAGTTAAAGGAATCATCTGTTCAACCTTAGAGGTCATCTATTCCAATAATCTCACCAACTGACATAGGAAAAAAGGAGCACTGCATAGCAAAAGGCTTATAGGAACATACAAGTTCATAACTGAAAGGAAAAGGGCGATCCCTCTCTCACCTCCCCCTGAAGTCGAAATCTCCTGAGTAACATCATGGAGAAGCCAAGGGTTCTGGTCCATGAATCCAGAAAGCTGGGCTTTTATCTTAGCTCTGCCACCAATTAGGAATGTGACTCTGGGGAAGTTGCTTAATTCCTGAAAAGGATAGCTGCAATTTATTAGAGATGCTCCTTAAATACTGGCAGCCAAAATCAGCCTCCTTCTAACTTCTGGTCATTGTTCCTACTTCTACCCTCTGGAGTTAATGGGAAGTACTAAAGTTACCAGGTAAAATCTCTTTCAAAATGGACCAAAGACCTAAATGCGAGAACTGAAACTATAAAACCCTTAAAGAAAACATAGGCAGTCATTTCTTTGGCATTGGCCATAGAAACATTTTTCTGTATATGCCTCCTCAGGCAAGGGAAATGAAAGCAAATTAAATTATTAGTAACACACCGAAATAAAAAGCTTTTGCACAGAGAAGGAAACCATCGATAAAATGACAAGGCAACCTACTGAATGAGAGAAGGTATTTGCAAATGATATAACCAATAAAAGGTTAATATCCAAAATATATAAAGAACTCACACAACTCAACACCAAAACCCCTAAATAATCCAATTAAAAATGGGCAGAGTTCCTGAATAAACATTTTGCATTTTTAAATTCAATGGTTATTTCTCCCCTAAGTCTCTTTCATAAGCTACACAGCCTCGATTCTGGCAACCTCAAAGTTGAGCACACAGAATACACTCAATAAAGTCCTGAAGAATGAAGGAGAGAAATGAACCATTCCTCATCCTGGTTCCATCCCCTGGGTGTGTGCTGCTTTTTATTCTCTCTTAAAATGGAGTACCCAGAACCAAACACAACCTCCAGATGTGCCCTGACCAGCAAAGAATGAAAGAATGCGGAGGATTAGTGCCTTCCTGGATCCATACACTATACTTCTATTAATATAGTCAAAGACTCTGTTGGCTTTTTGGGCACACACTTCAAAGCACTGACTCATACAAGTTTTGCAGTCAACTAGGACCCTAGCTCCACATATGCACTTTAACAAAAAATCACACGCTCCTCTGTCAAGCCTGGTCTTGCCCTTCTGTACTTGTGCAATTTTTTAAAAAAAAAATCTAAATTCTGACTTACAATATTTCTTTCTATTAACTCCATCTTGTTGGTTTTGACCTATTATTCTAACTTTTTGAGTCTTGATTTTTGTCATCCAGAGTATTAATTATACCTCTAATGTTAGAGTTACTTGCTTTACTGATGAAAAAATCAACCAGGATAAGAACAGGAAAAATGCTCTATCACTAGAAATTTCCCTCCAGGATGACATACATTTGTTAGATACTCCTGGGCTAAAGAAACCCAACTAACCATGGATCACTTCAAAGTACTATACATAGTCCTTTGGGGAACTTGGGTGGCTCAGTCGGTTGTACGTTGGACTCTTGATTTCGGCGCAGGTCATGATCTCAGGGTTGTGAGAGCGAACCCTGTGAGCGCAGAGTCTACTTGGAATTCTCTATCTCCCTCTGCCCTCCTCCCACTCACACACGTGCTCTCTCTCTAAATAAAATCTTTAAAAAAAAAAAAAAGTACTGTAGTCCAGGCCACGTATGTTCATTTTGTCCACATGGATATTATGAGAATATGGCAAAAGCTTGTTGAAATCCACCTACAATTTAATAACCAATCAATTCCTTTAGTTTAATGGTTTAATAATCCTGTTAAAGAAAGAAAGAAATTATGCTAAACAGTCAGGGCGCATTCCCACTGAATACATACTGATTTTAAGGGGCTAGGCATTTCCCTCTCTGAGCATGTTCACAAAGCATCTATTTAATAATCTGCTTCAGAAATTTCTAGAGATAAATGTCAGGGTCAACGACCTGTATCCATTTTTTTAAAAGGCAAGATATTTGCCCATCTCCAACTCAACACATCCTATATGCCAATTTTTTTTTTTTTATGATTTTAGGTCTTCAATGATAAATACAAATTTTTAGTTCCATAGAATATAATTCATCTGGGTCAAGTACAGGAGCTTTAAAAGAGGTCAAGTGCTCTCTTATTTGTATTCCTATTTTAGTCTTCTAGTTTAATCGCGTCTGTCCAATTCTTGTCAAACCATTTTCCTTGACAGAAGAAAACCAGAAATTAAAGAGCTTAACAAACAGGCCAAGTCTCTGTTGAATAAATGAATAAATGCTTTCCCAATGTGGTCAGTGAATACTACAACATCTGTTTCAAAAGATTTACCTGTATTTTCTTTTCTTTTTTTTTTTTTTTAGTCTTTTCAACTCAGAGTTGAAGCTTACTGGACATCTTTCTTATTAGTTCCATAGCTACTATTTTGCATTACTCAGTTATGTGTCCTCCCCTCTGCCCCTTTTTAAAATATATGTGTACTTCTAGACTCTGATCTCAGTTAACTACCCTTGATTCTTTCCCCTTCTCACTGGAATTCTGTGTTTAATTTGTTTATTCCATTTATTCCATTTACTCCACACGTATTGGCGGAGCTCCGTGTAAGAGCCAAAAGAATAAGATTGTAAGGTCTTGCCGGAGGGGGTCTTACTCAATCCATTCTGATTATCCTCCTCAGCATTTACCATAATAGTGCCAGTCATACAATAAGCCATCAAGTACTGAATGAATCGATCTAACTCCACAATTCTCAGTGATAACTGTTAGAATGTTAACTCATTATTATGGACTATAAAATGGTATTACTTGTTATCTCATTCTCTGTTCTGTTCTTCTGTGAATTCTATTAACCTTTCATCCACGTCCACTTTCCTGTCAGCTGTTTTCCATAATACCCAGCGCTAGCTTTATCTCAAAAAAAAAAAAAAAAAAAAAAAAAAATTTTTTTTTTCTTCTAAGCTTCTTGCTCTTCACTGAACTGACAGGTCTCCTGCCATGTATATTCTCTCTACTATCCTCGAGTGATCTCTATTTGAGTCGGGAGTCTGCCTTGTGAGTATCGTGTGCCGAAGAACAGAAACTGTGAAAACCTTCCCTTTGTACCAGCTACACATTCTACATTTTCTTTTTTCTTCCAAAGACAAAAGAACTTGCAGATAGAAGAAAAGATGAAAAATCCAATCTGGGCTCCTGAGTCCTTAAGTCTTCTATCAAAAATCTCAAAATTACTAGGAATACAGTCCCTGCTTCCTCATGTGTCATTTATTTTTACACAAAAGGGAGATAATAAGGTACTGGTTTGATGAGCAGCCGCGGACTTTTAATCACACGTCAGACACGCTGGGCAGAAAGATGCTATATTGTCTTCTTATGCATCTCAATCTACACGGTAGAAAACAGAGTCATTCTTGGTTCCTCCTTTTCCCTGTTCCTGAATCCACAACCCCCTGCAACACCACGGAATCACTGAAACCATCGCTAAATTTAGGTAATGCTACCTCCTCCCTCTCAGGCACTCCTCACCCCTTCCCATTCTTACAGCAATTCCTCATCACCTTTCATTTCTGCCGGTGCAACCCTTTCCTAATTTGTCTCCCAGGTTCTAACTCCGCCTCCTTCTGTTAATCCTCCAGGGCACTATTTAAGTGATTTTCTAAGCTATGAAGTTGGTCACATCATCACCTGTTTGCATTTTGTAAAAGGCTTCCCCTGCAAATGGGGGCAAACTCGATCTCTGAGAGGCTCACAGGCTCTCTATGAGTCGGCACCCTGTTCAGGGTAATCTGGCCCCTCCTGTTGCACAGCTTCGATTCCTCATCATACCTGACTTCTTTGAGTATCACAAATCTGCCAGGCCGTTTACTGCTCTGCCACCAATACTCCGTTCTCGAATGTCTGCTCTCAACTTCCCTTCATCCTTTCAATCGTGTCTCAGAAGTCATCTCTCCTGTGCGCCTTCTCTGGGCCTCTCATCGTCCATTACTTCATCCCTTCTATTCGTCACCTACAGAGTCGTTTTTAAAATCCTAACTTTATATTCTAACTCCTTATGTATAAGATTGCCCCTCCAACTGTATATTATACTTCCTAGTGTAGGAATTTGGGGTCTTGTTCTGTATTTTGATCACTTAACATACTGTCTGGCACAGAATGGGTGATCAACAAATATTAGCTACTTGGGGAATTAATGCTCTCTGTGGGACGAACAACAGTCTTAAAGGATGGCGTGCAGCTCAAAATAAGCTTTGCAAAAGGCAAACATCCCAATACTTGAAACAGCAAAATAGTAAGCTCTTCATTATTCACGCTCATGGAGGAAGGCAGTAAGAGATTTTAAAAATAGTGGACAATCTAGAAATCCTTGTTTTTGGCATTTTGTGTGTATTTATAGAAACATCTGGCAGATTTATTTTCCTAATTTTTGTTTTGGATAACATTAAAATTAAACTGTGTGCCAACATGCCAGCTGTAGGGTAAATGTTTTAAGGATCCTGGGCAGTAAGTCAGCTGAGCTAGAATTAAGAATTCATCAGGAATAATCCATGCAATTCATACCAGGTTATGGAAGGCAAGAGAGGTAGAAGGAAGCGAGTGGGTCAGCCATGCTTCGTATCTGGCACATTCTGTAAATCCTAGAGAAGACAGACACCTGTCAGCAGTCTATGTTTTTGTCACTTTTCCTGGCAGATAGGCCCAGAGGATAGAAGAAACTGAAAGTCAAGCAAAAGCAAAGGGGTTATGAGGATGGTGCGTCACGCCTGTATGTTGGGAAGTGCCCGTGATGGATGGGGCAGCATCGAACTGATGCCAGCCCATTACCTGAAACTAGTAAGAAGAAAAGAAGGTAGCAGAATGTTTGGGTAAAAAGAGACCAAAAGCAAGGGTCAGGTTACCTTTCTAACAAATACAGGAGAGGAATACATTTGAGAAGTTCTGTGTCCATGGGATAAATGAGACTAATTGCAAAGGGAGAGCTCTAGAAATTTGTTCTAGATTTGAGTATTGTGATACCCTTAGGATTCCAATTTGAAAGCTTCTTACACAAATCTAGTGTACCTCTGAAGACCTTCAGACCAACTCTTCTCGGCCCCCGTGTTGCTAATGCACCATAATCCAGCTCTGAAACATCACAGCTGATGGACTTTAAAGCTAGGCAAAATCAAAGCCATGCTTCTTGGATGACTGCCTGTGCTCTTCGTTTGATCCATGTAAAAGAAGCAGCAGGACATCTGTCTCACAACCAGAAACCCTCTTAGAGTCTCTGGAACAGTCCACGTTTCTGCTCCAAGCCCAAGAGATTTCTCTGTCACCACACTTTTCAAGGTAATACTGAGTATAAAACTAGTTCATACTCTTCTATGGAAAAGATACACTCAGTGGTCAGAAGAGCCACAAAGGCTTCACACAGGCAGTGTGCGGTAATGAGCAGAAATAACACTGTAAAGCCGCAGTTTGGAGCCTGGCTTGACCACTTGAATGAACTGAGGTCTGGCTTCCTTCTTAATAAAATGGGCTAATTCTTGCCTTGCCTTGTTCACAAAGTTATATCAAGATCAAATGAAAATAACGAAAGCATTTTTGAAAGTGCTTGTGTGTTTGTGCATGAGTTGAAGAAAGACTCCTCTGGGTCCTCTTAAAAAACTCTACCAGGTCCTAGAAATGATGCCAAGATCCCAAGTGAGCTTTGCATTTCATGCCTCAATGGTTCCTTTTGCAAAACAGACTCCCCTCCTGGCAGGCTGAGGGGTATAAATATTAGACCAGTGAACCATTTCTGTCCTGTATATTTAAGAAGATTAGGGAAAGGAGGGAGTTAAGATGGCGGAGGAGTAGGAGACACCTTTTTCAGCCGGTCCCCTGAGTCGAGTTGGATAGGTACCAGACCAGCCTGAACTCCACGAAACCAGCCTGAGACACAGGAAGATACATCTGGATCTCTACAAATGAATATCTCCAGCGCTGAGTATTGAGGTACGAAGCGGGGAGCCGTGAAACCGCACACAGATATCGGAAGATAAACGGAAGGGGGAGGGAGTCGCCGTGTCCGGGCGCCGGGAAGCGGTAGCCACCTGCAGGGGGAGCGGGCAGGCTTGCGGACCGGCACCGGCACCCGTGAAACAGCAGACTGAGACGGTGAGCCGGGAGCGCGCGCCACCAGGCATCTCGCGGAACTCCGGAATCCCGGTGTGCTCACTAGATCCAGACTGAGACTGGGAGCTCCGGGAGTGCGCAGGGCGGCTGGTGGTGTTAGAAACATAAAGGACAGAGACACGCCTGGCCCTGGAAGTGAGGGCTGGGACGCCGGGTGTGGGGTGCACATCCCGGGACGCTGCAGGGTTGAGCAGCACCAACAGAAACAGAGTTAAAGTGGCCAGAACATCAGTGGAGAATGGTCTGCGATCCCTCTGTTCTGAGACAGAGGCTGAGATTCGGCCGCTGCTGCCCTGACTCTCAGAAGAGGCACAGCAAACCGCCAGGGAAAGCCTCCAGAGAACAATAGCCTGGAAACACTGGCTCACAGTGTGCCCATCCCCATCCCCCCTCGCAGGGGACACGGAGACTCTACCCAAACAGGGTTGCCTGAGTATCGGCGCAGCAGGCCCCTCCCCCAGAAGGCAGGCTGAAAAATCAAGAAGCCCACAACCCTAAGATCCCTATAAAACAAGGGCGCACGGCCTGGGTCCCAGCCAATAATTTGGGCTCTGGACAACCCCGCAACCTCTCCTCATCAGAATGATGAGAAGGAGAAGCCCCCCCCCCCCCCCCAGCAAAGAAAAGACAGTGAGTCTGTGGCCTCTGCCACAGAACTAATGGATATGGATATAACCAAATCATCAGAAATGGAATTCAGAGTAACAATAGTCAAGATGATGTGTAGACTTGAAAAAAGTATTAACGAAAATGTTAATGAGAATATAGAATCTCTAAGGGCGGAAATGAGAGTGAATCTGGCAGAAATTACAAATTCTATGAGCCAAATGCAGTCAAAACTAGAGGCTCTGAAGGCCAGGGTGAATGAGGCAGAAGAACGTATCAGTGAATTGGAGGATGGGTTAGAAGAGAAAGCTAAAATAGAATCTGGACTCAAAAAAATCCACGCTCAGGAATGTAGGTTATGGGACATTACTGACTCAATGAAACGTTCCAATGTCAGAATCATCGGCATCCCCGAGGGGGTGGAGAAAAACAGAGGTCTAGAAGAGATATTTGAACAAACTGTAGCTGAAAACTTCCCTAATCTAGCAAGGAAAACAAACATTCGTGTCCAAGAGGCAGAGAGGACCCCTCCCAAGCTCAACCACGACAAACCTACACCACGTTACGTCATAATGCAATTCGCAAATATTAGATCCAAGGATACAGTATTGAAAGCGGCCAGGGCAAAGAAATTTCTCACGTACCAAGGCAAAGGTATCAGAATTACGTCAGACCTCTCTACACAGACCTGGAATGAGAGAAAGGGTTGGGGGGGGCATTTTTAAAGCTCTTTCAGAGAAAAACATGCAGCCAAGGATCCTTTATCCAGCAAGGCTGTCATTCAGAATTGATGGAGAAATAAAGACCTTCCAGAATCGCCAGTCATTGACCATTTTCGTAACCACAAAACCAGCCCTACAGGAGATATTAAGGGGGGTTCTATAAAAGTAAAAAGGCCCCAAGAGTGATACAGAACAGAAAGTCACAATCTATAGAAACAAAGACTTTACTGGCAACATGGCATCATTAAAATCATCTCTCTCATTAATCAGTCTCAATGTAAATGGCCTAAATGCTCCCATAAAATGCCACAGGGTTGCAGATTGGATAAAAAGAAATGACCCATCCATCTGCTGTCTACAAGAGACTCATTTTGAACCTAAAGATACATTCAGACTGAAAGTAAAGGGATGGAATACCATCTTGCACGCCAATGGACCTCAAAAGAAAGCTGGGGTAGCAATTCTCATATCAGACAGATTGGATTTTAAACTAAAGACTATAGTTAGAGACACAGAAGGGCACTATATTATTCTTAAAGGATGTATCCAACAAGTGGAGATGACAATTATAAATATATATGCCCCCAACAGGGGAGCAGCAAGATACACAAGCCAACTCTTAACCACAATAAAGAGACATATAGATAAAAATACACTAATAGTAGGGGACCTCAACACTCCACTATCAGCAATAGACAGATCACCTAAGCAAGAAATCAGCAAAGAAACAAGAGCTTTGAATGCCATACTCGATGAGTTGGACCTCATAGATATATATAGAACACTGCACCCCAGAACCGAAGAATACTCATTCTATTCTAATGCCCATGGAACACTCTCAAGAATAGACCATGTTCTGGGTCACAAAACAGGTCTCAACCGATACCAAAAGACTGAAATTATTCCTGCATATTCTCAGACCACAACGCTCTGAAACTGGAACTCAAACACAAGGAAAAATTTGGAAGAAACTCAAACACTTGAAGACTAAGAACCATCCTGCTCAGGAATGATTCGATAAACCAGGGAAGCAAAAATCAATTTAAACAATTTATGGAGACCAATGAGAATGAAAACACAACAGTCAAAAACCTATGGGATACTGCAAAGGCAGTCCTAAGGGGGAAATACGTAGCCATCCAAGCCTCACTCAAAAGAACAGAAAAATCTAAAATGCAGTTTTTATATTCTCACCTCAAGAAGCTGGAACAGTAACAGAGGGACAGGCCTAATCCACGCATGAGGAAGCAGTTTACCAAGATTAAAGCAGAAATGAATGAATTAGAAACCAGGAGTACAGTAGAGCAGATGAACAGAACTAGAAGCTGGTTCTTTGAGAGAATCAATAAAATTGACAGACCACTGGCAAGACTTATCAAAAGAATAGAGAAAGGGCCCAAATTAATCAAATTATGAATGAAAAAGGAGAAGTCACAACCAACACCAATGAAATTGGAAGGATTATTAGAAACTTCTATCAATAGCTTTATGCCAATAAATTAAGCAATCTGGAAGAGATGGAGGCCTTCCTGGAAACCTATAAACTACCAAGACTGAAACAGGAAGAAATTGATTTTTTAAACAGGCCAATTAATTATGAAGAGATTGAGCCAGTGATAAACAACCTTCCAAAAAACAAAACTCCAGGCCCGGAAGGTTTTCCTGGGGAATTCTACCAAACATTCAAAGAAGAAATAATACCTATTCTCCTAAAGCTATTTCAAAAAATAGAAACAGAAGGAAAGCTACCAAACTCATTCTATGAGGCCAATATTACCTTGATCCTCAAACCAGGCAAAGACCCCATCAAAAAGGAGAATTACAGACCGATTTCCCTAATGAATATGGACGCCAAAATCCTCAACAAGATCCTGGCTAATAGAATCCAACAGTACATTAAAAGGATTATCCATCATGACCAAGTGGGATTCATCCCTGGGATGCAAGGGTGGTTCAACATTCGCAAATCTATCAGTGTCTTCGATTTTATCCAGAAAGAAAAATTCAAAAATCATATGATTCTCTCAATAGATGCAGAAAAAGCATTTGACAAAATACAGCATCCTTTCCTGATTAAAACCCCTCAGTGTAGGGATAGAGGGTACATTCCTCAATCTCATAAAAACCATCTATGAAAAGCCTACAGCAAATATCATTCTCAATGGGGAAAAGCTGGAAGCCTTTCCCTTAAGATCAGGAACATGACAAGGATGCCCACTCTCGCCACTATTATTCAACATAGTACTAGAAGTCCTTGCAACAGCAATCAGACAACAAAAAGGGATAAAAGGTATCCAAAACGGCAAAGAAGAAGTCAAAATGTCTCTCTTCGCAGATGACATGATACTCTCTATGAAAAACCCAAAAGAATCCACCCCCAAACTACTAGAAGTTATAGAGCAATTCAGTAATGTGGCGGGATACAAAATCAATGCTCAGAAATCAGTTGCATTTCTATACACAAATAATGAGACTGAAGAAAGAGAAATTAGGGAATCCATCCCATTTACAAGAGCACCAAAAACCATACGTTACCTTGGAATTAACTTAACCAGAGACATAAAGGATCTATATTCTAGAAACTATAAATCACTCTTGAAAGACATTGAAGAAGACACAAAAAGATGGAAAAATATTCCATGCTCATGGATCGGAAGAATTAACATAGTTAAAATGTCCATGCTACCCAGAGCAATCTACACTTTCAATGCTATCCCGATCAAAATACCGATGACATTTTTCAAAGAACTGGAACAAATAGTCCTTACATTTGTATGGAACCAGAAAAGGCCCTGAATCGCCAAGGAACTGTTGAAAAGGAATAACAAAGCTGGGGGCATCACAATGCTGGATTTCGAGCTGTACTACAAAGCTGTGATCACAAAGACAGCATGGTTCTGGCACAAAAACAGACACATAGACCAATGGAACAGAATAGAGAACCCAGAAATGGACCCTCGGCTCTTTGGGCAACTAATCTTTGATAAAGCAGGAAAAAACATCCTGTGGAAAAAAGACAAGTCTCTTCAATAAATGGTGCTGGGAAAACTGGTCAGCTACATGCAAAAGAATGAAACTTGACCACTCTCTCACACCATACACAAAGATAAACTCCAAATGGATGAAAGACCTCGATGTGAGACAGGAATCCATCAAAATCCTAGAGGAGAACATAGGCAGCAACCTCTATGGCATCGGCCAAAGCAACCTTTTTCATGACACATCTCCAAAGGCAAGAGAAACAAAAGATAAAATGAACTTGTGGGACTTCATCAAGATAAAAAGCTTCTGCACAGCCAAGGAAACAGTCAAGAAAACTAAGAGGCAGTCCACGGAATGGGAGAATATATTTGCAAATGATGCTACAGATAAAAGACTGGTATCCAAGATCTACAAAGAACTCAAACTCGATACGCGAGAAACAAATAAACAAATCATAAAATGGGCAGAAGATATGAACAGACACTTTTCCAATGATGATATACAAATGGCTAACAGACACATGAAAAAATGTTCAAAATCATTAGCCATCAGGGAAATTCAAATCAAAACCACACTGAGATACCACCTTACGCCAGTTAGAATGGCAAAAATTGACAAGGCAAGAAACAACAAATGCTGGAGAGGATGTGGAGAAAGGGGATCCCTCCTACATTGTTGGTGGGAATGCAAGTTGGTACAGCCACTCTGGAAAACAGTGTGGAGGTCCCTTAAAAAGTTAAAAATTGAGCTACCCTATGACCCAGCCATTGCACTACTGGGTATTTACCCCAAAGATACAGATGTAGTGAAGAGAAGGGCCATATGCACCCCAATGTTCATAGCAGCATTGTCCACAATAGCTAAATCGTGGAAGGAACCGAGATGCCCTTCAACAGATGACTGGATTAAGAAGTTGTGGTCCATATATACAATGGAATATTACTCAGCTATCAGAACGAACGAGTTCTCAACACTTGCTGCAACATGGACGGCACTGGAGGAGATAATGCTAAGTGAAATAAGTCAAGCAGAGAAAGACAATTATCATATGATTTCTCTCATCTATGGAACATAAGACCTAGGAAGATTGGTAGGGGAAGAAAGGGATAAAGAAAGGGGGAGTAATCAGAAGGGGGAATGAAGCATGAGAGACTATGGACTCTGAGAAAAAAACTGAGGGCTTCAGAGGGGAGGGGGTGGGGGAATGGGATAGACCGGTGATGGGTAGTAAGGAGGGCACGTATTGCATGGTGCACTGGGTGTTATACGCAACTAAGGGATCATCGAATCTTACATCAGAAACCAGGGATGTACTGTACGGTGACTAACATAATATAATAAAAAAATTAAAATAAAAAAAAAATAAATAAAGAAAAAAGAAGATTAGGGAGAAACCCCAGGGGATTATGGATAATGTGAAGATTATATTTTGGAATCCTTTCTAAAACAAGACCCCTATATAAGAGTGAAACTTTCACTGCAAGGACTGGACTGCAGGATCCAAAATCTCTCTCTTCCCCTTCTTTCCTCACTCCTGTGTGAACAGCAAGCTTGGGTCATTCTCAGTCACCAGGCAGCTATCCTGAGCCTTTCTTTCTCAGCACCTAAGGCTGGAAGGCGGGGGAAGAAGGGGAAGGCTGATTAAAATGGCCACCCCTTCAGAGGAATATTGAGTCCATGGAGGGGGAAAGGGAAGGGAGAGGGAGAGAAATGCTTAGAACTGGAGCACTGGAAAGAAAGGCAAGAAACAAAAGAGGGCAGAAGGCAGGAATTTCATTGTTGCTTGACAACCAAAGCCCTGTTGTTCCTGGTGAGTTTACCTCACAGTGAGATGTCCAGGCTGTGCTCTGGGCAAACCCAACCACTACAGGAGAGGAGGGAGGAGGGAGAAGTGAAGGATGGAAAGGTGGTAACTGTGTGCTCCACATGGTGAGACTGGCTCCCAACTTCTATTATATTTCAGGTTAGAGTATGCTCAGCCATGATCTGGAAGAGAATTAGGGACTGGGTTCAGATAAGCAGACACAGTAGGGTTCTAAATTATGCTGTGAAAACGGCTAGAGGAAGCTGGAAAAGACTAGTCTCAAAGAGAACAAGGGATAGACAGAGGCACTCATCAAAGTTAAGGCAACAGGGAAAATAATGGAAGGAGCATGGGGAAAAGGAACTAAAATGAACAGAAGCACGTTGCGGTAGAAGAGGTACCCAAAGGTATTTGCTTCCAGTTTCTTGTCTATGGCCTGAATTTTAAAACCTTTCCAAAGAGAAGGTTATCCATCCCGATACTAAGGATATGGAACAGAGCTCTGGTGACGACTCCAGTATCTCCACATAGTAGTAGGGATTTCGGGGGCACCACCTGTGGTTAGAAAACAAGGGGGGCAGGGAGGAAGTGGACAGGGGACTTATCTTGAGGCTGCATTTATATAGCAAGCATATCACGTTTACAGAGATTATATATTTATTGGGGAAGGGCTAACTTCCCCCCAAGAAAATCTCTGGCACCATAACTGGCACCATAATTACATCAGCACTAGATTAAGGTGTATTTCCTACTAGTTCACCCCTACTTCCTCCTTGCGCTAGTCCCATACAGGTCTACTCCTCCACAGGGCACCTGGTGAGTTGTTATATAAAGACAGAGGTATAGATCGAACCTCAAGAGTTAAAGTATGGCTGTCTCCCCAACACCAAGTTAACAGGAAAGAGCCAAATGATCTCCATCCATGGCTGAAGCAACAGGAAACACCCTTGATCATTTAAGAGGTGGATAAGATTCCCGACATCAGTGAGACCTGGCACTGACAATGTCTACCTCAGTGAGATGGAGATCTAGGATTCTGGTATACAAAAAAGACCTTGAGTATAGGACCCACTAGCTTATAGGGAATACCAACAGATTTTTTTTAACTTCGGATGTCCAGCTGGTTTAATCACCGTAGACTCTCCAGTTTACTCTGTGTTTCTGAGTCAAAAATGTTCTCCAATGAATCAGCTCCAGCACTGACTCCTTGAGGGGTGGAATGCACTCAAAGGGGCAACCTCTGGCAGTACATTCTGCTCAGAGAAGCAAGTGTCCACTGAAGACCGATCAGAACAGAGGGGAGAAGGGGGAAAGTTCTCAACATTTGGGCATTATCTGAAAGTCACTGGCCCGGAGGAGAGGGCAGATAAGTAGCTTCTGAATCAGGGAGCAAAACAGCAAATGGTTTCCATTATTATCACCACCAAGACAAGGACCTGTAATTGCAAAATGAATCCTCCCTCAAAGGCGACAAATGGGTCTAGTTTAACCTGCAGCACCACCTGGTGCCCAGACAGAGAATTCCTGTTCTAACTCCCCGAAGTCCCAATAGCTTGCTGAGCTTTCCAAGATGTATTTAACAAAATGATCTCTCACGGTCTTCTGTGCGCATGAACACTCTCTCTCACATACACATACCCTGTCTGTCTCTGTCCCGCTCAGAGAGGGACTGGATGAAGATATTAAAAATATGTTTAAAGGTTACTTTTTATTTCAAAGCAGAAACAATGCCCTCTCCTCTCTTTAAAATGCTTAGTGTCTGGAATATTCTCTACACTAAGCCTGTCTAAATGATACCTATCTTACACCCAGCTCTAAACACTTACTTTCCTCTATAAAGCCTCCCTAAACGCTTATGCCCAAGAATCCAATTTTTTTTTTTACTGTGTTTACAGTCTACCATGTCATTTAACCTCACGTTCAATATTTCGAATTGATTCATATGGGTTCTCTCTTTTCTTAGGCTGAAAGGACCTTGAAGTAGAAACAGTCACACGTTAGATCTGAAGAGCTAGCCCAGGCAGCTGCTACTTAATAGGTACATATAGGCATCAAATCTTACAGACTTTTCAAAAATTATCTGTAAAGAGGTCACCATAGCAAGAACTACATAAAGTTAGTTTCCTAGAAAGCGAATGAAGAGGGTCAGGAGCACCTGGATTAGGGGGCAGTTCCCTGGTTCTGAAGGAATTCTGAGGTTCTGCTCTGGATATGACTGCGGAAGACTTTCAGTATGTAAGACAGGATGGAAGACTGCACAGGGATCATATGAAGAAAGAGACCCTGATTTGAAGGGTGCAGAAAAGAACTTCTGTCTCCCAGGGTCTTTTGCTACTAACAGATCCCAAAGCGAGCACACTATAAAGCCTTCTCCCTCCACCCCTCCCAAAAAAGCATTAAAAGGTAAACATATTCTCTACATCAAGTATGTCACTGCCCTAGCAATTTAAGAGTCCCCAAGGAAATGGAACACGGAGCTTGTAAAGATGGACGAGAACTCCCAGTTACCGAGTGCGTCCATGTGCCAGGCATGTGCCAAGAGGCTTTCATTATCATCTCTTATCCTCCAGCTAACTTTGTGAGCTAGGCACTGTTATTCCCATTTGGAGAGTAACGGAGGCAGAGGGAGGTTAAGTGACTTGTTCTAAGTCACATAGACAGACGCAAAGGAGGATTTGAATTCGGATCTGACTTCAAAGCCCATATTCTTACTTCCCTGTGTGGAAGGAAAGAGGCCGAGAAGCACAACAGCAGGACATGTTTTTAGCAAGGGCCGGCTTAGGAGGCCCATGGCAGAGAGGACACTACGTTCTTTTGGAAAGTAGAGTGCCACTAGGATAGGAGAGGGCCTGAAGGGCCCAAAGGAAAAACCTCTTCTCAGGCTCAACCATGGCTCTGGGAATTCGAGGTGCTCACTTAAAGAGCTACGGGGGAGCGATATAACAGAGACTCAGTTTATACTGGTGTTTCTTGTCGTCGAGCATGACTGAGGAATCCCTGAGATCCTCACTCGTGATAAACAGAGGGATTGATTTGATTGGAATGGTATGCGATGTTCATTCGACCAAATTTGTTAAGTGCCTTCCACATATATGATTAGGTGCTGACGATAGAATGATGAATAAGACAGAGGCCCCGCTCTCAGGATACCGACAGTCTGAAACTGTCCTTCAGAACCGTCCTGGGTTCCTATTTGTGGTTACAGATGGGCAAGAGATACCAGTGACTTGACCTGAAGAAAGGTACTGAGGTTTAAATACCTCATGAGATTCTGTTTTATTCTTAACTGATGCAATGACCATTTCTGCCTCTCTGTTGGAGTGTATGAGAATTTACACGCAGAAGTGCCAAAACACACAGGCACAGGCAATCAGCTCCTACCTCTCTGTTACAACCTGAAAGATGTACTCAAGTAGAAACTGTCAGTATATGATAGAAAAAGACATGGTATCTTCATCCAAAGGTGGGTGTAGAGTAAGTGACACTCAAGAAATATGACAGGGAGGCCGCTCATAATAGGAGAGACTCCTGGGGCCCATCCTGGCCCCATCTACAGAAGAGAACTTCCCTTTGTCAAGGTCTAGTGGGACAGGTGTGAGACAAGCAGTGTCTCTTTTCCGCCAAGGAAGCACAATACAACGTGAGCAAAGCCATCAGGGCAAAAAATTATTTTCAGCACCTCTAAAAACTACTTTGAGTCAATAATGAGAGGGCCGAAAATAATCTGACAGGAAAATCTGGAGACTTAGTTTGAGATAATTTTGAGACTCAGTTTGTATCTGGGGCTCTTGCAATAGTATGCTACTTTCCTACAGAAACTGCATGGAGAGAGAGAGCAGGTGTAAGAAACCACAAGGCGTCAGAACTCAATTACGAGAAAGAGAAGTCTATGGAGCAAAGGAGAAAGCTGTAATCTATGTTTCCTGAGAAACTCTTAATCTTAACTCATAAAATCTTTTTCTGACTGAGAACAGGATGCAGAGCAGGGATACCTAAGGGAGACTATGTAATCTCTGATCCAGAAATGTTTTAAGAATAAAATCAGAAATATGCAGACGGAATTTATATACTACCATCATGTGCACGTGTCCCTGAGTTCAGTCAGATGGAAAGCAAGAGAGACCAGATGCAAATAAGGCAAAGGGACTTGCAAGTGAGGCCAGATCTAGCGGCCACGGCTTGGTGAGAAACCCTGCGGAGTGGGGAGGCAGCGCAGAACAACAGAAATTGCACGGGCTTTGAGGCCAGGATAACTGAAGTGGAATCTCGGGGCTGGTAATTATTAGCTCTGCGATTCTGGGAAGGTTAATCTGAATATCCTTTTTCTCACTTGTAAAAGGTATAAATATAGGTCTATCTCACAGAACTGCACTGCACATCACTACATGAAGCAAAAAGCTGCTTACTTGGTATAGTTAGTATTAAATAAATGTCAGCTCCCTTCCGGTGCCATTTGCTTGTACCCTTTGGTGGCAGGCCTGGAGTTTCCCTTAAGATATAACCAAGGTCAGAAAGACCCTTTATCCATCTGCTACCTAGACATGCCCACCGAGAAAGAGGCCCTTCAACGGACTCCGCTTAAGGAACACCTAAGATCCTGGAGTGACCTATGAGAATCAGTGCAAGCAGAGTACATGGTCAGCCATTCATAACTGTCTTTCAGGAAGATGAACATGCATGCCTGGCAGCACAGCCCTCTGCAAGGGTCCCCTCCTCTCTCTCCACATGCCTTTTCCTGACCTTTCCTGGGAGATGGTTTGTAGGGACTGCATCTCTAAGAAAAAGAGTCCATGGCCTGGCATAAAGTCCAGAACTTGCCATTTAATTTTCTCCTGGGCCCACCGCTTGTTGGACTCCTTAAACCTGACACATTCTTTCTTTCCTCTTTCATCTCTATAGAATTCCTGACTTGACATACTTTTCTATTCTCCTTTGCCCACAAGATTACAGAAACTTCTTTTTTTCCTTCCTTGTTTTACCACGCTATTCCCTTCTCACGTGCCCCACCCCCCAACCCACACACACATATGCACACAAACACACTCACTCACTCACTCTTTAAGAAATCCTGATGTAGATGCCAGGAATGTGTCTGCTGCCCTTTTGACACAGAGTCTGATGCCATCTTCGGGGCCATGGGGAGGGCAGAGCCACGGGACGTGGCATTCGTGTACTCTACTGCTAGCCTGTCTCATATTTTTATCATGGCATTGCTCTGGGCATCCAGGCAGGGAACCAGTCCAGCTTCTTCTCATTCCTTTGCTCTACATCAGGACTCCATTATAATCTCACCCCTTACCTTGGCTGGATCTTCCTGCCCCAAACCTTCTACCATCAATGGAGCACAGTACATCTCTCCTCTTTCCCTCCAACCTAGTCATGCCTGAGTACTTGTCCAATTTCCTAACCCTGATTCTGATGCACGCAGGGATACTGGTAAGTTTCTTCTGTTTTCGGACATGAGCAGTCTGCATAAGCTGGATTCACTCCTTGGCTTAGCCTGCTACCCCCACTCCTCTGCCCCTCCCTTTGTCTCTAGTTCCAAACAAGGAGTGCTCCTTCTTACATAATTGGATGTTCCCAGCACAGAAGCTGACACATGAGGTCAGGCACGCATGCGTGCAAGACTTCCCTTTGACTTAACAATGCCTTTTTTGGGCATCTAACTTCTCTTCAGCTCCCTTCCCCTCCACTCTCTCCACACCATCAACAATCAAGGGAGATTTATGAAGCCTGGCTCAGCTCAGAACTCTTCCAACCTTGGCTTAGAAGGAGGGGTCATGAGGTTGAATTTACTCTCCTTTTTTTTTTTTTTTGCAGGCTGGAAAGCAAGCTTGAGTGAGGGAGTGCACGCTCATGATTTGGCAAGAGTCCTTGGCGTCCAAGGCAGTTATGTATATATGGGTCTTTTAAGGGAGCAAGGAGAGTAAACAAAGCTGAAGGCAGAACGTATTATCTTCTTGGAGATGATAATGCAGGAGGTTGGAAAATTAGGGCATTTTAAGGAGATGAATGTAAATCTAGATGGCCGTACCGTCCCCGATGCCCCAGCTGCTGTGTGTTCATGATGGCTAGAGAAGCAGCAGTTACTATCAGTGGCACCAGTACCGACTATCCTTCTCTTTAATGTGCAGAACTCAAAGAAGGAGAAGAAGGAGAGCCCAAGTAATCTGCAAAAGGATACAGCTCTGATCCTTATGGTTTCAGAGACACAGTAAACATGGTGCTCCCTGGGCAGCAGTCAGAGGGACAGTCTCAGAGAGGCCAGCACTGAAGCAGGAAGCAGGGAGGGACCACACCGTACCTCTTGTCAGGGTAGCAATGGTAGGTGGAGTGTCAGGGGAGGTGCTGCAGCTTTGGGGGGATATCAAATTCCACCTTCTCTGCTTACCAAAGCAAGTAAAGCCCAGGAATGTAGCACTGTATGAACCTCTTTTTAAAAATAAAAAGAAATGTAAGCTGTCCAGGGGAGAAGTAACATGGGCTGACCTTAGGATGCTGCGGGGCCCTTTGCGTTACACGTGAATGTGCATACACATAAACGTGGTTTGGAGTTTACAAAGTGACTGATAATCTCCTCTTGAGGAATGCAGACTACTCTGAGGCAAAGATTTTTGTTGGTTTTTAATCCCTTCAAATCTCAAGGCAATCCCTGAAAGATAAAGTCATTACAGCTGAAAATCAGACAAACATGGGTTCGAATTCTGTGTGTGTTATACTTATTAGCTCTGTGATCTGGAGTAAAAAACCGTAATTCTTTGTAAGCCTCGGCTTCCTCATCTTTGAAATGGAGATCATAAGACCTCTTTCACAGAGCTTGTGGGGGGATTAAGTGATATAATACACTTGCGCATTCAGCACAGTGTCTGCGCAAAGTAAACTCTCGACAAAGGTTTGCTGGATACTAAGTATCCTGAAGGAGACAAGGTCATCAATGTCTCCACGCTGAGTCCTGAAATATGCCCTGTCTTTTCCGTGTCTACCACGCACAGGGGAACTTGCTGGTACGAGACCACAGACCACAGATCCTTCAAGCCTCTGGAAAGGGAACTGGGATTCTCTTTCCAGATACCCACAGTTTCTTCCTCACTCCTATCTTAGAAAAGCTTTAAGAGCACTGTGAACCCAGAACAAGATATTTGAGAAGCGGGCCATGTTTAAAAAGATGGAATGATTTCTAGGGAAAGATGAAAGGCCTTGACCAGGCAAGGATGAGACTCTTAGTTCTAGTCTGTGGAGACTTGGGGTGAGAAGGATGTCAGCTGGCTGTGTTCCTATTTCCATTGCAGCTAACACAAAACAAAATGGACTTACGGACAAAATTTGATTAGCAATAAGTACGAACTTTTTGACAGGAAGGGAGATGAGACAACTGACTAAGTACAAAATACCATCGCCTGGAAAAATCTATGATGAACAAAGATAACAGACCACAGTTACAAAGGGTTTTCCAAAAGTAATAGCCACAATATTCTGTTCTTGCACAAGATTCATACTGGCTCCGTTCAAAAACACTAAATATATCCAGAATCTCTCTCCTTTAAAAAACAGAGATGCCACCCCATTTAAAAAAAAAAAAAAAAAAAGTAAAAGGAAAGTCAAGGGAAATTTAGCTGTAAGCCCTCTCCCTGATTTTGTGTATGGTGTGAGCTACCTGTAGGTTTTGCTCATCTTCATTCACCTGACAGCTACGTACCCACCTAAATAGAAGCGTGGTTCTAATGGAAGAGTCAACAGATGGGGACGCAAAGGTTAAAACAGCCTGATTCAAAGTTCTTTTCATGAGGAAAGGCACTACTTGATTCCAGCAGCTCTCCCCACCCATGTAACCAGCAGCACCAGTAATCCTGGAAAATACTACTGAACTCTATACTTAACCTGCGCTTGTCTGTGCTGAAAAGAGACCCAGGTGGTCTGCTTCCTGATGTAAGACATGGGAACACTCTGGTTGTTGCTTTAACAAATGAGCCCATTGGCACAAAGTCACCTTGAAAGGCCTTATGAAGTCTCTATTGTTTAGGAGCTCTATTCTCTGTTAGCTCGGAGACAGGCATAGTGGGGATAGTGGTAGCTATGAGAGGAGACCGGTATAGAGTGGGGCATCCTGAAGTCACAGAAGTCATCCTGAAGACATAAAAGTAGAGCAGATTTGGGGCCACTAGCTGGAGGAGTTAAAAACAGAAAATACCTTTTATCCTTCCTTCCTTTTTCTGAAGTACAAATATTAAGACCTAACATCTACTGGACACCTTTTATAAACCTAAACAGATTGATACTACTATTATTCTTATTTTCCAGATGGAAACCAAAGCTCAGGGAGATTAATCACAGCAAAGAAGTAGTATACGGTGTAGATAAGAACCTGGGCTTTGAAATACCTGGTTTTGATTTCTGGCTCCACCATGCATTAGCTTAATGATCATGGATAAGGCCCTCAGTTTTAACCTCCATGAAACTGTACAAAATGTGAAAAGTAGGGACAGAGTCTGTTTCATTCACTACTGACCAGCCTGGTGAATAAAGGAGTCAGACCAAAACAATTTCCCAGCTGGACAGAGAGGTAAGAGCATTTCAAGGTAAAGTGGATGAATGCTACAAACAGCCTGGACAACTGTCTACCAGTATGCTTAGACCAGAGGTCGCAACATATGTACTTCTGCACATTCCATCCGTTCCACTTTACCCTTGTCTCTTCCCTAACCCTAGAGAATTGATAACCACCGCCCACTGAGGTAAATGCAATCCGGCTTAGAATTCTCTGTCTGAAATTCCCTTGTATTTAATCTTCCTGTTTTAGATTTCCAAGAACCCTAACTATGTAAAACACTACTTCTTCAATAATTCCCAAATATATTTCTCTCGCCTTCCCTGGTACTGGCTCAAGCCCTTTAATATTTCGAGTTGTTCGAACTTTAAGTCAACTTCTTCCTACCTTTTTAATATATGAATCTTAATCTTTTAAAAATTTCTCCTGACTTAGCTATACTTTTCTGTTCCTACTGAATAATTTCTTGTGTTCTGAAACCAATTCATCATGTAAATGACTTCAAGGATGGAGGGTAATCAATTATCACAAACTAGCTAGTTTGAGAATCTTCCAGTTTTTGGAAAGCACTTGGAAGATCAGCAAGGGGAAACTTAACAGAGGAAGAAGAAATGAAGGATTGGTTAGCAACATTCACAGGTGACTGAATAAGAACGCAGAGAGACTCTACTTCAAGTAGGAAGGTAATGAGAAAGGAAATGTTTATTCTTTTATCAATATTTAATGATCATCTTCGATGTCCTGTGCTAGTTGCTGGGGATATATTGCCAGGTCTAGTCCTTAAAGAACTGGTAGTGTAAGGCAAAGTTTCTCAACCTCTGCACTACTGACATGTTGGGTAGGATGATTCACTGTTGTTTGGGGGGGGGGGGGATGCTGTCCTGTGTAATGTAGGATGTTCAGCAGAATCCCTGGCCTCTACCCACTAGATGAAATAGCTTCCTGCCTCTTTCCTCAGTTGTGATAACCAAAAATATCTCCAGATACTGCCAAATACTCCCGGGAGAAAACAGCCCCCCACTTGAGGACCACAGTTTAGGGAAAGAAGATCATTTCTCTAATATACTGATAAGTATAATCATCACAACTTTGAGAGTAGAAAAGAGGGCTCCTTAGTTCTGGGGGAAGGTGGGAGAGGATACCACAAGGAGTTTCACAGAACAAATGACATTTAGTGCTACATTTTTGAAAAATATTTAGCAATAGGCCAAGCAGACAAGAAGATGGAGAGTTTTGGACGTAGGGAAGGAGACAGAATGAGAGAGACAAGATAGAATGAGTAGAAGAATGAACAGAGAAAGACCATTTTGGTAGAGATAAGAGGAAGAATAAAGGCCTGAAGGAAGAGAGACCAGAGTGTTCAGGCCACGATGAATGGTTTGCATGGGAGAGAATCAGAAATAAGGCTGGGACCAGACCATGTCACATAGGAAAGGAGCTGAAATTTTAATATAATAAATAAACATGTATTTTAAACACAGTGGAGCCCTTTTTCAAACAAAAACTTACCCAGATCCCTAGCCTATTACACTGACCAAAATGAAATTTCTTTGATTAGATCATGGTCCACTCAGTTTTCCCCTCAGCTTCTAAAGCACCTCTGCGGAACCCTAGAACTCTGGGAAACATAGTGGAAAAATCACTTTTGTAGGCAATAGGGCACCACTGAAGGATATTAGGTATGGACTATATGTTCGTATTTGCTTTTCGGAAAAAGCACTCTAGTGGCAGAGCTGAGTACGGAGGAGGGACAAGGGGGAAAGTCAAAGGGCATGGAGACTAGTCAGCATTTTATATGTGGATTTCGCTTGGAGACCGGTTGTCAGCTACAACATGTAGGAAAAAGCACACTGGCTTTGGAGTTATACACATCTAGCTTCAAAGTCCAGGTGTCATTAACTATGACCTTGGGTATGCTAACTGACCTTGCCAATCTCTATTTTCTTCTATAAAATGGAGCTACCTACCTCACTTGGCTGCTACAAGAAAATGTTATGTACACAGAGGTCAGTGCTGGCATATGATGAACACTCAGCAAATATGAAAGTGCATCCTCTTCTCTCACTAGGTCTTATTATTATTAAAGCTCCCTAAGCTTCCCTGATCTTAAGTAACTCTGAGAGTCGGAGGGCAGATTTACTTGCTCCTTGTTAATGGATTTTCTACTTGTAGAACTGACACACAATTCTGTTTTTAAAAACAGGTTTTCTTTTTGGAGTGACCTATTATGATGAGCCATATGCTAACAGAAGAGGTCAGAATTTGGCTGCTTCTTACTTTAGGATCTGCCAGGATGTCTCAAAAGAGAGAAATTAAAACAAGAAAGGTCAAAACACAAGCACTGTGTATATCTGTCTGGCTCTGAGACCATGTCTCTGGCCATCCTGAGTTTAGCAAAGTTTGTGTCAGTTTCATGGTTAGAAGTCAGCAGCTAAAAACTCCAACCATGTGCAGATCTTTTAGGAGATGAACGTGGAGTTGGGATCACAGTCCACATTTTATATCCAAGTATACTTTTATTCCTTACCATCCTGTGTAAGTACTTCTTTAGTTGTGAATATTTACACACCTTTTGGAGAAAACAGTCTTTATTTTCGGAGCACTGATCCATTTTCTCCTTGTCTCATTGTTTATCATCACAGTGAATATATACCGTCAGTGGAGAGAAATGTCCATTGTAACGAGGTGAAAGGTATAGGGCTTAGGGGTATAACTGGATAGAAAATTGAACCCCGAGTACGAAGAGTTGAGGTGAAGGGTTTTAAGATCACAGGCAGCGTCTATAACTCAGTGGATTATGCCAGAAGTCTTACAGAAGCAGACCCATTTATACTTTAGATGATGAGGTGATTAACACAAACCTTTTGGAACTGTTCGGGCAGTCTTCATCCCTGGGCACCTATGACAGAGTCTCTGTCTTCCCTTATGGCTGCAGGCTGCCTGGACTCTACACTTTCCCTCTCCAGTGCAGAATTCAGCATCACATCCAACCCCTGTCCAACCTTAGACTCTAATACGATGGAGAACTCTGCCATCTTACCTCTGAACTAGGGTTCCGAACACAAGATGAAGAACTTTCTGCATGTTTTCTGTACATAGCCATCTCCACTGTTCCATCAGCAGCAAGAGGAGCAGATCTAGGGCTGTGTCAGCTAGCTCCGTCTCTGCTCCTGGGGAATGAAAAGGCATCAAAGGTAACTCAGAAAAGACCCATTCTGGAGGAACATATTTCAATGCACTGGATCTTCACCTTTATATCAATCATCTTGTATTTCTGTAATTCTTCTGTACTCAAATCAAGAGATGTTTACTTTATATCTAAAAAGTGCAGTGATAGGCTCTGTATTTCTTTATAATTCTTTATGTTCCTTAGTCATTCAGTAATATTTACCTTTCTAAAAGATTTTGCATATAATTATTATGCCTATCGAGCTTCTGTTTCTTTTGTATGTCCCCCTGGGAACTGAATACATTCTGTTCCAAGAAACTGCTCCCAACTAGTGACTAACTGGAACTGGCAAGGCCCCATCTCTTCCATCCTTATATTCCACTAGCCTCCACAAAGCATCATGGAAATGTTGTGTGCAACAGATTTGGGGAAAGTTTTGGGATTCACTCTCTTGTAAGCAAGTTGCTTTGAAAGCATCTCCATTACACAGAGCTGTTGGGTTGGGATCCAGAAGCCTTCAGTTTGGTTCTGAGATAACACTCGGTTCGAGAAAGAGCATTCCACCTTTGGTAAAATATGCCATGACAATGACTGATTTCTTTCCTCTTTCAAAGACTGGAAAGACCACAGGTGACTTCACACCCATGCTAGGGTGAAGTCTCCTGAACAGATGGTACTTTATGGATGGAAGCATCTGTTCTTTAACCCCGGTCAGGGGGTCCCATGTCATCTGTGATTTGCTTCCCAGGAGATGTCCCCAGGAATACATAATGTTCCAGAATCAATCTCAGCAATCTGGTGCTACTGCTGTGATTAATATCATAATTAATCATCAACAATAATTTTGTTAGTCTAGGACCAATGGGTATTGTCTGGGCCAGGCTGCCCAAGCGCTCCTCCCTACAGGGTTCTTCAGGACATTAATAACTTCAGATTTGGCTGAATATTCGAGAACTCAATCCTACTTTTTTCTTAATCCCTTCTAATATATATATCTTTTCTGCACTGCATTTCAAGGGGGCATGGGAACTGGTATGTTTACTTCCCAGTCATTTGCTCAAAGACAGGATATTCAGTTCCTTGGGAAACAGCACCATCCTGAGCGTCAGCCACCCTCCTCCACCTTATGATTTTCTCAGGTTTAGTGTTTACCTAGAGCTGCCACCATGTGGTGACAGCTAGTCACAGCAGTAAAAAATAAGAAAGCAGGAGGAGGCACCAACTCCTGTGGAAGAAAATGTAATTTCCTATCATGTGAGCATTTTGAATTTCTCAGGGCTAGAAGAAAAGCTCAGGCATAAACTATACCCTTAGAGATATGATGTTCAAAATTTACAGGCTTGACCTTGGCTAGAATTATACTGTTTCACCCATTTCGTCTTATTTGTAACTTCTTACAGTTCTCTGATGCTTTTACTGTCGTAACACTTTGATTTATGTAACCAGTGAGGTATGTGGGAAGAGGTGGGGTTGTGAACTTAATTTTTTACACAGTTAAGCTGAGGTCCACACACTAGAGGTCAGGTGACTGTTCAAGTGCACCTGAGAAACAATGATCTGAAATCAGCCTTTTTCCCCCCCTTCTGAACCCAGGGTTTTGTGATCTTTTCTTTTCAGTGGGAGACTCTGTCTTGGTGGAACTGAAAAACTCTTTTATTATAAGTTCTAGCTCAGCAAACACATTAATATCCAGGTCTCCCAATTTTTTCTCTGTAAAAAAAACCTCTGCACTTCTTTTGGGAAGCAAACCTCCCTGTCCTCACCCCTTCTCCCTTCCTGCTCTATGTTGGGGAACTGGGTAGTGTTATCTGCTATGGCAGTAAATAAAACAGAAGGAAAAGATCCAGGGAAAAGGAAGAATTCCATGTTGGGCTTCAGTAGCCCAATGGTATATCTAAGTGGAGATTTCTGGTAAGCAAGAGGAAACACAACATCCAATATTTAGGCATCATCAGCACATGGTAGATTTAAAATCAGGAGTACAAATGAGATCACTCACGGGGGAGTATATAGAGTAAGAACAGAGAGCTAAAAATGAAGTTCTGGAAGGCTAGTAAGGGAACCAACAATGGGGCCTGAGAGGGGACCACAAGAGAGGTGGAAAGAAAACCAGGAAAGGGGTATCACAGACACGAAAGAAAGAAAGTTTGTAGGTAAAGGGAGTAGTCCAAAGATGCCAAAGCACGGCAAAAACAACATAAGTAAGATAATGATATTATAAGCACGGATCTTATTTTGCTGGACCAGAACTCCCTGTTTTTGTGCCCTGCTCCTTTTGACTCAGCTCTGCGGACTATGTCAAATTCTTCTTTGTATCCCAGGACTCGGCACAGTACCTCAAACACTGGTGTTTAACACATGGCTTGCTTAGCTGAATACAAGAGAAAATACATCAATGAATCCCAACTGTCACACCGTGCCTCCCTTCTCTGTGGGAGTGGGGATCTTGTCACGTACCTGGGTCACCATTGCTGATGTCTTGGGCTGGCACAGCTGCTTCTGACAAGTAACCATCCATACAACCTTTGGGGATTTGTTCAGGATCTTTTTCTGGGGCTTCTGCTGGCTGCATTTCTAATAACTTTGTCTGTTTTTCAATAAAGGATTCCATCCCAGACATGGATAGGATCTCTGACTCCTGAAGAAAAAGCCAGTGGCACATCACATAAAGAATGAGGAAAATAGGAGAGTAACCGTGGCCCTTCAGGTTTTCCCTGTTCTTTCCCTGCACAAGTATCATGAGTATAGAACCCAACTGACTCTGTGACCACCTTCGGAAAGTTTTCACTTTCTACCTAAATTGCAAGTAAAACAATGCCTTTGTATTCTCACTTGCTGCAAATACATTTGGGTGATCTGTTCTCTCCCAGGAACTGGCTTTCCTTCTCATTCTGCCATCCTTTGTTCCAAGCCCATGACCCTTGAGAAGCCAACCTGCCGACCCAGAGTGGGTAGGAATTAGAAACCACTGAGAGAAAACACTTTTTGAATAAAAACTGGAGATCCAGATGCTGGGTAAGTCCTTTAGCAAGGCACCTACATCCCTCCTGACGTTGGAGAATGTCTCAATTGCCTGTAACTGCAGGATCAACATCCCAGCTATTAATTCCAGGAGTTATCTAGAAACTTCTCACCACACTGCCTTCCTGGAGACAATAGAGAATCTTCTCAGGTGCCTCAGTTATATTCAGTGCTGGAGCAATCTTACTGGAGGAGAACCTCAATCTGGACCTGGTATTGACACAAAGAGCAGAAACAGAACATAATTCATGGTTTTAATCTCCCAACAAAGGGCTGCCAAGTATTACTACCTTAAAACAAGAACATCCATACTTATTCTTGGGAGCTTACTAGGGTCAGAGTTGCCAGGAGAGACCTGGCCCTGAAATTCCCGAAACTGATACACATTCTGGCAATTCTTAATACATAGTACAACCATTGCACTAAGCTATGGCCACAGTGCGTTTGTGAAGCACTTTTGCTCATGTAAAACAGGGACCAGTCTATCGTGGTTGTATTCCCATAAGCTAGAAGAATGGCAAATACATACTCATTAAAAATTTGTTGGAGATTAAATAGATACATGGCATAAACCAAGGTTGTTGTTGTTGTTAGTACCCTTTTCGCATGTCCACTTATTCTCCTAGTGTTCCAAATAAAGGTAGGGAAGGGACCACAAGTGTTAACCTCACATTTTAAGGCTCTTATAAGCACAGATACGGTCACCCTTCAAAATACGGGCTCAGTAAAAAAGGCTAAAAATTGTGTTACTGCTGGTCCATGAGACATGAACACAGAAACAAAGACGGTCAGACATATAGACACAAACATACAAACTCTCCACCTTTCCCTCTTCCCCCCCTCCAACACACACACACACACACTCTGTCTCTCTCACTCTCTCACTCTTTCTCTTCATAATGGTCCAGATACAGATATAAAATTTGCAGTAAGGGTTAAGTGTGGTGCCCTCCCTTCCGCATGCTGGCTTCTGAAATGGTGTGTGTAGGATCCTAGTAAAGGACAGAATAGCCAAAAACAGGTCCTATGGGTGTTCATTCTGGCCATTTCCTGTTTATTGCCAGTACATGCATCTTCTGAGCTAAGATTTCCAGGAATGATGACAAACAGAGATCAGTTACAAGCCTTAATTCTTAATAGGTAAGAAACATCTCAATTTTCCAGGAAAATAGAAAAGGAGAATATACATATTCTATAGTTTTCCTTCTCGTCGAAAGTTCCCGGTCAGTTTAAATCCTGGGTTCCCGTAGCAAGACAAATATTCAGAAGGGATGCCTACGCTGGATCTCAGGCTCCTCTGGGTTGAGCACTGAGGAGTGTGGGGTCTGGCTTTGTATAAAAACTGGTATGTGTGACCCATCTCTTCTCTCCTAGGGCTTGGGAGTGGGGCTAGGCTTTGGCTCAGGACTGGCAATCACCCCGAGAACTGGAAAGGGTCCCCGGGTGACTGAAGGGCTTCTCACTTGCTAGGCTTCTTGCCTTCTGTCTGGGGCTTGCTTTCTGTCTCGGCCTCACTCAGCTCTTCTGTGGGGCTTTGGGGTTCGGAGCGAGGAAATGCTGTCTTCAAGGTGTCCACGATAGCACTTACCACCATCTGCAGGGGTCAGAGGTGCAAGGTCAGACAGAAACCACCAAATGAGCAGGTGTCTCGTGGGGCTTCGTGCAAGGAAGATGAGCACAGAGCGGGTCTAGCTAGTGGAGACTTTTCATCAGCAAACTCAGATACCAGACATTCACTGGCAACTATCCCCCCTTTTCTCGATGGCCATAAAAATCTGCTTCCTCACAGAGTTAAGACAAACAATGCCATTGGAAAAGAAGCCAAAATAAACAATGAGATAAATAAAAAGCTCGGAGTTCTGCAGGCTGGTGAAACACTTCATTTTTCAATTTCTTTCCTTGTATATGAGGGAATGATTTTTATTTCCAAATCAATAATACTTTCACCAAGATGTGAATAAATGGAAGTGATATAGGTAGGAATATATGGAAAAGAGAAAGAGTAAAGATTATCGAATAAGAAATACATTCTAGAAGCACATATAATATTAACATGCTCAGAGTAATTCACAGAATAAAGAACTGGTTTTTCCACTTACTCCAAATAATTTCTCTTCTTTACAGAAAGAGTAACAAAAATCACTCATGTCAAAATTAAGGAAATCTGGAGTTGATATAAACTCCTCATAAAGACCAAATAAAACAATCCTCACCGAAGAGTAAGACTTGTCTGTGTTTCTCAGAATGGAAAAATGGCATATAGATATTTGCTAAAAAGGAAAATGTACAAACGAAACACTAAAAACCTAAAGAAATGAAAAGAAATCTTTACTTTTCCTTTGGTACTCCTTGCTAATTAACACTGCTGGCTCAGAGCAGCGCCATGCCGTCCTCAATTCATGCCTGTGTTCATCCCCTACCCGGAGTGCAGCCAGCACAGCTGAGACAAGCTGAAGTGGCAGACTAGGACTAGGCAAGCTGAAGTGGCAGACTAGGACTACAGTGCAGCACGGGAGGTAACAAACCAGGGAGAGAACACAGAGGACAGCATGAAGAGATAATGCAGCTTAGAAAATACAACTTGCTCTCAAGGCTCACAAAATTGTAGCTTGTGGGGAGGGTCCTTATCTGCTCTGTTCACTGTTGTATCACCAGCAGCTAGTCCTGTTCATGGTCAAGCTTGTACTTGACCAGGCAAGCAGTAAGTGGCTGGTGAGTCAGTGAGTGAACACATCTGTGTGGATGGACACATCTGCATGGAATTCTGGGGATTCTACCTCATTTATCCCTTTCCAATTTGCAGCTTTTTCCTCGCATCAGTGAACGTCTTCTAATTCCTACCACATGAAATTCCACTTTTTCATTTTATCTCCTGAAGTCTAGAGAGAGGTCCGCCTTCTGCCAATGAGTCAGTGTTTTCTAACCTTTTAAAACATATGCCATCTTTGGATAAACATAAACCTCAGACTTGTGTCCTGGAAACTCTCAAATCAGCTGCTTACAAGAAGGATATAATGTGTTGTACAAATGTCCTTCTCCTGCCATCTTCAAAGGTTCTGAGATACCCTCTTGAAAAAAGGATAATTCTTTCCATGCTATTCTCCAGCAGAGAATCAGCACACCAGTGTAAATCCAGCTTAGTGTCCTGTCTTAGGGCTCTTTTTCCTGAGTGACCAACACCAGGAATGATCTTTATCTCCAGGAGAGACCTTCCTGCCCCCACCGATCTATGGAGGTACAGATCTATCCTTACCTCCCTCTGCTAGAATAACAATGTCATAATATCCCATAGGAGATATGTGTACCCATGTAGTGTCATAGCAAGGTGATGGTCCAACCAATATTTGCCACAGGTCTTAAAAGTTCTAGTCCATGTTCTATGGACTCCTCTCTGCTGTCTCTCCCCACCCCCAACCTCCTTTATTTTTCAATCACTGCCTACACTCTGGTGAGAAACTAAAGCTGAGCACAGTGGCCCTGCTGGTACCTTGTCTATTCTGGACACCATGAATGGTTTCTTGACAAAGGCAACACGAGCATCTGTGTTCAGAGCAAGGAACTCCTGCATCTCCTCACTGTTAGCGATCTCCGGAATGGCACAAAGTTGCTGCAAAAGACACAAGAAGGATTTCAAAGAGAAATTCTGGTCCCCGAGTCTCTTCAGCTTGGCCTAGGTATCTGGTAATTAGAATGAAAACACAGTTGAAACTGAAGGATGCTGACCTTTAGAAAGGATTCCAGGAGGCTCTTTCGGGCTTCTACTCTGTCACTATCCATGTTTCCAAATGGAAGATCTGGAAAGAGCTTTTTAGGACCCTTCACATCTTAGAAAAAAAAAAAAAACAACACAAACTCATTCACTTAACATTCACTGAGAGATATTCCACATGAAATACACCATATATGTAAAGAAAACAGGACTGTTGAATATATTCCTAAGATTCTTTTAAATTTCAGGAGTTCCAAATATACCCCAAGGATATAGTACATACAATCTACTCTTGTTATCGGTGTTCACACTAACGTATAGGAGGCCATATGCTACAGTAGTTACAAATGAGGACCCTGAAGTCCAGTTGCCCAAGTTTAAATTTTTGCTCCAATCCCTACTATAAGAATGACCTTCAGCAAGTTGCCTAATCCTTCTTTGCGGAGAATGATAGTTATCTATCTCATAAGCTGTTAGGACAATTAAATGAGCTAATATGTAGAAAGTACTTAGAAGAGAACCTGGCATACTTTTTCAAGCTTGGTTCAGCAGTAACTACTGTTATTAAGAAAGAAAATGCATAACTGAAATCCACAACTTATGCCTAAACTTATTAAAAGGTTTATTTGGATGACCATCAGTTTTTTTTTTTTTTTAAACAAAGTAGCTGCTTACTAGCTTATTTTTAGAGTTAAATTTTATTACATTTTCTTAACTGTTCCTGTGCCTTATGGGTGTCACATAGCAAACACACAAAAAGCCTGGTTGTTAAAGGAAGGATGGCAAGCATTTCTGGAGACTATTTTAATATTTAAGAGCAATCCATCTATGTATACATGTGGAAAAATTGATTTAACTACTCACACTATTTCACAGACTCATGTGGAAATAGGAGTTTCTCAAGCTTAAACTAGATGGGCCCCAGAACAAAGCAGTAAGTGTCAAAGAAGTGCCTCAGAAAGAATGTGATTGGTGCTATCCAGCACTAAAACCCACAACATCTGAAAGCAAACTGGGGAAACACCGGCCCCTGGATGCTGTGTTCTCCTCTTCCATCCCTTCCCACAAACTAGTAGGCCTAGCCTTTCAGATTAGGGGGCTAGATGTGTAAAGCAAGCAGGCAGTCCGGGCTGGGGAAACTCCTGACTTTTGATGAACTTTCGGAGATCTGATTTCTCCTCCAGACGAGTCTGCAGATTGAGGAACTCGCGGTAGCGGCGATTCACAGTGTGGTAGGCCACCTGCTGCAGGCCACTGCTGTTCTCACCATCCAGGGCCGTCTCATACTGTTGAATGAACACATTTATTTAGGGCATCAGCTCAATGGCCACACAGTAAGAGGAGAGTAGAAGTAAAGGGAGGAAGATGGTCCTATTCTGTTTCTTTCTTTCTTTTATTTGACAGAGAGAGAGAGAAAGTGAGGGCACACGCATAAGTAGGCAGAATGGCAGGCAAAGGGAGAAGGAGAAGCAGACTCCCGCTGAGCAGGGAGCCCGAAGTGGGGCTTGATCCCAGGACCCTGGGATCATGACCTGAGCCGAAGGCAGACTCTTAACTGACTGAGCCACCCAGGCGCCCCTATTTCTGAACCTACTAGATCTGATTGCGGCTCTGAGTTGTAGTGAATAACTCAAATTCCCAGGGCAGCTGAATTAAGGAATGAGATGTGTTTCCTCACATATGTGGCCCAGAAAGAGAAATGAGTTTTGCTGTTCTCCATTCCCTCCTTCCACCTCAAAACTCCCGCCTGCAAACACTTTCTTAACTTATAAAAATGGATATAGGGTTCCTGGGTGGCACAGTCGGTTAAGTGTACAACTCTTGGATTAGGCTCAGGTTGTGACCTCAAGGTTATGGGATTTAGGCCCCATCAGGCTCCACGCTTGGAATGGAGTCTCCTTGTGATTCTCTCTCTCTCTCTGCCCCACCCACTTGTCTCCCTCTCTCTCAGACATAAATAAATCTTAAAAAAATGGCTATATTACTATTTTTCAAATCTCAAAGAGTATAAAACAGAAGGTACAAGACCACCTCTTTCACTACTAAATTGTGGGTTGGATGTTATAAGAAGATAACCATTTGCCATTATACTTGACCAGTGATTATTTATGTTAGTTGGGGGGAAGAACAAATAATCCAAAACAGCTGATGAATAAAATCATTTGTTTGCCTGGAATGCATTAAAAGAACATGTGTTTTTATTTTGCTTTGGGCAGATTAATTATTATTCTTGGAGCTGAATTGAAATTTTTTTTCCTAAACACATATCATCTGTATGATTGGAAGTCACATGAAGACTGGAGATGTTGTAAGGGGTCAGAGTTTGCTGTCTTCATATGCGTGGAGGGCCAGTATGTGGGAAAAGACAACTTGTACTGAATGTTCCCCTAGAGCAAACACCCTGAACAGCATGAAAGCTGCAGCTCAGGACAGGGTAGACTTTCTGACAGAGGAGTTAAGATATAATGAAATGATGTGCAGGAACTATGTATGTACTTGTTCTCATTAGGGGTAGGTTACCATTATTGTCTGGAGGAGGTATTACACTGTGGGGCAAGTTATGGAAGAAATGATCTCTTTGTAGGTGGGGCTTAAGGCTGTCTTAAAATTCTCTAAAGCCAGAGAGGAGTATTCGTTATGAAATGACATGAGCGAAGCAGTAGTCCCTCAGACCAGCACTGAGAAGGAAAAGCCTAGTAAGAGACACAGACAGAATTCAGGGTAGGGCTCTCAAATTTGGAGCACTTGGGAGGTCCTGTGGAATAGTCTGCCCCTGAGCAACACTAATCAATACATTCCCAAACCTGGCTGCACCTCAAAAATCACTTGTGCTGCTTTTTAAATAGATTCTGACAGACGCTGATAGATCTGAATGAGAATTTACAAAAATGCCCTCTTCGGGTAATTAGGAGACAGTCTATTCTAAAGCCAGTTTTAGGGAGCCACTGCTGTAACTGAACTCACCATCTGATACATGTACTCCTTCTTATCTCTACCGAGTAGTTCCTACTTCAGTGCTTAAACACTTCTAGGAATAAGGAACCTGGTACCTTCTGAGATATTATATATATATGAGATATATATATGAGTGTATATATATATATATATATATATATATATATATAAACTTCCTTCCTAAACAAAGTACAAAAGATACTAGTAATTAAAAAAGGAGGGGCGGGGGCGCCTGGGTGGCACAGCGGTTAAGGTTAAGCGTCTGCCTTCGGCTCAGGGCGTGATCCCGGTGTTCTGGGATCGAGCCCCACATCAGGCTCCTCCGCTATGAGCCTGCTTCTTCCTCTCCCACTCCCCCTGCTTGTGTTCCCTCTCTCGCTGGCTGTCTCTATCTCTGTCGAATAAATAAATAAAAATCTTAAAAAAAAAAAAAAAAAAGGAGGGGCGCCTGGGTAGCACAGCGGTTAAGCGTCTGCCTTCGGCTCAGGGCGTGATCCCGGCGTTGTGGGATTGAGCCCCACATGAGGCTCCTCCGCTATGAGCCTGCTTCTTCCTCTCCCACTTCCCCTGCTTGTGTTCCCTCTCTCTCTGGCTGTTTCTATCTCTGTGTAATAAATAAATAAAATCTTTAAAAAAAAAAAGGAAAGAAAGAAATTAACAGGGAAGTTTGGAAAGAGGATTTCTGGACAAGATTCTATATTGGGAACCACTGAAAAATACAACCCTCAGTATCCAAAGAACCCTGAGATTCTAGGATTGTTTGCACAGATACTAAACAGAAGCCAACTTTGCTTTACAAATGATCTTCCGACCATTCACATATAGATTCTTGTCGAACTGAACATAGTAAATGAAAAGTAGCCTCTCTCCCTTAGAATACTAGCTTCATTGACTCTGCTTTCCAAACCCATTTCCAGCCCAGAGTGGGTGACCGTAATTCTAATCCTGTTACCTTCACCGTGTAGAGTGTATATGGGTGGAATCCAGTGCCACTGTGCTCTCGAGCAGTAATGGTACCAGTGATACGAAGGTTCTGGATGACAACTGGGCCATCTGGACTGGTCAGGGGCTCAAAGCTGAAGGTGGCTGAGCTGAGAGGACCGGTTGGAGAGGAGGAGAGCAGAACCTGCGGCAGACTAGGATCTACAGAGCTCACACCATTGGTGAGATCCTTCTCTAAGCATGAGGGTCGTGGGGGGCAAGTCCTTTCTGGATCTGTCAGCAAAGCTGTAAGAGAGGTGACATCTCCTTGCTCTACTTCCTTGTCTGCTGTGTCAATGTGGATCTCTGGACAGGAAGTCAGCATGGAGACCAGCAGCCCTGTCTCTGTTTCTGTTCCTGGACCCTCCTCGGCCTCTGCTCCTTCAATTCCTCCCTCAACATCCTTAGACTCCAGAGACTGGGGACCCTCCAGGGCACACAGAGCATCCTGGATCCTGTCAGAGAGGAAGTTGCCGGGGGTCATGAGCATGATGGTTTCCTTGCTCAGTTCAGACAATGGAGACTCCAGCTCTGTGTCTTCACATAAGAACAAAGGGCCTCGAATATCTGGCTGTAGGAAATGAGATGAGTTGTTTCCTACTTTCCTTTCTTCTGGGACTCCACCCAATTCTCCCTCTGTTGCTTCATGGCCTTCTTCAACTTCTGGGGAGTGGTGGGAAGGCCCGTCAGGCTCACTACAGTTCAGTAGCACCGGCGCTGCTGCTGGAGAAGGGGCTCTTACTTCTGGCGGGCTCTGTACCTCAACAATCAGTGGCAGAGATGTGGGCACTGAGGGCTTTTCTAGGGCACTGGCTGGGGAGGTTGATTTAACCACTGCTGTCGGATTACTTCTGGCCTTGGAAAAGATGCCCACAAGTACAAGGTGGATCCAGTCAGGATCTGACAGCTTGCTGATCAGTGGTAAGATTACATTGCAAGTAATGAGTTCCACCACTACATGGCGCCCAGTCCGGGTCTCCAAGTGGGGCTTTGGCACTAGTCCTTGAAGCAACAAATTTACAATGCCACGTGTATAGCTGACCTCAGTGCTGGAGCTCTGTACAGCAGGGTGTGGGGCAGTAGCTAGGCAGTAAGCCTCCCAGAGCTGGGAGGGCTCAACTGTACCACTCTGCTTCCCAGCCAGGGCTTCCTTCGCCTGAATATAGCTCTGCAGGTGACAACCGCAGAGAGTCAGAACCTTCTGGGCAAGAGCATGACTGTCCACCATGCCCATCCTCCTCCGGAGCTCCTGGACCAACCCTCTCATAGCGGCCTCCATTTCTTCCTCAAAGGCTGGCTCCTGGCTCACTGAGCGGTACCAGGATGACACAAAGTCCCGAATAATCATTTGGATGGTGCGGTCGATCTCCTGTTCCAGTTGCCTCTCTGCCTCAGGGTTTGGAGGGCAGGTGGCCACTGGGATGAAGCGTTCCAGGTGCAGTCGACCCGAAGCCCCCACAATGGCGTTTGAGCCCAGCCATCCTCCCAGCACCGCTAGCAAAGCAGACAGAAGGCACAGGAGCCACACATTGACCAGAAAGTGGATGACCAGGAGCCAGCCGAGCACGATTCCCACAGCCATCAGCTTCGGGCTACTCAGTAGGTTATTGAGGTTCCAGCTGGACCCAGCTGGAGCCTCTTGTAACGAAGACACTGTCTCTGCCTTCATGGCTGAAAAGGGCAGATGGCTACCCAGACGATCGCCGTCTTTCTACTTCACTTGAGGTAGGGAATGGGACGTTAACTGTGTACGGAGACGAGGATATCTAGGGTGCTATTCAGGGCCCCGGGCGGGGCGGGGCTCTGGGCCCTCGGCGTCCTACACGCACTGCAAAGCGACAGAGGCGGCTCTGCTTCTGCCCCCAGCTCCAGCCCCTTCCAGCAGAGAGGCCGCCCTTGAAGACTCGGCTGCCTTCATAACCCCGAGGTCGGAGAGCCTCCGCGCTGCCTGGGGAGGGCGGGGCAGGGCCTACGGCGCCCCTCACCCAACACTTACAGACGCCGAGGACCAGGTCATACACCGCTCGGGGGCGCGCCCAGACCGAGCCCCGATGTGCGGGGTACTCAACGGTGTCGTCACTGCCGCCCTCTGAGGAACCCTCCGCCGGGTTAGGGCCCCCCGGGCGACTGCAATCAGCAGCCCGGCTTCTGTTACGGCTGCCGGCCGGCGGCTGTCGGCGACAGCTTCCGGGTCGACGTCGGCGGAGCGGGGCATGCTGGGAGAGCGGCCGCGCGCCCCGAGGCGCGGCACTGCGCTGCGCGCGGCTCCGCCTGGTGGTAAGGAACGGCCGTGACAGCACCAGCGGAAAGTGGTCTCCCAAGCTGTGCTTGCAGAACCCGTGCTCAAAGGTGAGCCAAAGTTCCCAAGGGGTGTGGAGCAGAGACCGGCCTTGCAGGCACTAATCCTCGAAGACTGAGACTTCTAGCTTTAGTTATTAAATGAAGTCGGCCAACATTTCTTACTGCTTAGGCAGACTCTCAGTAATCCAGTTTATCTTAATCCTACGTGGGCATTTTTTCATTGGCCCCATTTTAACATTTACCCCACTTCCTCCAGCGCCCCCACTGCAGTCCCCAATAACAGCTCACCTACCTTGTTCTCAGAAATTGCGGAACACAAGGCGTACAATATTAATACGGAGATAGATTTATTCCTTAAATTTCATATACTGTGTAACAAAGTCATAGTTGTGATCTGGGGGCTATTTGCTGGTGGCATTACCCAAGCAATCAGATATTTTGAGCATCTGCTGTATTAAATCACTGTGAATAGGTACTGTGGACTAATAGAGCAGTCCTTGTCCTCAAGGACCTGGCAGCTAATTGAGGAGACAAGTTCTTGAATCATGAATGGATAACTAATAATGCAAGTCAGTACTGTGTATAGTAAAATGCAAAGTCTTATAGGTATTCAGGGGAAGGACAGATCACTGGGGGTTGCAGTGGTTTAGAGGGAGCCTCACAGAAAAAGTAGCCTTTATGTTGGATCTTCAAGGGTAAGAGTTGGTTTCTAACCCCCTCCATGTCGTCTTCCCCTTTTTTCCCAAATATATAGGAAAAGAAGGCAGAAGTAGGGATGTATTTTCAGACAATCCTTAAATATATTTGCTTTGAAATCTATCCAGACAGAATTACCTACAGGAAGATTGAATACTTGACAGTAGAGCTGACCATGTGTAAGAATCTGTCAATGTCACATGAAGCCCATCTTGGTCCCTAGGAGCTCTGCCTGCAATGTGGCTGTCCCTTTTATTTTGGCGCAGGATGCATATCATTTGTATAGAGTTGTTTATGATTGCTCATCTTCAGCTTTTTCTATGATGTTAGCAGGCTTCATTATAGCATTAGTTCCCAGATGTTTAGGGGAATCTTCAGGCAAACTCCAACCAAAACTGTGCCAACAAGAAGCAAACAAATAGTCTCTCATTTCTACTGTTGGGGCAAAGATTTTTTTTTTAATACAAAAGGAACCATCCTTTAGATGTGAAGCAGAGTTAATGCCTATCAATTCTATTACAAACAGTTTGGTTTAGGATCAGAACGTCCACAAAGCTAACTGGACACATCCCTGAGATGCCAGAATGTGGCCCAGTGTTTCCATGGCACAGAACACTTCACTGCTGCTCTCCTTCTCACAAAAAGGAATATAAGAAGTGGGTGCTGCCCCCTTTATCCTCCCAGACCATTTCATTGTCCTCAGTTAGAGGGACAGTTAGATCACAATGATGCTCTGGAGAAATACCCCTGCCGCTTAGCCAAGAACAAAAAGAAGTGGATGAGAGAGAGAGACTAATGTGATTCTGAAGATTTTCCTGTGATAGTTCACACAGAAAGTTTACGCTGCAGCATAATCTGGACTGTTCAGGGCAGTAAGAAACTGACCTTGTAAGTGGGCGCTGTGCCACCTGACCAGATGGTCTGGAGCACAGAGGTAGCCAAGAGTGCCTTCCTGATTCTGAAGTGGATTTGATGAAATAGGGCTCTCAGATGAACATGCCAGTGCACTTGTCATTTTGACTGGAATGAGCTTCTGCCTAGAGATCTGGGACCAGCCTTAGTCTCCAAGCAGATTAATCACAGGGAGGAGGTGAGAGGTACAACTGATGTTTGGTGGTGGTGATGGTGTGTGTATGCGGTGGGAGGAGGCTTGCTGTCTCTCCACATCACTCACCATCTCACTGTAGTGAGAGGTCCTTCCTACTTTCCTTCTTACCATTTCTTAAAACATTAGGGGCAAAGTGCTAGAGTGTTGGAGATAACAAGACAAATAAGGCACAGCAATTCACCTCAAGGGACTCTCAGTCTAGTTGAAGGAGAAAGACACATGAATCAATGTAACCAAACTTTATCATGTGTGCTATGACAGTTGCAGTAGAAGTACGTATAATAAAATGGGAACACGAAGGAGGGGTGGTCAACCAGGGAACTGGGTGGTGTCAATAAAGTCTTCGTAGAAAGTTGGAAAACGTTGGAAAAAGATAAAGAAGTAAGTAAGTTATTTTGAGTGAATGGAGGATGGAGAGAGCAAGGGGAAGAGAGAGGGAAGGTCTGTTAGGCAGAGGCAGCAGAGAGAAATAAGTAGGGATGGTGAGAGCAAGGGGGACTGCAGCAAGGGGACATGCTGGGGGCAGCTCATGCCACACCTCGATTTTCTTTCAAAAATTGAAGTTAAGGTAACTTACTAAAGAGAGAAGTAGTGATGGGGCCACTGACTTGGTTTGGAATTATTGCTCCGAGGAACAGAAGGAGCTCCTAAAGGTCATGTAAAGAGTAAAGAAGGACTGAGAACCTAACTCAGGTTAGGACCTTGATGTCTTAAGAAGAGAGATGTCAACGTTTAAAATCATCATGTCTATGTGTCTAGGAAAGGAAATGTAGCCAGAGAGAGAACATCAATTGTGAGAATAGGGTTCATCGTACGGAAAGAGACTGAGTGATCCTGAAAGCTTGTGTCTAGAGGTTGGTCTGTCTGAGCCTGTGTTAATTTCCTATCGCTGCTCTATCAAATTACTGTAAACTTAGTGGTTGCAGCAACATGAATTTTTTTTCTCACAGTTCTGAGCGTCATAAATTGAAACCCGGTTGGCAGGGATGTGTTCTTTCTGGAGGTTCTAAGGGAGAACCTGCTTTCTTGCCCTTTCCAGCTTTGAGAGGCTGCCTACCTTCTGTTGCACGTGGCCTCCCATCACATTGACCTCTGCTTCTGTAGTCACTCCTTCTCTCACTCTGACCCTTCTGCGTGTTTCTTATAAAGACCCTTGTGATTATATTGAGCCCTCCCAGATAATCCAAGGTTATCTTCTGATCCCAAGGTTCTTAAGTTCATCACATCTGCAAGGGCTCTTTTGCCATAAAAGGTAACACAGTTGCAGGCTCTGGGGATTAGAATGTGGACATCTCTGGGAGTCATTATTCAATTTACCATAGAGCCAAAATATCCGGATATGAAAATATTTTTGTGACGTTGACGTCTGGGTGTGGCCAAGTAATGAGTTCCTGAAGTAAGATGTAGATAACATGTTAGGGCTGAGGAAGAAATTTTGAATCTGTTTTTGAGAAGGATCTACATGTCATTGGAAGTCACTGATGTTACGGTAGTGAGGACTGGGGTCTTGGTACAAAAGTTCTTGATAAATGAGGAAGATGACCAGAAGTGGATGGATGGTGTAATGAGAAGAGTAGATTGTGGTAATACCAAATTAGGTGGGGGAAATTTTTCATAAATTGGAAAACAGGTTATTTGGAAGAATCCAGAAAGAATGGCCTAAGATACACTGTTGTAGACTAAATAGCCACCAGAGGGCAGCAGGGAGTATGGCATCTTAAGGGGAAATTGCATCTCCTGTATTCATTCATTCATCCATTCATATATCCATTCATCCATTCATCCATCAGGCTTTTAAACTAGGCGGTGGGAATTCAAAGATGGACTTTGTATGGCTGCTCTTCTTAAAGGATTCACAATCTTGTACAAGAGACAGGCACTGATACAATATTAAAAGTGCTGTAAAAGGAGTATGTCAAAATACGGGAACACAGAAAATTTGTAAGAGTTTCACAGAAGAGGTGACAATTGAGTTAGCCTTGATGGGTGGGTTAAATTTCTCATGAAGACAAGAGGAACAGGGCATTCCAGGAGTAAGGAAAACACGAGGAACACCGAAGAAACCCCTGTATCACTTTGCTAGAACTCTTATAATAAAATACCACAGACTGGATGGTTTTAACAATAGAAATTGATTTTCTCAAAGTTCTAGAGGTTGGAAGTCCAAGATTAGGATGTTGGCAGGGTTGGTTTCTCCTGAAGCCTCTCTCATTGGCTTGCAGATGGCTGTCTTCTTGCTGTGTCTTCACATGGTCTTTCCTTTGTGTATGTGCCTCCCTGGTGTGTCTCTCTCTTTTAAAGACACAACTCATATAGGATTAGGGGCCACCCATATAACCTCATTTAACTTTAATCACTGCTTTAAATTTCTCTTAGTCAGGTTTCTCCAGAGAAACAGAACCAGTATATATGCACGCACGCATGCACACACACACACACACACACACACACACGCACGCACGCGCACACGTAGATGTAGATTCATTATGAGGAACTGGCTCATGCCAGTGAGGCTGAGAAGTCCCATGATCTGCCATTGGCAAGCTAGATACCCAGGAAAGCCAGTGGTATCATTCAGTCCCAAGTGTGCTGGCCTGAGAACTAGGGGAGTTGATTATGTAAACCCCAGTCCAAAGGCTGGAGAAGATGGAATGAGATGTCCCAGGCCAATCTTTGAGGCAGGAAAAAAAAAAGGTGAATTCCTTCTTCTTTCACCTCTTGTACGATTCAGACCCTCAGTGGATTGTATGATGCCCGCCTCCCTTTGGAAAGGCAATCTACTGAGTCCAGTGATTCAAATACTAATCTCTTCCAGAAACACAATCATAGACACACCCAGACATAATGTTTAACATGGGCACCCTGGGGCCAGCCAAGTTGACACGCAAAATTAACAACTACAAGGCTCTATTCCAAAACACAGTCATATTATGAGGTGTACTGGGGGTGAAGACTTCACCATATGAATTCTGGGGAGACACAAATCCGTCCATAATAGCTCCTTTCTGTCTGTGTGTTATATGGATGGTCACATTTTGATGATCAGGATACTGAGAAGGAGGATGATAGTTTTAATAGTTGCCACCGTTTGCTTTCATGGCATGCGAAAATAAAAATAACATTGAACTACAAGTCAAGGAGACATAGACTTAAGTCTCACACCTGACTGCACATGATACTACGTGCTCTAATAGGTCCTCCTACTGTAGAACCCCTGGATCTTGAATAGAAACACTTTTTGGTGAATTGATGGGCTAATAAGAGGAGAAGAGGTCGGTGATGAGTTCAAAGTACATTATCCTGTCCCTCTCCCCAAACCAGAGAGAACAGAAAACAGACTCTGAGATGAAGGAAGAATGGGAGTGGTGGACAGGGTGGCCCTAAGTGCAGATGTCCTCAGCAGGGCTGTAATCCATGTTCTCAGCCTTGTTCCAGGAGAAGGAGGTAGAACGGAGCCCCTGACTCCTGTCTTAGCCACAGTCCTTGAGGGGAGCTTGAAGAGGTTCCAGGCCAGTGGCTTTCCCCAGCTCCTGGAAGACACAGATGTAAATCCTTCCTGGAAGAAAATATTCTCATTTTAAGCCCCCTGAATTACCTCACATTTAATATAGACTGAATATGGATTCCAAAGTCATCAAGTATAAGGGAAGGCAAGCCACCCTGAGTGAGAATCAGAAGAAATAACAAACAGATCAGATTTAGACCACCAGCACTGTAGGAATGGAAATTAACTGATACTTATCTGTGTATGAACTCTAAAGAAATGAACCATAAATATGACCTAACAGTGACAGATGATCAAATATGGCCATATAGATTTTAAAAAATAGCCAAAGAGAATTTCTATAAATGCAAAACAAAACAAAACAAAACTGCTGAAGGAGTTCAGAGCATGCTACCCCAAAATATGCCACTTTGGCATATGGGTTATTTTGAGCTAAATGAAAAAAAAAGCCTAAAGTTTAATTTTCCCCATTTATAAAGGAAATTTACACTTAAAAATGAAATTTCCATTAGTAAATGTACCTGTACCAGGAAGAGAGCTACTCTCAGAGTCAACTTTTTTTCCACCTAAGAGACTCTTCACCGTATAACATGGCAACCTTGACTTACTATCTATTTCCTCCTCTCGCCTTCCCACACTTTGCCTCCCCACCTGCAGAAGCCTGAAACCCCTCTCCCTTTTCCTTAGCTCAGGATGGTATATAAGTCTCAATCATCTGGCTGCTCCTTGAGTCTCATGTTTTTATGAAACTCCCATGCACACATACATAATTAAAATGTTTTTTCCCTGTTAATCTCTTTTATGTCAATGTAATTTTTTTTTAAGGTTTATTTATTTGAGAGAGAGAGAGAGAGAGCATGCGAGCAGGGAGAGGGGCAGAGGGACAGGGAGAGAATCTTCGAGCAGACACCCCATTGAGTGTGGAGCCCGAAGTCGAGCTCCATCCCAGGACCCTGAGATCATGACCTGAGCCAAAATCAAGAGTCTTCTGCTCAACCAACTGAGCCACCCAGGTGCCCCGATGTCAATGTAATTCTTAAATCAGCCACAGAACCCAGGAGGGTAGAGGAAAAGTTTTTCTTCCATCACATTATGAAATAAAAATCTTAATAGATTTTTATAGGATAGTTTATTTAATAGTTGATTATATATAAAAGAGATAATTAACGACCTGGAATATATGTTTAAATAAATTACTTAGACTGCGTCACAGAGAGCAAGTAGATAAAATATATGATAATATATAGATGGAATGGAGAAGAGGAATCATTTAAAGAGCTAGTGGCAGAGAATTTTCTGGAACTGGAATGAAAACATATATACACAGATTCAAGAAGTATTAATAATAAAAAGTAGACCAACAAAGCCAAAAGCTGATTGTAAGAAAGTCAAAGTTGGTGATAAGGAGAAAGAAGAAAAAATCGAGTGAAATAAAGTGAGAATAAAAAAGAGAGAAATACAATAACCATATTGAGTTAGAAAAAGGGGACATAATTACAGTTATAGAAGAGATTAAAGATAAAAAATTTATGATGTCAAGCTTAAACTCTGAGATAAAGTGGAAAAAAATTTAGAAAAATATAAATTAAAAAATAATTTCAGGAAGAAATAGAATGTCTGGATAAATCTCATCTATTAAGAAGGTAAAAAACATTTTTAAAGTTTGCCACAAATAAAACACTGGACAGTTCTGCCAATTCTCCCAAATCAAGTCCAAATGTAATACGGTCATTCCAAATTTATATAATATTGTATAAACTTCTTAAGAGGATTAAAATAAAATAAAATAAAATAAAAACAAACAAATCTCATAAAAATTATAATAAGAAAGAATTTAACTTACGGTATCATTTTGAATGGGAAACAGAGAAGCATTTTCCCCATGCAATTATTTTCTTATATTTAAATATTTTTAATTTGATTGAGGTAGAGTTGACATTAAATGAATTTCACATACTTAAAGTGTGCAAGTTGATATATATACACCTATGAAAGCACTACCACAGTAATAGCTAATACATCTGTCATGTTCAAAACTTTCCTCCGGGGCGCCTGGGTGACACAGCGGTTAAGCGTCTGCCTCCGGCTCAGGGCGTGATCCCAGCGTTATGGGATCGAGCCCCACATCGGGCTCTTCCGCTATGAGCCTGCTTCTTCCTCTCCCACTCCCCCTGCTTGTGTTCCCTCTCTCGCTGGCTGTCTCTATCTCTGTCAAATAAATAAATAAAATCTTAAAAAAAAAAAACTTTCCTCCTGACCACTAAGCATTGCTCTGCCCCCTCCCCCAGACAACCACTGATTTGTTTTCTTTCACTTTAGATTAGTTTGCATTTTCCAGAATTGTATATAAATGAAATCATGCACCATAAACTTTTTTGTGTCTGCCTTCTGTTACTCAGCATAATTGTTTTGAGTTTCATTCATATTGTTGCACAGATCAATTGTTAATTGATCCATTCTTCTTATAGCTGAGTAATGTTCCATTGGATGGATATGTCATAATATATTTATTCATTCATCTGCTGATAGACATTGGATTTTTTTTAATGTTTATGACTATATCAAATAAAGCTGGTGTGAATTTTTGAGTGCAATTCTTTGTATGGAGATATCCTTTTATTTATCTTGGGAAAATACCTATAAGGGTGTGCCAAGGGCTCTAAACAGCATCCCTATCTTCCACTGATACTTCAGGCACCATTGATCTGATGGATCATACAGCTCAAGTAGCAGAACAGCTTGCATGTCAGCCTGGATGTGTTAGCCTTTTCTTGTTCTAGGCCCTACTCAAAACGGCTTTTTGGATCACGTGGTATATGGGCCAGAGTAACATGCCTAAATGAGGAATATGTTGCCTCGAAAATCTAGAGGGTCACTATGCATTGTACTTAGGACATATAGGAATATCTCGACATGGATGACAACACTGGACTTCTAGAAATTTCACTGAGATGGAAGGTGAATTTTTTTGTATTTATTCCCCAACCTCTGACATGCAAATTTCTTACCAAAAGTCTAGAGCAGTTGCCACTTTTAGCTTACTAGCACTTCAGTGGCAACAGTGTAATGGGACAGTGTGATACTTTGTCAAAGGGAAAGGCAATCATTTTTCTGTGGCCTGAATTATCACATAAGCCTGGAGCACTGATATACTCCTAAATTAGGACAGTGAAGGTATATTTCCAGCTGAAAGTAAATTGCTTCTGGTGGTCTTTATTAACAGGTATCAAGAAAAAAAGCATTTTTCCAGATCAATAGCTACATACTAGGTATCAGGGATGTGTTAATTTGTTCAAGCAATGAAATCACATCTGGAACAGCAGGTGTAATTGGACTCATTACCTGATTAAATTTATGATAACTCAGTGTCAATCTCCAAGATCCATCTGTTTTCTGCACAGACCAACTAGGGAGTTGAATGAGAATATGTGGAATTACCACTGCCCCTGTATCCTTCAAGTCTTTGATGATGGCACCAATCTCCAAAATCCATCTAGGAATGTGGTGTTGCTTTTGGTTTACTCTTTTCCCAGGTAGAAGCAGTTTTAGTGGCTTTCACTTGGTCTTTCCCACCATAGCAGCCCTTCCTCTACAGGTTAGGGAAGCAGTGTGGGGACTCTGCCCATTGCTCAATATGTCTATTTCAGGTATGCATTCTGGAACTGTGAAAATTACTATGGGATGTGTTTGGTGATCCACTGTACCCTCTGTTGGATAGACTTGAACTAGAACCTTAGTGATACTCTGACCTGCATAGCCCCTTGCTATGACCCATGGGCCACAGTGACATTTTGGGTCTCCTAAAATCAGTGGCAGTTCTGAGCCAATGTTTCAATAACCCCCCAAAGTCTAATTATTTTCCTTTCCCCCAATGCACTGCCACCCTGGTCAAACTTGATCAAGTCTGAAAATTGATTTAAGGGGCAATACTTTCTGGTTTGGTGATTCAAGTTAGACTTCTGTTCACCTCACCGAAAATTCTCCTGCTTGATTTAGTAGATCGCCCATCTATTTCTCTTCTAGGGACAATGATCAAATAACCAATGGCATAGGTCTCTTATTCTGATTACTGCCTTGACCATGCTGTCCATTTGTAACCTCACCCGCCTTGTCTGTGATGATTAAGTGCCTCTGCTCAACACCCTGCTAGCCCGGGATCCAATTATACCCATTCATTTAGGTATTCTAGTTCAAAGGCCGCAGATCCCATTGTAATTCCTGGCCTACGGAGAAGAGTGACCACAGATAAGAATGCTAGGGCTCACCTCACAATTTTTTCCCCATAGTTGTAGTGAAAGGGATGTACTTGGACCCTCCCACAGAGGCCAGGCAGATCTTACCTGATAAAATCACTGTAACATTCTGATCTTCTTAAGCTTTTGGGTACTTTCATAAAACCAAACTCAGACTCATCCTCCAAGAAGCTGAATTACAAAGCAAATTGAATTCTCAACCTCATAGGGTATATTCTGATAAACTAAGGATGTTGTCTAGGAAGGAATAGGATCCTGAAAACTAGAATGGGGACAAATGGGCAGATCCTGATGAAGCTGGAGATATTGAACACTTAAGTTCTGCGGAGTCTTCTCTGCCAGCAGACTTCTTTGCTGCCCCCGCCCCTGTCTGAAGAGATTAACCTGCTTTGCCTATGGGAACTGTAATGGCCTTTCCTGAGGTAGTTGCCTTGAAAGATACTACTCATTCTTCTCAGGGCCTCCGTGTGACCTTTCATGGCTTCTAGCCCTACAGCAAGATTCAAGTCCCAGAGGGCCCCTAAGGTTGAGATAAAAGGAAGTGTATGTGCTCTAAAATAACTGCACGGGTTTCCAATTTATACAGAGAAAACTCTGGGGAATATGTGTGGAAATAGATATTAAGGGTGTGGAGAATGATGGAGGAACATAAAATTGGATCAGATCAAATTTATTGATATGGTCCACTTGCAGAGATTCTCATTTCAATGGTATAGCTCCAGGAGTTGGAAAGGGCCCTAATAGTTTGTTTGGTTTGTTAGCTGAAACATGGACCAAAAATTGGCCAACACTAAATGAAATTGACATGCCAGAACTGCCTTGGTATACCGTAAAGCATCCGTACTTTCTTCTTCATTGCCTCATTTGCAATATTTTTTTGTGTTTCATTTAAGGTTTTTTTTAAAAAAATTTATATATATATATATATATATATAACCTGAACTAAAACCAAGAGGTGGCCATTTAACCAACTGAGCCACCCAGGCACCTCTCATTTAAGATTTATAGTACACATCTTTAACGCATTACAGTCTATCCTCAGGTAATATACCACCTTATAGTGCATAAAATTGTTGAATCGCTATATTGTACACCTGAAACTCATCTAACACTGTATGTTAACTATACTGGATTTAAAAATAAAAAATCTTTTAAAATATTATCACTTGGGGCGCCCAGGGGGCTCAGTGGATTAAAAGTCTGCCTTTTTTTAAAAATAATTTTTATTTTGTTATATTAGTCACCATACAGTACATCCCCAGTTTTTGATGCAATGTTCCATGATTCATTATTTGCATATAACACCCAGTGCACCATGCAATATGTGCCCTCTTTAATACCCATCACCAGCCTATCCCAATCCGCCCCCCTCCCCCCGAAGCCCTCAGTTTGCTTCCCAGAGTCCATAGTCTCTCATGGTTCATTCCCCCTTCTGTTTTCTCCCGCTTCATTCTTCCCCCTTCCTTCTCCTACCAATCTTCCTATTTCTTATGTTCCATAAATGAGTGAAACCATATGATAATAAGTCAAGCAGAGAAAGACAATTATCAAAAGTCTGCCTTTGGCTTAGGTCATGATCTCAGGGTCCTGGGATCCAGCCCCATGTCTGGCTCCCTGCTCAGTGGGGAGCTTGCTTCTCCCTCTGCCCCTGCCCCTGCTCATGCTCTCTTTCTTTCTCTCAAACAAATAAAATCTCTAAAAAAATATTATACCACTTTTCATATAGTTTAAGAATATTACAACAGCATACTTCAATTTTTCTATTTCTGAACATTGTGGTATTGTCATACATTTAATTTTAGCATATTTTGTAAGTCCCAACATACATTTTTGTATTTTTGTTTATGTTTTAAAGAGTGAACTGTCTTTTAAAGAGATTTAAGTAATAAAAATGAATTTTATATTTCTCATGTAGTTTTCAAATCTGGTGCTCTTTTCTTGTGTACATTCGTATTTCTTTCTGGTATCATTTTCTTTCTGCCCAAAGGACTTCCTTAACATTCTGTGTGTGTGTGTGTATGTGTGTGTGTGTGTGTGTGTGTGTGGTGACATTCTGTTGGTAATAAAAGCTTTCAAACTTTTTTATGCCTGAAAATGTCTTTATTTCACCTTCGAAAGGTGTATTTTCTGGATATGGAATTCAAGGTTGTTTGACAGTTTTTTTCTTTCCCTCGGTACTTTAAAAATATTGCTTCACTTTCTTTTGACTTGCATTGTTTCTGATGAGAAGTCTGCTATCACCCTTATCTTGTTGCTCTGCATGAAATAGGCCTTTTATCTCTTGCTGCTTTGAAATTTTCTCTTAAGTTCTGGCTTTAAGTACTTTGATTATGATGTGCCTTCTTGTAGTTTCCTTCATGTTTCTTGTGCTTGACTTTATTGGGATACTTGGACCTCAGTATAGTTTTATAATTTTTATCAGCTTTGGAAAAAATTTGGCTATTATTTTTCAATTTTCAATATTTCTGCCCTTCATCTTCTTTTTTCAGACAGAAAAAATACATATGTTAGGCACCTTGAAATCACCAGACATTTCACTAATGCTCAGCTCATTTTGAAAATTTTTTCCTTTCCATGATTTGTGTTGGATAGTTTCTTCAAATTCACTAATATTTTCTTTTACAATGTCTAATATACTGTTAATTTCACCCATTATATTTTCTATCTCAGACATTGTAGTTATAATCTCTTGAAGTTTGGGGATTTAAAAAAGCTTTTCCTATCTCTGACATGTTAACTATCTCTCTAGTTTCTGGAACATATAGAATATAGTTATGATAATGTCCTTGTCTACTAATCCTATCATCCATATCATTTATGGTTTGGCTTTTTGAGGAGGGAGCCACAAGATTAGCTTTATTTTATTTTTTAAATTTTATTTAAATTCAAGTAATCAACATATATGTGTTGTTAGTATCAAAGGTAAAGTTTAGTGATTCATCAGTTGCATATAACATCCAGTTCTCATTACATCAAGTGCCCTCCTTAATTTCCATGACCTAGTTACTCCATTCCCCCACCCCCTCCCTTCCAGCAACCCCCAGTTTGTTTCCTATAGTTAAGAGTCTCTTATGGTTTGTCTCCCTTTCTGATTTCATCTTATTTTATTTTCCCCTCCCTTCCCTATGAGCCTCTGTTTTGTTTTTTAAATTCCACATATGAGTGAAATCATATGATAATTGTCTTTGATTGACTTATTTCACTTAACATAATACCATCTAGTTCCATCCACGTTATTGCAAATGGCAAAATTTCACTTTTTCACAGCTGCATAATATTCCATTGGATATATACCACATCTTCTTTATCCATTCATTTGTTGATAGTCGTCTGGGCTCTTTCCATAGTTTGGCTATTGCGGACATTGCTGCTATAAACATTGGGGTGCAGGTGTCCCTTTGGATCATTATGTTTGTATCTTTTGGGTAAATACCTAGTAGTGCAGTTGCAGGGTCATAGGGTAGCTCTATTTTTAACTTTTTGAGGAATCTCCACACTGTTTTCCAGAGTGGCTGCACCAGCTTGCATTCCCACCAACAGTGTAAGAGGGTTCCCTTTCTCCGTATCCTTGCCAACATCTGTTATTTCCTGACTTGTTAATTTTAGCCATTCTGACTGGTGTGAGGTAGTATCTCATTGTGGTTTTCATGTGATTTGTATGGGTTGGTTCTTATTGAGATTTTTTTTCTTTATTTAGCATATTTTCCTGCTCTTTGCATGCCTGATAATTTTTAATTTTTAATTTTCTTTATTAAACTATAGCTGACATAATACAATGTTATATTAGCTTCAGGTGTATAACATGCAATGCTCACTATGATAAGTATAGTTACCACTTGTCATCATACACAGTTATTACAATATTATTGACTATACTCCCTATGCTGTACTTTCCATTCTTGTGACTGATTTATGTTTTAACTAGAAGTTTGTACCTCTTTATCCCCTTCACCTATTTTGCTCATCTTCGCACTCCCTTCCTTCCGGCAAATGACAGTTTGTTCCCTGTATTTGTGAGTTTATTTCTGTTTTTTGTTTGTTTATTTGTTTCGTTTTTTAGATTCCACATGCAGGTGAAATTATGTGATATTTGTCTTTCTCTGTCTGACTTATTTCAGTTAGCATAATACACTCTAGGTCCATGCATGTTTTTGCAAATGTCAAGATCTCATTCTTTTTTGTGGCTGAATAATATTCCATCACATATATATGCATGCACACCCCACATCTATCAATGGACACTTAGGCTGCTTCCGTATCTTGGCTATTGTAAATAATGCTGCAATAAACATAGGGAAGTATATATCTTTTCAAATTAGTATAAATTTTTATTGGCTGTCATAAGTTATAAATTCTATCTCGTTGTATGCTAAATATTTTTTATTCCTATAAATATTCTTGAGCTTTGTTCTAGAAGACAGTTACTTGGAAACAATAGATTCTTTGGGGGGTTAATGTTACAGCATTGTTAGGTGGGATCAGAGCAATGCTTGGCTTAGGACGAATTTTGCCCTACTACTTAGGCAAAACCCTCCTGGGTACTCTGCTTGATGTTCTTTGAATTATTAGGTTTTCTAGTCTGGTGGCAACAGGTACTATTCTCACCCTCTGTCAGGGCTGGATACTGCTTCCTCTAATCATTTCTGGTGTGCTCTCCCCCTGGCCTTTAGTGGTGTCCTCCCTTGCACGTGCTGATCAGTGCTCAGCTGAAGATTTCAGTAGGATCCTTTGCAGATATTCGAGTTCTCTCTTTGTTCAACTTTCTCTTCTCCAGTACTCTGTTCTGTAAGCTCTAGCTATCTTAGCCTTCAGACTTCCAGGTATATCTTTTCAACTCAGGAAGGCTGCCTGTTTTTGTCTGCAGCCTGGCCTGGAAACACTCTTCAGACCATTAACAGGGCAATTGTAGAATTAGGTTTGTTTGTTCTTGTTAGTCAGGGATTACTTTGTCTTGTTGTCTAATATCCAATGTCTTAGAAAGCATTGTTTTGTATATTTTTTCTGCCCTTGTAGTTGTTTTGGAGGGAGGGTAGATATGACCTCTGTTATTCTTTCTTTTTCAGTAGTGGGTCTTTTTCGGTAGTGGGAGTCCTACTTGCTTACTACTCCTCTTTCATAAGTCATTCTTTTTTTTTCTTTTCAGACCTCAGATTCAGAGGTGGTTAATCCTTTGCAGTTCATGTCAGGAAATAACATCGGTATATATAAGGACCTTCTCTCATTTTAATTTTCCACATTTTTCTTTTGATCCCTACTCTCAGTTCTTTTCCTCCTCCATAGGTAACAATTTTGACAAGTTAATTTGTATATTTTTGTTGAAATTTGTGCATATATGTATAGTTAGATTTTAAAGTATATTTTACACTTATATAAATGGTATTAAGGTATAAATCACTTTTTTTACTTAGCACTATGCCTTTAAGGTGCATCTAATTTACTGTTGCTCTCTGCTAGATAGTAAATCTTATATGCATCTACCACATTTATGTATTTGTTCTCCCAGAGATTAACACTTAGATTTACTTCTACGTCCTGTCACCAAATAATGCTATGATGAATATCCTTGTACATTTTCCCTTATAGACTTGAGTGAGAAAACGGCCATAGTTTTCCCCTTATGGCATCTAAGTTTTCATGTGTTCTCTCTCCCCACACACAGAGTAAAACTCTTCTCTAATAACCCAAAGTCCCATTCAGTTAATGTACACGTTCAAAATTCAGGTTATCTGGATAATGCTTGTTTTTCTCCATGAGGCCTTAGCTTCTAATAATTTACAGATGAACAAAGGGCAAAGTCACTTTATCCCAGGACTTCACACTCAGTATAAAATAATGAATTAATGTGATGGCTGATTGTCTCAAGGAATTCATTCTCCCTTTCCTCCTTCAGTAGTAGAGTTTTACATGGGGGACATAAGCAGTCAGCTATAGATCCTATTTTCTAAATTCCCCTGCAGCTAGGTGTGGACAAGTGACAAAATTTGGGTCAATTTAATATATGTAAAAGTAGTGTGTATACCTCCTGTGATACCCCCTTAGAGACAGCATGCTTACTCTGGACTTGTAACTAACAAGGAATTCATAACACTTTGGACACAGAAAAAGAGGTTAAAATCATGTATTAAGGATAACAGTTCTACCTGGCCAGCCGAAGACCTTAGGTAGTTTCTTAGAGTCCACTTTATTTGGAATATTAGCTCAGAACTAAATAAATTTCTATTTTGGTATCTTTTTCTATAACAGCTTAGCCTATAGCTTTACTAATACAAGTAAGAAAAATACAATTAGAATGAAAACTCCCACTTGGAAAGCAAAGAATGAGAAATACCAAAGTCATCAAATCTTGCCCGGCATGAATTATGAGACTCCCTGTCCTGGGAGTATAGCAGTTTCCTTACTTAGCACAGCTGGCTGCCCTTGCTTCTGCCCTCTGGAAGTAAGTTCATTGTGCATTTTTCCTTGCTTCTGCCCTCTGGGCCCCCCCCCTTTCCATGGGTCTCTGTACATATATCTAGAATCAGTATTAGAAAATGTGCGTTTTTTGGACTGCAATCTTTGCAGCCCAATTCCTGTTAGTGCAAGTTTGGTGCCCACGTGTGGCTTTAAGGATTGAACAGTTTTATAATTCTGAAGGCAAGAGTTTAGTTTTTTTGTGTTAATATAATGCCCCACAAACTAAATAGCTTTCATTTTTTGAGTTTCTAATCAATTCCATGTAAAAGTTAACACACCCAATGATCTCTTCAGAATGTAGTTTTTATAACTTCCAAATCTCTTTTAGGTTTTAGCTTTTGTGCTCAGCTCATAACTCAGTCAATTTAGGGGTAGCTGTATTGAGGCCATTTGCAGAGACTGTCTGGTGTAAGGAAGCACCATTCTTTTTTTTTTTTTTAAGATTTTATTTATTTATTCGACAGGATAGAGACAGCCAGCGAGAGAGGGAACACAAGCAGGGGGAGTGGGAGAGGAAGAAGCAGGCTCATAGCAGAGGAGCCTGATGTGGGGCTCGATCCCATAACGCCGGGATCACGCCCTGAGCCGAAGGCAGACGCTTAACCGCTGTGCCACCCAGGCACCCCAGGAAGCACCATTCTTAATCTGATTTTTGCCACTAGATTATCTCTCATTCTCTAGTTGATGAGAACAGTTAATGGGAGATTCTTGAGAAAGTCTCTGAGTATCACTCTCCTGCCTGCTGTTTGGGGATAGGGAATCAGTTGACTTTTCTAAAACAGCCAAACCCTAAATGCTAGTCTTAGTCAATTAGATCATACTCAGTCCTTATGGTTATGATGTGGAAATTTCACATATCATCTCTGCTCACAACTCACTGCCCTGAACTTGGTCATTTGCTCATACCTAGCTGCAAGGTAGCAATTATCCCAGCTGAAATTCACAGTGGTCTATTACTAAAAAGAAGAGAATATATATATATATATTCTCTCTCTCTCTCTATATATATATATATAGAGAGAGAACAGTTATCAGTCCTCACCACATATGCAGAATAGAATAAGAAACAAAACTGTTATCATTTTCAGATACAATGACTTGTCTGTATAGAAATTTCAAACAATTTATTGACTAGCTATACAATTAGAAATAATGAGAGGGTTTATCTAAGTGACTAAGTGACTGGTTAAAGAACAATGTATAGAAATTATTTGCATTTCTATACTTTATCAACAGAACGTTAAAAATAATATTAAAAATAAAATTTACAAGAGCAAAAATTTTTTAAAAAGATATTTAGATATAAATCTAGCCAAACATATGTAAAAACACTGTGGAGAAGATTATAAAACTTGATTAAAAGACATTAGTGTTCAAGGTTCATGAAAAGAAATCCACAATACTATAAAAGATATCAGTGCTTCTCAAATTGATTTATAATGTAGTCTAAATACAAATCCCAACAATATTTTGAGTGGTATATGACAGACTGATTTTATAACTGATATGGAAATTACAAGGGTTAAGAATAGTCAAAATATTAAAGGAGAAGAAGAAGGTGGAAGGATTTGCTCTAGTAGATGCCAAGTTTTACTATAAAATTGTGGTGATTAACACTCTGTGGTATTGGTGCCAGAATAGATAAATTGTCCAATGACACAAGACAGAGTCCTGAAACAGATTGATGAATATATAGCACACAAGAGCCTTGCAGATCGACTGGAAGAAAGGAGAGATTATTACATAATGGTTCTGGGACAATTGATTCTCCACACTAAAAAAAAAAAAAAGACATTAATCTCTACTGTATCAAGAGCACAAAAATTAATTCCAAATAGATTAAGGACTTAAATATGAACGTCAATCTTTAAAACTGTTAGAAAAAATGTAGGAGAACATATTTTAGACCTTGGGGTAGAGAAATATCTCTTAAAAAGGCAAAAATTACTAACCAAGATAGAAATAAATTTTATTACAGTAGAACTTAGAATTTCTGTTCATCGTAAGTCACAGTGAAGAAAGTGGAAAGAGAACCTACATGCTAGAAAAAGTTATTTGCAACACGTGTGATTGAAAACACATCTGTACCTATAAATATAAAAAACCCCACAAACCAACAAGAAACAACCTCAAATATTGCAATAAATAAACTGGCAAAATACACAGAAGAGAAAATACAAATGGTGAGAGAGCATTTAAAATTATTATTATTATTTTTAAAGATTTTATTTATTTAACAGAGATAGAGACAGCCAGCGAGAGAGGGAACACAAGCAGGGGGAGTGGGAGAGGAAGAAGCAGGCTCATAGCAGATCCCCCCCACATAACGCCGGGATCACGCCCTGAGCCAAAGGCAGACGCCCAACCGCTGTGCCACCCAGGCGCCCCTAAAATTATTTTTGAACTCACTAATAAATCAGAGAAATACAAATCAAGACTACAATAAGTACCTCTATTAAATAGGCAAAAATCAAGAAATCTGACAATACTCAATGTGAGAGAAAATGTGAGTTAATAGAAACTCTTGGGTACTCCAGTAGGTACGTGAATCTGAAAGTACTTTGGAAAATATTTTGGCGTTATGAGTTTGAACATTTATGTGCTTTATTTTCCATCTATCCTAGGTATGTATCCTACAAAACCTCTTCACCTGTACAGTAGGAGACATACCAGATTATTCATAGCAGTATTTGTTTTTAGGGGGGACAGTTTCTGTTTTATTATTATTGTTGAAGTATAATTAACACAAAATGTTACATTAGCTTCAAGTGTACAATATATTGGTTCAACAATTCTATACGTTTACTCAACACTCACCACGGTAAGTGTAGTCATCATCTGTCACATAGAACATTATCACAATATTATTAACTGCATTCTCTATGCTGTACTTTTCACTTCCATCACTTATGTATTTTTATTTTTTAAAAAGATTATATTTATTTGAGAGAGAGAGAGTGCGTGAGTGGGGGCCAAGGGAGAGAGAGAAGCAGACTCCCTGCTGAGCAGGGAGCTCGATGCAGAGCTCAGTCCCAGGACCCCGAGATCGTGACCTGAGCTGAAGGCAGATGCTTAACTGACTGAGCAGCCCTGGTGCCCCATGACTTATTTATTTTAAACTGGAAGTTTGCACCTCTTCATCTCCTTTATCTATTTCACTCATCCCCCTCCCCTCTGGCAACCAGTTTGTTCTTTGTATTTAAAAGTCTGTTTGTTTGTTTTGTATTTTAGATTCCACGTATAAGTGAAATGATATGGTATTTATTTTTCTTTCTGTCTGACTTACTTCACTTAGCAGAATACCTTCTAGTCCCAACCACCATGTTGTCTCAAATGGCAAGATCTCATTATTTTTATGGCGGAGTATATTCTATTGTGTGTATTTGTGTGTGTATATATATATCTTTTTTATTCATTTGTCTATCAATGGACACTTGAGTTGTTTGTATAACCTGGCTGTTGTAAAAAAAAAAATACTACAATAAGTTTAAGGGGGACTGTATCTTTTCAAATTAATGCTTTCTTTTTCTTTGGGTAAATACCCAGTAGCAGTATTTTCCATAATATAAAAAAATACCTGGAAACATCCTAAGGACTCATTTGCAGAACTATACCTGTACATAACAACTTGGATAAATTTCACTGATAAAACGAGTCTTTAGAACAGTGTTTCTCAAACTTTAATATGTGCCCCAGATTCTGCTTTTCTTTTCTTTTCTTTTCTTTTCTTTTCTTTTCTTTTCTTTCTTTCTTTCTTATTTATTTATTTTTAATTTTTTAATTTATTTTTAATTTATTTTTTATTTATTTTTATTTTTTAATTTTTATTTATTAGAGAGAGGGAGCACAAGCGGGGGAGCGGGAGAGGGAGAAGCAGGCTTCCCACTGAGCAGGGAGCCCAATGTGGGGCTCGATCCCAGGACCCTGGGATCATGAAGTGAGCCGAAGGCAGATGCTTAAAGACTGTGCCACCAAGGCGCCCCACCAGATTCTGCATTTTTAACAAAATTTTAGGTGATGCTGCTGCTGCTGGAACACAGATTATATTTTGATTAGTAAGCTCCTAAGACTACATACGGTAAACACCTTCTTTATGAGCTCAAAACCAAGCTGCATCAAACAATTTGTTATGTGGGTAAACAGTACACACACATGGGATAAATTAACAAAAAGGCAATTATAAAATTCAGTGTAGTGGTTACTATATGGGGGAAAAGGGCTGGGAGAAGTGTATTACATGCAAGGTATTTGTAGTGTTATAGTTCTTAAGTTGTATAGTGGATCGTGGACTTATTATATTGACTAGTGCTATAATCTTGACCTCAACCTTCTGACAATCATTCCAAATCAATAAAAAGACAGGATTAGATTAGTAGGCATTTTAAGTCCTCCCTATGTACCAGAATCACTTAGGGAGATTTAAAAAGCACCAATACCTACTACCAATCACCAGATATTCTGAATTAATTGAACTAGGTGGAAAATCAGGTATTGGTATTTACTGAAAGAGTGCCATATAGGGCAAATGTGTAACTAGGTTTGAGAACTACTATAATAGAGCACCTCTAATGTCCCTCTTAATGCTGATTGTGATTGGAACATGCAAAAATCTTTTTCTTATTAACCAGACATTTTGGGAGGGCTTTCCTGCTTCAGCTTAAATAGCATGTTCCTTGGTAATTAAAATAGGGACATTTAAACTGTAATCTTCCCAACCAATAGGAGCTGTGTCATCTGGCTCACTATTGTTTCCCTATTATCTGGTACAGTGTCCAGCAAAGTTGTCAATGCATGTAGAAAGGTGTCAATGAATGATGGTTTACTGAGCATTAACCAAAAGTTTCCTCCAAGCCAACTGTCATCTCTCTCTCTCTTTCTCCTTTTTTTTTAAGATTTTATTTATTTATTTGACAGAGAGAGAGACAGGCAGTGAGAGAGGGAACATAAGCAGGGGGAGTGGGAGAGGAAGAAGCAGGCTCCCAGCAGAGGAACCTGATGCGGGGCTCAATCCCAGGACCCTGGGATCATGACCCAAGCCAAAGGCAGACACTTAATGACTGAGCCACCCAGGCGCCCCCAACTGTCATCTCTCTTAAGGGCGCCCAAAGCAATTTACATGTACTGCATTAAGGTTCTACTATTTGGTACAAATGATTGTTTGCAGGTCTGTCTCTCCCACAGCACTGTGAGTTCCTCAAAGGCCAGGGTCAGGGTTGTATTATTTTTAGACCCTCAGAGATTAGTTCAGTGCTTCAATAACTATTTAGTGAAGTAGTAGAGAAATGATTTTTGAAAAAAAGTTTACGATGTATTATGACCCCTTGCTACTTCCTTCCTGGTCATAATTTGATTGTTCGGGAGTCAGGATTTCAGAAGCATTAGTCTGGAGAGATTTCCTATTCAAGCTCTGTAGAAAATAGACCTAATATTTTGGAGTGGTTTTATGTTCACAGAAAATTTGAGCAGAAATTATAGAGTGTCCCCTTATGCTCTCTGGCCCCACACATGCACAACCTTCCTCGCTATTGGTATCTTGAACCAGAGCGGTACATTTGTTGTAACTGATGAAACTACACGGACACATTATTATCACCCAAAGTTCATAGTTTGCATCAGGGCTCATTCTTCGTGTGGTGCTTCTGAGGGGTTTGGCGAATGTATAATGACATGTACCCACTATGGTAATATCCTATAGAATAGCTTTCCTGCCCTAAAAACCTTTGTGCGGCACTCATTTATGCTTCCTGGAGACCACAGATTTTTGTATCGTCTTCATAGTTTTACCTTTTCCAGAATGTCATATATGGATATGCTTCAACTTACAATGGGGTTATGCCCAATAAAATCATTGTAAATTGAAAATGTTGTAAGATGAAATTGTATTTAATACACCTAACCTATTGAATATCATAACTTGGCCCACCCTACCTTGAACATCCTCAGAACACTTACATCAGTCTACATTTGGGCAAAAATCATCTTGCACAAAGCTTATTTTATAATAAAGTGTTAAATGTCTCATATAATTTATTGAATACTATACTGAAAGTGAAAAACAGAATGGTTTATGGGTATGGAATAGTTGCACGTGAATGGGTTGTTTCCTGTCATGATTGTGTGGTTGACTGGGAGCTGCAGCTCACTGTGGCTGCCCAGCATCCTGAGATAGGGATGTACCACACATTACTAACCCAGGAAAAGCTCCAAACTAAAAATTTGGAATATGGCTTCTACTGAATGCATATCATTTTCGTACCATCATGAAGTCAAAAATTCTTAAGTCAAACCATCATGAGTCAGGGATCGCCTGTATTCAGACTGGTCTTTTTTCATGTAGTAACATACAGTTAAGGTTCATCTATGTCTTCTCATGGCTTGATAGCTCATTTCTTTTAATATTGAATAATATTCTATTTTCTGAATGTACCACAATTTATCCATCCCCTAGTCAAGGACATCTTGGCTGCTTCCAAACTTTGGCAATTATTAACAAATGTGTTATAAACATCTGTGTGCAAGTTATTGTGTGAACATAAGCTTTCTACTCCTTTGAGTAAACACTAAGGAGTGTGATTGCTGGATCATGTTGTAAAAGTATGTTTATTTTGCCAACCTGTCTTCCAAAGTGGCTATACCATTTTTGCATTCTCACCAGCAATGAATGAGAGTTCCTATTGCTCCACATCTTCCCCAGCATTTGGTATTGTTAGTGTGCTGGAGTTTGGTCATTCTAATAGGCATGTATCTCATGGTTGTTCTGATTTGCATTTCCCTAATGACATATGACATGGGGTATCTTTTCATATGCATTCTTTGTCATCTGTATCTCTTCTTTGGTGAGGTGTCTGTTCAGGTCTTTTGCCACGTTCATTTCCTTATTGTTAAGTTCTATGAGTTTTGTGTATTTTGAATAGTAGTCCTTTATCAGATATATCTTTTAAAATATTTTCTTCCATTCTGGCTTGTCTTCTCAATCTCCTGACAGATTTCTAAAAATGGATCTTTGACATCAATCTGAAATTCGATTATTTGCCCTTTGTTCCAAAAATGGAGAAAAAAAAAGGTCTAGTTAATTGAGGACTTAGGTTAATATTGTCCTCGTTGATTGAGGCTTTATTATCTTTAGTTTTGGTAGGCAGTGACATGCTCATTATTTCCCCATCCTTTAAGTGTGGGTAAGACAAAAAGACTGTGATACTGTCACACCACCCCACCTTTGTGCTGAATCCCATTTTATCTCTCCTTACCTGGTCCAACTACCAATGGCCCAAATCCTGGGAGAATAGGAGTGACAATGAGGCCCCTCCCTTTTCTCTCCCACAATACTCTAGACTTTCATGGTGGTTGATAACCTCTGAAAAGGAATTAAATGGACAGAAATAGAGAGATTGACTTGACTCAGCTAAGAGACAAGTTGCACTGTATATTCTTCCCTAGCAGTCTATTAACTAATCACTCAGTGGATAAAAGATTTCTTTGGAGCTTAAATTTAGAGAGAGAGAGAGAGAGAGAGAGAGAGAGATTTGTGAATGTGTCGTGTTTACACTTGAGGCTCCTCGGGAGGTGAAAGAGGATCCACAGAAGTAAATTCTTTGTGAAGGACAGGAGCCTTTGATGACTGACAGGCAAGAGGCTGTGGATATTGGCTCTGTTCTGGTCTGTAAACAGATCAAATAGCTGTGGGAAATTTCCTTAACAAGCAGTCTGGCCTTGTAAGAGGGGACCCTGGAGACCTAGGTTATGTTTTCTGGATTTCTCTGGAAAGCAGAAGAGATGACAAGTTCTCTGAGAGCAAAAGAAAAGGGCCTTGGGAGCACAGTTTCTGAGTGTCTATTCCCTCCTTTTGAGGGAAGGATCACCAAGTGTAGCTCTGGTGGGGTTCCTGTCCATTCCTCTTCCTGCTCCACTGGTTCCACAGTAAACCTTGCCTAAGTCGCTCTTTACTGTGATGTTCAAGGCCCTATGTAACTTGTTCCAGTTCATCTTTTCACCTAACTATATTTCCTTACGTTTTCCTGTGTGAATTCTATCCTGCAGAGACTTTCCTCACCACTGCCTTCCTAACATGCACGATGCTTCCCTTTCTGGCTCCTTCCATCTCTGTTGGCCTTTAACCCTCCTCCCTGGTCCCCCTCTTTTTTCCTGTCATTTTACCCAAAGGGAAATGAAGAACACAAGCCTACTAGAAAAAGAAGGACTGGTCTTTTTCTCTTTTGTAGAATTTGGAAAACAGCTTTAAACACGTATAGCTTCACTGATGCTGCAAGAGGAACTGGGAATTTTTTTGTCTTCTACCTTTAGGCAGAACCCTACTGAAATCATTGCCAGGAACACCAAATTCTCAAAAAATGCCCTCGGGAAATTTCAATAACATGCAGTTTTAAGAGACGACACATAGTGTTCTGGTTAAGAGCACAGGTTCTGGGTAGGGTACCTAGATCTGATTTCAGTGCCTCAATTTGAAAACCTCTGCCTTTGGCCAGGCCACCAAATCTCAGTTTTTTTACATGAAGACAGTGCTAGCATTTACTTCCTAGGATTGTAATAAGGGCTAAGCCATATATGTAAAATACTTTAGAACCTGGTACACAGCAAGTACTATAGAATACATAAATGTTTGCTATTACTTTTAATGAGAAGTTTCTTTCTTTCTTTCTTTCTTTCTTTCTTTCTTTCTTTCTTTCTTTCTTTCTTTCTTTCTTTTAACTAGACAACATTCTTTAGGCTTTTATCAAGCTTTACATTTTCATGTTCACCCTGGTTAGGGAGGTGTGTGGGGGAGGGGGGCAAAGATGAAGTGAAAATCCTTCCAAACATCATGCTTGGTGCTCAGCCCCAGGACAGACAGTGAACATGGGAGGCTTGGGCTGGCTATCAACAGGTTTCCCATGAGTCACCTCTTCACATTACCATCCAGACAAAGCTATTTTCCTGCTGCAAGCTGTAACTCAGGTTTGTCTTCTGCAGCTTCTGCAGGAGGGACTTGTCAGGGGTGAAATGAAAAATTTTATCATTATTTCTAATTTTTCGCCATGTCTCAGTCATTGAAGGTTTCACATTCAGGGCCATTTGGGTGTCATCAACGCATCAGGTTTAAAGAGGAAAGATGATGAATCGTGAATGTTTATGAGAAAACGGCAGCAATTATGATGATGGTAATGAAGAGGGAAGTGAAGAGATTGGCCCACTGGGATGTTTCTCGTGAGCCTAGGACGATGGAGGAGAGTGTTCCAGTAGACTCAGGCATTACCATCACACCACGATGGATGGAGTGTCTTACTCAACAGCCCTTCCAGATTCATTATTTTTTAGAAATATGCCTTGTGGAACCAGGTTTGCAAGTTTTACATAGAGTGAACAGCTATTTCTTATGTTAAGTTATTTCAGCTGTAGAAGAGAGAATTGTTGAAATAAATGGCTGGAGAATTCAAATTGCATTCATTCTTGACATTGGAACTGACAAATAGCTTCATTCCCCCACTGAAATGGAAAGTTTATTACTCTGAGACACAGCGGGTAGGAGAGAGTGGGCACCCACATTTTATTTTACTGTATCTCTTCTAAGATGCTGTGATAGAGTAAAATAAAATGCTTTTCTGAAATCCTACTGGGATCCATCCCTTGCCCCATTCTCCACATTTGACTGGAAATAAAACCAATTAAAACAGATTAATTTATAACCAGGGTAAAACCCAGTCTGACAGCCGGTTATTACTGCACGAGCATGGAGTTGTCAGGTGGAAGGAAGCTGGGAGGTGGTGGAGGTGGCATGAGAACTCAGCATCCTGATGGGTTGAGCTGGAGCACCTGCCGGTCTGAACCTGCCCACTGGAAGCTGGGCATTTCCAAAGAGAAATAATCGATGCTGGGGATGGACCTATGCAGTCTGAAGGACAGTTTTGCCAGAACCCTGGAAGCTGTTCACATGAAAATGAAAGACGTCTTGACATTTCTTCACTGTTGGATGCCTTTCACCTCCTTACCATCAGGAATCACTGCAAGGAGAGATGCAATGAATATGGCGTTCAATGAAGCCACGAACACGGTGAGGGATATGGAAGCTGCCTGCTTGCTGGGGTTGCTGGGCTAGACTCACCGGGGCACTCCTGCTGTGAATCAGCCTGATCCTTATGATGGTGTCATCAGAGGAAATAGGACACAGCTGCTCATTCTCTTGATGCCATCCCTTCCTGTCTTAAAGTCCTTGATCACTGCATCTCCTTACCTTTTCTTCTTGAACTTGTCAGAAGCCTGCACATCTAACAGACTTCATGAATTATAACTTACCCAGTTCTACACTGGAGAACAGCCACTCCATTAAACCCTGTTGACTTAATGCTGATCATTAATTTATAAAAGCCTGATGAAAGGCCTCCTGAGCCCTGGCATTGTCCATATGGAAATCACAGATTTCTTCTTCATATCTCCTCAACATCATGTGCCCTTTATTCTCCGACTCCCCAGCCGGAATTCCCAGTGCAGAGAGTGGTAATCAGTGCAGCCATATGTGTGACACTTGTAGGTATTTCTGGCCACTTCAAAGTTTGAACTATGATAGCAGGAAAGCAGGGCAAGACCCTGGGAGCCAAGTCCATGCTGGAGATGGAATTTGGCCCTGACCATTCAGGCACAACATAGCCCAGGACTTCTGGGGCCCCTTCTTCCGCAAGGCTTGAGAGGAGTCTTTTGCAGTTTAGGGCTCCAAGAAGCATATGAGCAGATGCTCATATACTTGTGGGTGTGTTTAATTTACTTAAGAAAAGCTCTTTCTTAGATGACCGCTCCTCAGTACCTCAATAGAACTCTCATTGGTTTCTTTTTTAATTTATTTAAATTCAGTTGGCCAACATATAGTACATCATTAGTTTTTGATGTAGTGTCCAACGATTCATCAGTTGCAGATAACACCCAGTGCTCATCACATCATGTGCCCTCCTTAATGCCCATCACCCTGTTACCCTATCCCCCCGCCCATTTCCCTTTCCGCATCCCTCAGTTTGTTTCCCAAAGTCAAGAGTCTCTCATGGTTTGTCTCCCTCTCTGATTTCTTCCCATTCAGTTTTCCCTTCATTCCCCTATGATCCTCTGCACTATTTCTTATATTCCAATATGAGTGAAACCATATGATAATTGTCTTTCTCTGCTTGACTTATTTCCCTTGGCATAATACCCTCCAGCTCCGTCCACATCAATGTAAATGGTAGATATTCATCCTTTCTGATGGCTGAGTAATATTCCGTTGTATTTAGGAACCACAACTTCTTTATCCATTCATCTGTTGAAGGACACCTTGGTTCCTTCCACAGTTTGGCTTGCGGGCATTGCTGCTAAGAACATTGGGGTGCATGTGCCTCTTCTTTTTACTACATCTGTATCTTTGGGATAAATACCCAGTAGTGCAATTGCTGGGTCATAGGGTAGCTCTATTTTTGATTTCTTGAGGAACCTCCACACTGTTTTCCAAAGTGGCTGTACTAGCTTGCATTCCCACCAACAGTGTAAGAGGGTTTCCCTTTCTCCACATCCTTGCCAATGTTTGTTGTTCCCTGTCTTGTTAATTTTAGCCATTCTACCTGGTGTAAGGTGGTATCTCATTGTTGCTTTGGTTTCTTATAGAGGCTCTAGAATCTTAATGGTAGTGTGTAATGTCTGAGAGTATTGTAGATAAAATTAAAGCAATAATTATTCATGTGCCCAAATTGAATCCTCTCCTTCCATGTTCATCCTGATCCTCATCAGTGCAATTTCCTTTATGTATGTATGCCTTACTTGAAAGCTCATGCTTTTTTCATACTATCCTTTATTAGAAGGGAATCAAGAATTGAATCCTATGGTTAAAAAAAGAACAGGTAGGAAAGACAGAACTGTCTACGTTTGAGACCAAATAGATTTTTTGCGATCATTCACTTATGCTAGGTAGTCCTGGGGTGTGAACCAGAGCACCAAGGCATAATTTTAGGGGGCTGCAAAAGCTGCTATCATGAGTACCATCCTAAGTGTATACATCAGAACAGATCTTAAAGGCTAGGAATTTAGTGTACAAGGTAGAAGCAATTACGTCTCTGCCAAGAGTGGTTTGAATGTTATTTTTCTTTAAGAACTTCAGTGTTCTATAGGCTAGATGTTAAAATGTTGATAGTATGGTCATGATTCCATGAGTTGAATTTCATTATATAGCTACTGTTGCTAATAGCAGTCATCAGTTTTGAGCTCTTATTATGTGCCCACCATTATACCAAGCACTTTAATATTTCATTTTATTCGATCTTCATCTAGTTTAAGTTTTCTATATCCTAATATTCGGTGAATGGGCCAAAATAATCCTGTTCTTTTACAATTTTGGTTATACTTGTTCTAGACCCAGTGATGACATGATATCCAGGCCTGTTGGCTGTTACTTGCAAGCGAAACATTGATAAAGATTCAGAAGAGAGAAAAGAGATTTAAATCTACCAGTTTATCGATAATATGGGAGACATAGTCTAGCTTCTCTGCTAACATAGGAGAGAGTTGTGAGTTAGTATCCCTTCTCTGTTAGATCCTGCTGACCTAGACTGGCACAGCAGTCTTTATTAATTATTGGCATTCTTCTCATTACTAGTGAGCTGTGAGATGGTGGGGTAGCTTCCATGAGAAATTATGTGTGCACATGCTAGGATGTGGTGGACGGATTAGAGGGGACAAGATAAGATGAAGCATGGATTCTTCAGCCTGAACCACATGGTCAAGTTTTACCCCCAGCGAGTGTGTCATATTAACTCAGTGATTCTGTTCTGTCTCTGGGACATGTCCTGTCTATTCTTCGTTTCTATGTCTTTGTGCATTATTCCCCTATCCCCAGATGGTCTTGATTCTCATATCTAATTTCTGATTTTTACTCCTAACCTTACAAATTTTTCCAAATCCATGAAGCCTTTCAACCCCAACTTGGACTTCCTCCCTTCCTCTCTTTTACGTTCTTTTCTTTCTTCTTTCTCTCTCTTTGATTCTTGTCTATACCATTAAAACTTTGGTCATCACATTGTTCAGTATAGAGGTTAAATGTGAAATAATGTGGGCTTTGTATCAAGATTGTTTGCATTTCAGTCTCAGCTCTTCTGTTGCCCATCTACATGACCTGGGGAAGCTCCTGAACTTCTCTGTGCCTCAATTTCCTCATCGATAAGTAGGATTCACACTAAAAGTACTTATCTAATGGGGTTAATGTTAACAATTACAAAGTCTTTATAAAGAAAACATATAGAATTTTTCTTGGCATATAGTAAGCTCTCAATAAACATCAATCATTATAATTATGCTATCACTATATATATATTTTTTTGTTTATGCTGCAATGAAAAGAGGTGCTTACAGGTTACTGTAAGAAAAAGAGAATTAATTGTGTGGATACAAAGAGATTGGCAGTGGGAATTCATTGGGATAGGGAGGTGATTTGGGGACAGGTTACTCTATTCATTTTGAGCTCATAGACTCCATGGTATCTTTGTCAAAGCATCTGCTTATTTCTTTGACTCACACTACTGATCAGCTAAAGCTCTCCATACCCTCCAGTGCAAACTTTACAGAAAGATAGTCTGATCAGTTTTCCTAATTGCTATCACTATTTCTGAGTAGAGCTCTTCAGTGCAGGCCACCTCAGGATCACCTGAGTTCAGGTAGCACATATTATAGAGACTCATACATTTCAGAGACCTTAGGGAGAATGTGCAGGCTGTTGAATGGCTGTCATGAATGCATTCTGTCAAACCCTGAGGCACTAATTGAAGTCAGCTTCCACAGAAAATTCCATTAAAATGTTTCCAGTTTTCAGAGGTTTGAAGTAGTTGCTATTTCCCATGTGGGAATTATCTCTCAACTTTCTCTGACTAAATGCAGTCATGTTCTTCAGTTCTAACAATTTGCACCTTGGTGTTACACACATCTGGAAGCTTTGTTAAACCACAAAGCAAGCCAACAACTGAGAGTGGAAGACTAATGGTACTTTGGAAAGAATACCTGCTTTTAAAACATCCTGGAGGGGAGACTTAAATCCAAATACTTTTATTAATTAATTTATTTTTATTATTTTATTTTACTTTTTTAAAGATTTTATTTATTTGTCAGAGAGAGAGAGCATAAGCAGGGGGAGCTGTAGGCAGAGAGAGAAGCAGGCTCCCTGCTGAGCAAGGAGCCTGATGTGGGACTCGATCCCAGGATCATGACCTGAGCCTTAGGCAGATGCTTAACCTGACTGAACCACCCAGACATCCCAAATTTACTTATTTTTAAAGATTTACTTATTTATTTGAAAGGGAGAGAGAGAGAGAGAGGGAGAGAGAGGAGGCATAGGTAGTGGGACAGCAAAAGAATCTCAAGCAGACTCCCCACTGAGCATGCAGTCTGACCTGGGACTTGGTCCCAGGACCCTGAGATCATAACCCGAGCTGAAATCAAGAGTTAGAAACTTAACCAACTGAGCCACCCAGGCACCCCAAGATACGTTTAAAAAGTAAAGTATACATGCATTTTGTTTTTATCTGCATAAGACCAAGATGTTAAATAAGTCAATTATGGCAACAAATTTCCAGTGGGTTCAAATTCAAAATTTGTCCTGGACATAGAGATAGTCTCACTCAGATCCTTATGTATTTCATGATAGTAATTATCCAAACTTGGGTCTAGGACTCTAAAAGGAAAATTCTATTCCATTTTCAACATCTGTATTGCTAAGAAATTTTCTTGAATGCCAGGATTCTAAGGCTAGAATCTTGGAACCAGAGTCCTTATGGTACTAGAACAAGGCAAGGCTGCTTATTCCGTAGTGCTCAAGACACCCAAGATCGGAACAGCTCACAGCTTCATGTTCTACCTAACTATTAACAGTGGGTTAATTTTGGTGTTTCATAAATGAAGGTTCTGAGGTTCTCTCACCTTCCTGATGTTTATGTCAGTTTCATAATACATTCATGCTCAGCTTAAATCTGTTTTAAAAGTCATAGAAACTTGAACTTACAACTTTTCAAAAGGGGCGTAACTTTTCAAACTGGGAAGCCAAAACATAGACAGTGCCAGGTATCTGCAATTGTAATGTTTAAAAAACAAACTTAAGCAATGTAGGGAAATTCCCCATATCTGATAGGAACCATGTAAGGTGTGGGTTATAGGGAAGAACAAGAGGCTGGCTTCCCCTCTGTCCAAAAAAATGCACATAGGAAGGGATTGCTATGGTATTATATTATGATATAGTTATCCTTTATCCATTTGAACTTTTGGTTGTGTTGGTGGGCTGAAGTGTGATCCACTGCTGGGACTGTTGGAAGTGTTAGGAGGGTGAAGAGAAAAGGAAAAGAGGAATTAGGATAGGGTTGTGAGTCTGTGTTTGCTTGGGGAAGACAGAAACAGCCAAGGAAAGCAGTGAAATCAAATTGCTGTGGGTGGTAGGATTAACTGAGAGAGCACTTTACATACTTCAAACCATTTCCTGGCACAGTAGATTTATATTAGATATTGAAGTCCATGGGATCTCTGGGTGAAAAAATTATGGAAAAGAATAAAAGATTAACACAGATTAAAACAGAATGTTCGTGGACCCAAGATGTTTTCTGTAATGAGCAGCACATTCAATTCCTTAAAAAGTTAAGGTTATTTGTGGGTATGTGAATGGTATTATTGATAACTGTATATAGTCAGAATTTTATAATAAAAAGACCAATGGCAGACTTTGAGATTATAAGAAAGAATTATAGCCCACAATTAAGAGTCTATGTTCCCTTCCCTGCTTAGTTGGAACTGGAGAATTAGCAAGGGCTTAACTAGAGCAAAGAGTCCCTGCTATCTGCTTGCTACATATACCTTGGTGTTCTTGAGGCAAGGTGAGATTTCCCATGGGAGTGAATACATCTTTATTCCCTTTATTAGGATGTTGGGAGAAGAGAGAAGTATTTCAAGACAATGCTCACCGTGTCCTACCCTCTTGCTCTCTCCCTTTTACACCCAAAGGGCCATCCTCATTGTTTGTCAGGATTTCATCCCAGCCTTCCATAACCGAGGTCTCAGAGCACTTAGGCAAGAATCCTTAACAAAAGCCTTTTAAAATTGTACACTCTTGTCAGGACAAAAAAGGCTCTATAGAAGAAAGACGGCAGAGAAAAAACTGATGAAAATGCTAAAAATGAAAAATTGTGCATCTCTCCACAGAGGGGCTTTCACAGAGGTATACAAATTTAGCTGAGCTGAACAAATTATTCAACTCAAGTCTGCAGGGAAAACCAGGGGTAGATTAAGCAATGATTGATAAATTAAGTGGGTAATTATTTCTATTTTTTAAAATTTTTGCTTTAATTGCATTTCCCTTTAAATATGTATGGTAGAAGTCTTAGGATATCCTGAGTTCAGACAAGTCATTTAATGTGTGGCAAACTAGTAAAGAATCTACCAGATGTAGCTTGGAGTGAGAAACTCTAGGGATTGCCAGGAGGGTGCTCATCCTTAGGGAAAGGGAGTCTGGCCTATAAACTTGACCTATTGTAAAAGGGAATCTCAGGGTCTAAAAGGAGAATAATTCTGAGTACAATGTACTGACTGCCCTTCGATTTTTAGGAAGCACAAGGCATGCTCTCCCTGTCCCCAATTCCTGCACTGGATCCTTGGAAGAGAAGTGAGTGTGCAGAAGGAAAAACAGAAAGCTATTTCACTTAAAATTCTTTATGGCTTAGAAGAACTAGTGGCATGGCTTTGGTATCACCATGACCAAATCTACTCTAAAATGGGAGTAGAGGGGTGCCTGGGTGGCTCAGTCAGTTAAGTGGCTGCCTTTGACTCAGGTCATGATCCTATGGTCTTGGGATGGAGTCCCACATTGGGCTCCCCTCTCAGTGGGGAGGCTGCTTCTCCTTCTCCCTCTTGTCCCTCTGCCCCTCCCCCCCACCTCATGTGTGCACATGCACTCACTCTCTCTAAAATAAATAAAATCTTTTAAAAAAATAAAATGGGAGTAGAGGATCTCTTGCCATATAGCCTCAGACCATTTTGCGGTATATTTTTTAATGGTTTCATTGGCATGTAATTGACATATAATAAGCTGTACATTTCAATTTGAGAAAATTATATATATATATATATATATATATATATATATATATATGTTATGTGATGTATATGTGTGTGTATATATACCCATGAAAGTATCAGTACCATAGAGATAATAAGCATATCCATCCCTCCAATACTTTCCGTATGCTCCATTTTAATCCCTCCCTCATAAATTTCCTAAACATCCTATCCTCAGGCAACCACTAATCTACTTCCTGTAATTATAGATGAGTTTGCATTTTCTAGAAATTTCTAGAAATAGAATAATACAGTGTTTATTCTTCTTTTCTGGACTTTGCATTCAGCATAAGTATTCTGAGTTCATCTACATTGTTGAATGTATTATGTATCTAAAGTACTTTCTTTTCTATTTCTGAGTAATATTCTACTGTATGGATGTACTATAATTTGTTTATCCATTCACTTGTTGATGGCATATGGGTTGTTTGTTGATTTGGGCTATCACAAATGAAGCTGATACAAACATCTGCATATAAATCTTTGGATGAACACATGCTTTCATATCTTTTGGATATATAACTAGGAGTGGAATGTCGTTTATAGGACATTTTTTAGAAATTGCCAAATTGTTTTCTAAAGTGGTTGTGCCTTTTAATATTCTCATCAGCACTATATGAGTGTTCTGTTTGCTTTGTATCTTTACTAACTCTTGGTATGGTCAGTCATTTTAATTTTAGACATTCTAATATCTGTGTGGTGTGCTATTTCGTGGTTTAAATTTGCATTTCCCTAATAACTATTCCTGTGAACATCCTTTCCTGTATTTATTTGCTATCCACTTATCTTTAGTGAAGTACCTTTTAAATCTTTTGTTCATTTTTAATTGGGTTGTTTGTTTATTTTTACCTTATTTTTTGTTGAATTTTATGAGTTTTTATGTACTTTGGATATACATTCTTTATCAGAAATTTGATTTGCAAATATTTTCTCCCAGTCTTTCATTCTCTTAAAAGGATCTTTTAGAGAGAGCAAAAGTTCTTAATTTTGATGAGGTGTCCAATTTATCTTTTGTTTTTGTTTTTGGTATAGATCATGCTTTTGGTGTTGTATCTAAGAAATGTCCAAACCAGGGTCACAAAGATTTTCTTCTAGAAGTTTTATAATTATAGTTTTATATTTAGGTACATAATCCATTGTTGGTTAATTTTTTATGTGGTGTGGGATATGGGTTAAAGTTTGTATTAACCTCTTGCTCCCCATATGGCTATCCAATTGTTTCAGCAAATCTGTTGAAAAGACAATTGTTTTTCTACTAATTTGCCTTTCCACCTTTGTAGAAAATTGATTGGCAAGATATGTATGGATTGATTTCTGGACACTCTATTCTGTTCCATTGGTCTGTGTTTCTTAATGCCAACACCATATTCTCTTGCTTACTGTTTCAGAGTTGTCTTTGCTATTCTAGGACCTTTTCATTTTCATATGAATTTTAGAATCAGCCTGTCAATGTCTTCAAACGAATGTGACTTTGATTGAGACTGCAGTAAATCTCAGTTTGGAGAGAACTGACATCTTTACAACATTTATTTAGTCTTCCAATTCATGATCATAGCATATCTGTGCATTTGTTTAGGTTTTCTTTAATATCTCCCAGAAATATTTTATAGTTTTCAGTGTTTGGGTCTTGCACATCTCTTGTCAAATTTATCCATACGTATTTCTTATTTTTAATGTTATTATAGATGGCATCTTTTATAATTTCAACTTCTGATTTCTTTTGCTAGCATATAGTATATTTACAACTGATTTTTAATATTAGCCTTATCTTACCACAATGATAAAATCAATTTTTGCTTTTGCTAGTTCTAGTAGCTTTACTGTAGATTCTGTCTACATAGACAATAATAAAGACAATTTTACTTCCTCCATTTTGAACCTGGGTGATTTTTTTTTCTTTTTCTTGCTTCATTGTATTTTCTGTGACTTCCAGTCAATGTTGTATATAAGTGGTGAGAGTGAACATCCTTGCCTTATTCCTGACCTTAGGGGGAAAGAAAACCCCACAAAACCATTCAGTCTTTCACTATTAAACTTGATATTGGCTTTAGTTGCATGTGGATGCTCTTTATCAAGTTGAGGAAGTTCCTGTCCATCTGTAGGATGTTGAAAGTTTTTACCTGAAATGAACGTTGTATTTAAGCTTTTTTTTTATCTCTATTAAGATGATTTTTTTTAGTTAATACAATGAACTAAATTAGTTGATTTTCAAATGTTAAACCAACTTACATTCTTTAGATAAACTTCACATGGGGTCATGATTTATTTTTCTTTCTTATAGAATATTGGATTCAATTGGCCGAAATATTAAAAGCTTATTAAATTTTTCTTAAAAATACATACGGGTGATGGGCACTGGGTGTTGCATGGAAATGTTGAATCACTATATTGCATACCTGAAACTAATGTTACAACGATATGTTAGCTAACTGGAATTTAAATAAAAAATTGAAAAGAAATCATGAAGAATATTGATTGCTTGGTTTATTTTCTTCTAATGCCTTTGTTTAGCATCAGAACAATGTGACTCAGAATGAGTTAGGAAGTGTTCTTTCCCTTTCCAATTTTCTGGAAGAGTTTGGGTACGATTCATATTATTTCTTCCTTAAATGTTTGATAGAATTCTCCAGTGAAGTCACCTGAACTTGGAGTGGGAAAGTTTGTGGGAAGGTTTAGAACTATACATTCAATCCCTTAATAGATATAGGGCTATTCTGGTTATCTAATTTTTTTCTTGAGTGAGCTTTGATCATTTGCGTCTTTAAAGGAATTTGTTTTGCTATGTTGTTGAATTTATTTACATAAAATTATTCATAATATTGCCTTATAATCATTTTAATAGAAATGGAAACTGATCTTTTCAATAAATAAGCTTTTGATTTCATTGATTTTCTCTACTACATTTTTGTATTTCATTTCACAGATTTTCATTCCAATCTTTATAATTTTCTTTCTTCTGTTTACTTGGGTATCTTTGCTCTTCTTTTTCTTAATGTGGAAGTTGAAGTCATTGACTTAGGGACTTTTTTCTGAGATGGATATTTAGTGCTACTTGTACTACTATATTAGCTGCATCTTACAAATTCTGACATATTGTAATATGTGTATATGTTACGATATAATATATATTTAATACTTATTAACTATATATTGTTGTTGTGTTATTTTAGTTTCATGGACCTTTAACTTGTCAAAGTCTACTTTCCAGTTATAACATATTGTTATATGTATAATATAAGAATCTTACAACAGTATATTTCTATTTCTCTCCTCTTCGTTATTTTTTTACATACTTTTTACTTTTGTATGTACAAACCCCACAATATATTGTTACTATTTTTGCTTTAAAATAAAATATTTCTTAAAGATATCTATCTGTCTCTCTATTTATGTATTTATTTTTAAAGATTCTATTTACTTATTTGAGAAAGAGAGAGAGAAAGAGCACGAGCGGGGGTGGGAGGGGCAGAAGGAGAAGGAGAAGCAGACTCCCTGCTGAACAAGGAGCTGGAATCAGGGCTTGATCCCAGGACCCTGAGATCATGACCTGAGCTGAAGGCAGCCTTTTAACTGACCAAGCCACCAGGTGCCCCTAAAGATATTTAAATAATGGAAAAATTATCTTAATATATACCTACATAGTTTACATTTCTTATTTTTTTTTATAGATTGAAATTATTATCTGGATTTTTTTTTTTTTTTACTTTTTTGTTCGAAACAACTTCTTCAAATTTTCTTATGGAACCGGTCTTCTGGTAATTAATTCTTTTAGCTTTTTAAAATGTTTGAAATAGTTTTTATTTCACATTCCTCCCTGAAACATATTTCATTGGGCAAAGAAATGTAGTTTTTCTCTTTCAGTACTTTAAAGTATTCTGGCTTCAGTTGTTTTTAATGCATAATATGTTGCCATTCTTATGACATATCTTCTTCTTTTTTTTTTTTTAAGATTTTATTTATTTATTTGACAGAGAGACAGCCAGTGAGAGAGGGAACACAAGCAGGGTGAGTGGGAGAGGAAGAAGCAGGCTCCCAGCAGAGCAGGGAGCCTGATGTGGGGCTCGATTCCAGGACCCTGGGATCACACCCTGAGCTGAAGGCAGATGCTCAACAACTGAGCCACCCAGGCACCCCTGACATATCTTCTTCTGCATATAAGATGTATTATTTCTATGACTGCTAGATTTTCTATTTATCATTGGTTTTAAGAAATTTGGCATGTAGTAGTTTTCTTTTTCACTTTCTTGTGCTTGTATTTGTTGAGATTCTCCCCCCCTTTTTTTAATCAATGGACACTTGGTCAACTTCCATAATTTGTCTATTGTAAATAATGGTGCAATAAACATAAAGGTGAATGAATCCCTTTGAATGACTATTTTTATATTCTTTGGGTAAATACCCTGTAGTGCAATTGCTGGATCATAGGGTAGTTCTATTTTTATTCTTTTAAAGCTTTAATTTAATTTCCAGTTAGTTAACATACAGTGTAATATTAGTTTCAGTGTACAATATAGTTATTCAACACTCCCATATAACACCCAGTGCTTGTCACAAGTATACTACTTAATCACCATTACCTATTTAACCCATTCCCCCACCCACTTCCACTTCGGTAACCATCAGTTTGTTCTCTACAGTTAAGAGCCAAAGAATACAAAAATACTAATTCAAAGGGATACAAGCACCCTGATGTTTACAGTAGCCTTATCTATTATAGCCAAATTATGGAAAAGGTTCAAGTGTCCATCAACTGATGAATGGATAAAGAAGATCTGGTATATATATATACACATACATACACACACACCATGGAATATTATTCAGCCATAAAAAGAATAAAATCTTGCCTTTTGCAATGACATGGATGATATTGGAGAGTATTATGCTAAGCAAAATAAGTCAGAGAAAGACAAATACCATATGATTTCACTCATATGTGGCACCTAAGAAACAAAACAAAAGGGGAAAAGAGAGAGAGAGGGAGAGGCAGACCAAGAAATAGACTCTTAACTATGGAGGATTTGTTGAGATTCTTGGATCAGTGAGTTTTCATAAAATTTGGAAGATTTTTAGCCACTATTTTTTTTTCAAAATTTTTTCCTTTCCCTCCCATCTCTTATTATCCTCGGTAACTCCACATTTACATATTGGACCACTTGAAAATTTCCCAAAGTCTAGTGATGTTCTTTTTTCCCCAGCCCTTTCTTTCTCTGTTTTCCTTTGGGATGGTTTTATTGCAGTATATTCAAGTTCATTAATATTTTATGCAATATCTAATTTGCTATCAGTTCCATCCTGTGACTTTTCAATCTCAAACATTGTGTTTTTTATCTCTAAAAGTTCAATTTGCACCTTTTAAAAATATGCTTTATGACTCTATATCACATGTTAATTTTTTAAATCTAGTTTCTCAGTCATATGGAACAGTTAAAACAATGGCTTTAATGTCCTTGTCTACTAATCCAATTATCTTTTTTATTTCTGGGTCAGTTTTGATTTATTAATTTTCTCATTATGGATTGTATTTTTCTGCTTCTTTGCATGCCTAGTAATTTTTTACTAAATTCCAGACATTGTGAATTTTACCTTATTGCATGCTTTTGTTTTGTTCTGGGATGTTTTTAAGATACTTGGAAACAATTTGGCCTTCTCAGATCTCACTTTTAATCTCTGTTAAGCAGGACCAGAAAACATTTAATCCAAGGCTGGTTTCTTTTACAACCATTTAGGAAAAAACCACTCTGACTACTCTACTCAATGCACTGTTAATTGTGAAATTTGCCCTTACTGCTGGTAAGAGCAAGCATTTTCCCGAGCTTTATGGGAGTACCATGTTCTGTTCTTTATAACCATTTTGGTTCCTTATTTTCAGATCTTACGTAGCTTCCTCACATGTATTTACTGACCATACTCAATTGAGTAGAGAAATTATTTGCAGATCTTTGAGGTTCTCTTTCTGTGCAACTCTCTCCTTACTGGTACGCTGCCATGCTGAATTCTAAATGCCTTTACTTCTCTGAACTCCTAGCTCCATCTCCTTAGTTCAAGGAGGGTGCTGGGCTCTGCTGGGATTCTCTTCCTGAAACTCTCTTCAGGCAATAGACTGGGACAATAATAGGGCTAACTACTGATTTCTCATCTTCAGCAATCATTGTCTCTTGATGCCTAATGTCCAATATCTTCAGGACCATTACCATATTTACTTGTCTTGATTTTTAGTTGTTTTAGGTGGGAGGAATATTTAGTCCCTGTTACCTCTTCTTGGCCCAATGTCCATGTTTTGAGTGCTCTGGGACATTGGTAGAAATGCAGGGTAGGAGACAATTCTGCCTGGAATGCCAAGTCTCAGGATTAAAGAGCATGCTGTTCCCCCTGCAGAGAACATTATTTCGTATATTGTTCACCTAGTTAACTCCTATTATTCCTCTAAGTATCAGTCTACACACGGCTTGTTCAAAAGCCTGTCCTATGAGCATCTTTTTAAGCTTTTTTTTCTAAGTGATTCCATAGTAATTCATGCTTCTCCTTCAACCATTCTCATTCACAATTATATTTCTTTTCCTTGTCTTTCTTCACTGTAAGTTTATAAGCTCTGTGAGGATAAAGACATAGCTGTCTTATTGCCTGCTAGATCAAAGTAAGTGTTTAATAAATATTTGTTTGACCATAAATAGGAGAGATAAAAGCAGATGTGTGTGGCAGAGGCAATGGTACCTGGTGGGGGATGGGTACTCAGAATAAACACTAACTGTGGCTGGTAACTGACTGAAATTACCAATTAGACTTACTTATAAGCATGTCTAAGATATGTCCTAAAAAATTTCAGAAATACTTTGGGATTGGGAACAGAGGAGATGCTATAGGGGAATGTAGTCGTTCATGGCTAATTTGGTGGAGTGGGGCGAGGATCAGTAATATCTAGGTGATTATTATTGTGATTTAATCTGTCTTTATGGGTGGTGGTGCTTAGGGATATACTATATATACCATATCATTTAATCATAATCTATATCATTATATCATAATGTATCACTATATATCATAATATACTGTGATATAGGATAATTTATATATTTTTATTTGTTGTTTGTTTTATACTCCTTCCCCCCCACCCCAGGATATAAGCTCTCTGAAGTTAGGTGCTTGGTTTGTCATATTCTTTGCCCCATTCCTGACTCTAGAGGTATATTTGTCATATAGTAGATACTCAATAAATATTAGTTAAACACACAAATAAGATGTCTTTATACTACTCTATTTTAATTCTGGTTAAGTAGTATCCTAAACTACTCTTTTTTCTTTTTTTGTTTATTTTTTTAAACAAAATTAAGTGGAAATCAAACTACACTCTCTCTTCATTTTATCATGCCTATAGGGAGTCTAGCTACTGAGATTAAAATGGCTTAACTAAGGCTCCAATGTCCACCTGGTGGCAGCTTAACTTAATCACACTCAAATTACCTCAGAGGAAATTAACAGCTTTCCAAGAGCTGAGCTTGACAACTCAAACATGTAGAAGCCCTAGGGTGCCTACGTGCCCACACTGCGCCTCACTCTGGAGACAAGAGCAGCACCATATTAAGCAGTGGGGAGACATCATTAAGGTTATGATTAAACTGCCTTGCAGGGCAAAAATTATCCTGCTGAGAGAAGGCCAAAGTCCTGCCAAAAACATCACTGCTTTGTTACTTATTACACATTTCTAGTGATTTTTCTTCTCAAATCAAAAATAGCAATAGGAAGTATTCTGCCTCAACTTGAAGGTTGGCAGGATAAAGACTAGGAAATGCAGGGTTTGGTGTTACAGAAGCAATGAATGAATGCTCAGGAAGTAGGGTTATGGGGGACAGTCAGGGTCAAGTACAGAGTAGGGTGCTCAGCAGGAAGCGTTGAGAGCTGACCCTGGGTGGATCAGAGATATGGCCAAGAAAGAAACCTGAAGATCAGTAGTTTGGGAAAGCATGTGTGTAGCACTGGTGATGATGGCAAAGTGAATAGTTTCCAGGGTGATCTTAGAGCAAGAGGATGGCATCTTTCCCGAGAGCTGCTTTTAATGAAAACCTAAGCACGTGCCAACACTTGCTGCCTGGGCGTGGATAACTCCTGGCCCCTCACTCCATAGCTATCTTGGCTCATGATAAGAGAGTGAGTTCCAGATGGGAGAGGCTTGACTGTAGATACTGGATTTGATGTATCTATTAGGGCAAAGCAAAAAAATCAAATACTGGTGCCATTTTTAAATCCATTGTTGTGGTCAGAGTTCAACGCATAAAACAGAAACCACTCTGGGTATCTTAAGCAGAAAGGGCCTACTTAATATGGGAAATTAGGTGCTTCAAAATAATTGGAATTGCTGCAGCAAGAGAGTCAAGGGTTGAAATCATTGAGCTCAAGGACACAATACTAGAGCTGCAATCCAAGGATCAGAAAGCTACTGTCTTTGTCACAAATACCTCTTGACACCCATGAATGCCATGTTTGGCTGCCATTATTGCATCTTGATTCTCACATATTCAAGCCTTCAACTGCCAGCACAAACAGCAACAGAAAGATAACCTCTGCTCACTTCCATCTTCTAAATATCATTCAAGTGATCCAATTGGTAGAAACTAAATTGTATGCAGAATCTGAGGAAATGTGGAAGGTGGGATTTTGTTTTCATTCATAGTATTCATGTTTCTCTAGCCATGCTCAGGACCAGGGTGAAGTAAGAGAGGCACTTATGACGTAAAATTTACAGAGGTACTCACTCTCAAGGTCAGACAGACACGAGTGTCCACCTCACAGGAATATGGTGATAATTAAATGAGATAAATTTTTATGGAATTTAGTGTAGTTTTTTATACATAGTGAATGCTCACTAATTACTAGATCAATAATTATTAGTTGTAGAAAAGAAAAATGACATAAATTTCTCTACTTCTGTGAATTCTCTTCAAAGAATCCCCTCCTTCAATGAATATCTAGCTTTATGTTATGTAGGCTTTTGAGGGGGATGGTCATAGGACCCATATGGCCACTTTTTAGCAAGTTCTACTGTTTACATGTAGCACCCCTCTAGAATGTGCGGGCCTCTATTACCTTTATCTTAAGCTTTGAGCCTTTACCACAAGGAAAGACCTTTCAACATCTTGTCACCCCTGCCTAATTCTTCCACACATAACGACGGCCTCTTAAAAGTCTACCTTAGAACATCACCAGTTTTTACTTAATGATTGTATGAAATGTAGATATTTATGGGAATGATAACACTAAGCTATGACCATTGATATCTTACATAAATACAGAATATTTTTAAGTGGAGTAGTGGGAAGAATATTAGGACATTGGCCCTTGAAGAAGAAAGAAAAGAGAAAGAGGAGGGAGAAGAGATTTAAAATTAGAAGTTGGGTCAATAGCTACCAGGGTCTAGTCATAGATATATGACTCTAGAAAAATCACTTCATCTTTTTGGATTTCACTTTGGCACCCATTAAATGATGATATATATTATAGCCAAGTGATTCTCAAACTCTTGTAAGAGTGGGAACATTTTTATTCCCTCCCCACGCCCCCCCTAAGAAAAAACTAAAATGAAAGTCTATCTCATACCACACACAAAAATTGATTCTAGGTAAATTTTAGCTATAAATGCAAAAGGTAATGTAATAGGCTTTGAGAGGATAACATAAGAGAATTATCTTTATCCTTGGGATAGGCAAAAAAATTTTTTAAGGGCACGAAAATAATTTATTTGGTAAGTTGGACTACAGTAAAATTTGGGACTTATGGTCATCAAAAGACACCAAGAAGAGAGTGAAAATGTAAGCCATAGAGTAGAAGATACATGAAATATACAGTAACCAACAAAGAACTCATATCTAGAATCTATATCTCTGTCTCCATAAAACTCCTAGAAATCAATAAGAAGGAGCCAGATGTCCAATAGAAAAATGGGCAATAGTCTTCACCAGGTACCTAACAAGTGGTCACTAAAACATATGAAAAGAAGTTTCAACTCATTAGTCATCAGAGAAACACAATTAAAATCATAATGATGTGTGTATGATTTTATATATACACATATATATCACATTTTCTTTATCCATTCATCCATTAGTGGACACTTAGGTTGTTCTCATGTCAGAGCTATTGTGAATGTGATAAACATGGGCGTATAGATATCTCTCTGAGATAGTCATTTCACTTTCTTTGGATATATACACACAGAAGTAGTATTGCTGGATCATACGGTAATTCTACTTTTAATTTTTTGAGGAGCTTTCATACTGTTTTCCATTGTGGCTGCACCAATTTACATTCCCGCCAGCAATGCACAAGTGTTCCCTTTTCTTCACACCCTCACCAGAATGTATTATTTTGTTTTTTGATAATAGCCATTCTAATAGATGAGATGATATCTTACTGTGGTTTTGCATTTCTCTGAGGATTAGTGATGTTGAGAATCTTTTCATGTACATTTTGGCCATTTGTATGTCTTCTTTGGAAAAAAATATCTATTCAGGTCCTCTGCCCATTTTAAAATCAGATTTTTTTTGTTATTTAGTTATATGAGTTTCTTACATATTTTGGATATTAACCTTTATCAGATCTATAGTTTGCAAATAATTTTCTCCCATTCTGCAGGTTGTCTCTTTATATTATTGATTGTTTCTTTTGCTGTGCAGAAGCTTTTTAGTTTGACGTAGTCCCACTTGTTTTTTTTTTTAATTTTTAATTTTTATTATGTCATGTTAGTCACCATACAGTACTTCATTAGTTTTTGATGTAGTGCTCTATGATTCATTGTTTGAGTATAACACCCAGTGCTCCATGCAATACGTGCCCTCCTTAATACCCATCACCAGGCTAACCCATCCCCCACCCCTCCCCTCTGAAACCCTCAGTTTGTTTCCTGGAGTCCATAGTCTCTCATGGTTCATCTGCTCCTCGGATTCCCCTCCTTCATTTTCCCCTTCCTTTTCCTAATGTCCTTCATGCTATTCCTTATGTTCCACATATAAGTGAAACTATATGATAATTGTCTTTCTCTGCTTGACTTATTTCACTTAGCATAATATCCTCCAGCTCCATCCACATCAATATAAATGGTAGATATTCATCCTTTCTGATGGCTGAGTAATATTCATTGAATTTAGGAACCACATCTTCTTTATCCATTCATCTGTTGAAGGACACCTTGGCTTCTTCCACAGTTTGGCTTGTGGACATTGCTGCTATGAACATTGGGGTGCATGTGCCTCTTCTTTTCACTACATCTGTATCTTTGGGGTAAATACCTAGTAGTGCAATTGCTGGGTCATAGGGTAGCTCTATTTTTGAATTCTTGAGGAACCTTCACACTGTGAAGCCACAAAGTGGTTGTACCAGCTCGCATTCCCACCAACAGTGTAAGAGGATTCCCCTTTCTCCACATCCTCTCCAACATTCGTTGTTTCTTGCCTTCTCAATTTTTGCCATTCTAACTGGTGTAAGTTGGTATCTCAATGTGGTTTTGATTTGAATTTCCCTGATGGCTAATGATGTTGAACATTTTTTCATGTGTCTGTTAGCCATTCATAGATCTTCTTTGGAGACGTGTCTGTTCATGTCTTCTGCCCATTTTTTGACTGGATTATTTGTTTTTTGGGTGTTGAGTTTGAGAAGTTCTTTATGGATCTTGGATACCAACCCTTTATCTGCAATGCCATTTGCAAATATCTTCTCCCATTCTGTGGGCTGCCTCTTGATTTTGTTGGTTATTTCCTTTGCTGTGCAGAAGCTTTTTATCTTGATGACGTCCCAAGAGTTCATTTTTTGCTTTTGTTTCCCTTGCCTTTGGAGATGTGTCTTGAAAGAAGTTTCTATGGCCGATGTCGACTTGTTTATTTTGCTTTTGTTGCTTGCTTGTGCTTTTGGTATCATATCCAAAAAAATGTTGTGAAGGCCAATGCCAAAGAGCTTTTCCCTATGTTTTCTTCTAAGAGTTACATGGTTTCAGGTCTTACATTTAAGTCTTTGATCCATTTCAAGTTAATTTTTGTGAGTGGTGTAAAATAGAGGTCCAATTTCATTCTTTTGCATACCAATATCCAGTTTTCCCAGCACCATTTCTGAAAGAGACTATCCTTTCCCCATTGAGTATTCTTGGCTCTCTTGTCTAATATTAGTTGACTGTATATGTGTGGGTTTATTTCTGGGCTCTTGATTCTGTTCCATTGGTCTATGTGTATGTTTTTATGCCAGTACCATACTGTTTTATTATAGCTGTGTAATAAAGTTTGAAATAAGGAATTGTGATGCCTCCAGCTTTGTTCTTTTTCTCAAGATTGTTTTGGCTATTTAGAGTCTTTTGTGGTTTCACATGAATTTTAGGATTTTTTTTCATTTCTGTGAAAAATGCCATCTGAATTTTGATAGGGATTACACTGGATTTATAAATGGCTTTGGGCAGCCCATACAACTACTTTGAAAAATTATTTGTCATTATCGACTCAAGTTAAATATATGTACATCTTATAACCACAAATTTCTTATGTATTATAATACACCTAAAGAATGATCAAAATTGCCCTTATCATAATAAAAAAACAGAGCCAAAATGTCCATGAAGAGTGAAATAGATAAATTCAGTATATTCATGTAATAAAATTCTAAGTATCTCTGAAAATAAACTATTATTACACATAATAAGGGAAAAGAAATCTTATAAATACAATGTTCTCAAAAGAATCCAGTCTCAAAACCTTCCATTCTGTATTATTTCATTTATATGAAGTTTAAAAATAGGTATATGAATTTGTGGTGTCAGATTAGTGAGCCAGAACAGTATTTATCTTTGGAGAGGAGGAAGGGACAAGTGATTAAGAGTGGGATGAAGGGCTTCTGAAATGCTGTTAATGTTCTATTTTTGTTCTAGGGATGGTTACATGAATGTGTTCTTTTTATGACATTTCATCAAGCTTGAGATTTATGACTTCCCTGTATGTTTGTTTCATTTCAGTAAAAATGTAAAACAATAACAACAACAAATATAAGGTAAGAAAAAGATCCCAATGGAAAAGAAAAAAAAAAGTTGTAGTTTGTTATTATAAATCACTTTATATTTCAAAATTGAACAATACTTAATAAATTTCAATTAGAACAATAAGGGTATTTTAATTACTATACATTGGTATTTATGCATTATATTTACATTTTTGCCCCAGTGACCTATTCACTCCTCTATCAGCAAATCCCTGAATCACAAAGATAGGTAGGTCAAATGATATACATACTTTTAAATAGTTCACCTTGCAGTTTGAAATGGTGGGAACATTTCCCACTGAGATCTGCACAAAACCTAACTAGTATCATTCTGCAAGTTAATGCATTATTTGTCTCCTATGCATTAAAAACTGGTGTAAAATATATTTGTATGTACGTGGTGTTTTTTTCTTTTTTTAATTTTTAATTTCTATTATTATGTTCAATTAGCCAACATATAGTACATCATTAGTTTTTGATGTAGTGTTTAATGATTCATTAGTTGAATATAACACCCAGTGCTCATCACAGCACGTGCCCTCCTTAATACCCATCAACCGGTTACCCCATAGCCCCTCCCCTCTGTAACCCTCAGTTTGTTTCCCGAAGTCCAGAGTCTCTCATGGTTTGTCTCCCTCTCTGATTTCTTCCCATTCAGTTTTCCCTCCCTTCCCCTGTGGTCCTCTGCGCTATTCCTAATGTTCCACATATGAGTAAAACCATATGATATGGTAATATGAGTAAAACCATATGATAATTGCCTTTCCCTGCTTATTTCACTTAGCATAATCCCCTCCAGTTCCATTCATGTGGATGCAAATGGTAGGTATTCATCCTTTCTGATGCCTGAGTAATATCACAGTCTTTTCTTACATATAGACAGATAATCGATCTGTCTATCTATCTATCTATCTATCTATCAATTGATCGATCTATCCCTCCATCCATCACCTGTCTATCTATAACTTGAATCAAAAATCGAATATGGAGAATACCCTAAAAACCTGGTAGAACACAGTTTGGAACCCCCTGGATTGTTTTGGTTTTTTTCTGTCTAGTTCCCACATTCTGCCTGACTGATGGTAAGATGGTGACTGGGGACATAACTCATTTCCTGGGAGGAGGCTGTTTCCCTGCTTCTGAGGGCTAGCCTGCCAAGTAGGCAACCAAACCTTTCCTGAGCTCTGGGCAAAATTTCCTACTTTCCTTTGTGAGTGGAAGGCCATGGCAGGTGTTTGCTTCTTTTGTAGACTGCCTGGGGGTCCCTCCTAAAGTAGGGTGATGACTGAGGTGGCTGTGGAATAAGTGAATTTACACTGTGGTGGCAAGGCGGAAAGCATAGTCTCTTGCTGTTTCATGTCCATATCTGTGCCAGCTAACAGTAACAAGAATATCTCCATGGACTTCATGAGATCCAAAGGATTGAGCAAAACCATTGCTTTTTGTTTGCAAAGTCAGGTTTTTCACTTTTCATTGTGCTTAAAACAGATTTGACAAGAATTTGACACAAATATCCATGCCCTCCTTACTGAAACATTCTTGGGTCTGTAACACTATAGCCTCTCTGTGTTCCTTTTTACCCCGCTGGCTCTCAGTGGTCTTTGCTCATTCCTCTGCTTTCCCTTAACCTTTAAATATTAGAATTCCTTTAAGCTCTAGCATAATCCTCATCTTGTCTCACTCTACATACTTTCTCCCTAGGTGATCTCATTCATTTCCATGGTTTTAAATATCATGTATATGTCAACAATACCAAATTATATATCCAAGTCCACTATCTTGTTCTGAGCATCCAAGGAACCTGACACTGTCAAAAGAACGTGAGTTCACAAAAATAATCAAGCGTCTGAGTTACATAAGGATTAAAAAAAGAAATGCACAATATGGTACATATTCTAAGAGGAATAATTGGTAGAGTAGAACAAACAAGAATTTATGATAATTATAAAAACTATTTTCAAACAAATAAAGATATTAGAAATATGAAGCAGCAATAAGCAGTTATTAAGAAAAGCCAGAGTGACATCAGTGATTGTCTCTCTGGCAGAGCTGAGGAAGAGGATGAAGAATCTCCTCCAGGATGGAAGGGGCCTAGGTGAGGTCCCAGGAAAACAGTACAAGGTCATACAATAAGATCATCTTGATAATAAAGGCCACGGGTAATAGGAGAAGCAGACCAAGATTGGAGGAGTCCTGTCTACTCTGAGTGGACTGACAGTTACATGGTCAAAATCTCCTCTCCTTCCCCCTGCTGTTGCCTCCTGTCCTGAACAAGACAGGTGAGAGTGAGGCACCCAAAGTTTGCCTACTGATGGGAAGGTGAGGACTGGAGAGCCAACAGTAAGGGATAGGGTGGGGAGAAAGAGAAAGAGAGAGAGAGGGAAGGAGGGAGAAAGAGAGGAGGAGGGAGGGAGAGTGGGCAAGTGTGAGTGTCCTACCTGGAGACTGGAGAGAAACTCCATGGCAACTATAAAGATAACATTTGAATTTGACAGAATATTTTTCAGAATAAGACTGAGATTTTAGTAAGTGAATGAGTGTGGGATAATAGAAAATACATGTATTGATTCTTGCCACTCCCCATTCCTGGCACAGAGCTCCTGAAATCCTCATAATTTCTTAAGTGATAAGGTCACTAGGAGCATCTCTTGTTCTAAAATTTGTCTTTGACCCTATTCCTGACACAGGGCTCCTAAAAACCCTTGTAAATTCCTGAGTGACAAGAGCACTAAGAGCATCTTGTTTTCTAATGAGGTGACTCTGAGTGGGTGCTGGATATCACCTGGACAGCGGCTAGTCACCAGAAAGACCAAGCCATTATTAGAAGCTTGGAATTTTCAGCTCTACCCCACTCTTACTCCAGAGAGGTAGAGAGGCTAGAAATGGAGCTCATGATTGGTCATGCCTGCATGATGAAGCTTCCATAGAATCTCAAAAGTATGGTGTTTGGGGGACTTCCAGGTTGGTGATCACATCCATGTACTGGGAGGGTGACAGGCCCCACCCCCACAGGGACAGAAGCTCCCCATACTTGGGACCCTCCCGGTCCTCACCTTCTGTTTCTTTGCATCTGGCTGTTCATCTGTATCCTGGATCATATCCTTGAATGAACTGATAAATGTAAGTAAGCGTTTCCCTGAGTTCTGTGAGCCACTCTAGCAAGTTAATCAAACTCAAGGAGGAAGTGTTTTGATCCTCCAATCTATAGCCAGTTAGTTAGAAGTATAGTTGGTAACCTGGATGTGTGGCTGGCATCTGGAGTGTGTGTGCGGAGGGTGGGAGCAGTCTTGTGGGACTGAGCTCTTAACCCATGGGATCTGAGAGTGTCTCCAGGTAGATAGTGTCAGAATTGACTTGAATTGCTGGTGTTGCAAAGAATTGCTTGTTGTGGGGGACAAACCTCCACATTTTGGTGACCAGAAGTATCAGAAGTGTGAATAGGAAAGGCGACACAAAGAAGAGAAACACAATAGGGAAGAACTCTACAGGGGGGAAAAGACTGAGAATATAGAAGTCATTACACCGGACTAAAATTAAAACAGGGATAGAATGGAAAGAAAATGAGATATGTGCTGTAGGCAGATTGAGTGTTCAAGGCCAAGAAAAGTACAAGAAATTTTGAGAATAAAACATACTGCATATTATACCTAACGGAATTGAGAACTCTGAATTCACCAAGCAGTTATTTGTTGATCACCAGGGATGCATAAGCAAGTGTCTTGACATTAGAGATACAACAATGTGTAACTTTGATAAAAATCTCTTCCTTCATGGAGCTTACTTTCTAGTGGCAATCAAATCAGTTATATATGTTACATACTGAGGGATGTCCCAGCCATACAGCTGTGTCTCCATACCTAAAGCAACACTGTTCAAGGGAACTTTCTGCAGTGATGAAATGGTTCTATATCTGTGCTGTCCCATAGCCATATATGGCTAGTATGTCTGAGGAACTCAAACTTAAATTTTGTTTAATTTTAACGCATTTCAATTTAAATAACCACCTCTGTCTAGTCGCTGCCATTTTGGACAGAGTAGCTATAGAATTTTTAGTGAAACTGTACAGTTAATTTTTATTTAAAGCCCTCTTATAACCTAGGACTTAGAACCCATCTGTATGACTGTCCCATGGACATTTGAAAAATAAAGCATGTCTTTTCTTTTTAGAATACAAAGCTTAATAAATATCATCTAGAGATACCCTATTATTTATGTTATTTAGGATGTTGATATCATTATTGATTATATTTAGTCAGTCGATCTATCATGGACTGAGAGGAGTAAACTAACTTCCTTCACTCATGTGCTTCTGCTAAAGTCTCAGCTTCCAGAATTCAGTAAGTTTGTTCTCAGCTTGACACTGTCTTCCCTGTAATTGCTGTTTATTTGAAAACAAGGGTTTCAGAAAAATGTCTCAATTACCATTTTATACTTAACATGAAACATAATAAGGAAATAGATATTCTCCTTTGCCCCACTACAAACCCCCACATGGTTTTGGATCTTCAAGGGCTTTCTGGCTTTGCTGGACCATGAGGTCACATAACCAGCAGTAGGCTTTTGAACACCAAAATAAAGGAGCTATCTAGACTTCACAAACATATTTGATTGTCTCATAAATAATTGGGGAAGAGTCATGTAGACTTGGAAATTAATATCTGAAAGAGTTGGTTTAGTAGCTTCATGGGGTCAGGAGAGCTTCTCTGTCAACCTTTTGACCTTTGCTTCATGTTTATCATTTCATGGTTACCAGATGGCAGCTGGAGGTTTAGACATTATGTCCACATTCAAGGGAGGAATGTATGGGAAAAGAAAAAGGCCTTATTAGGTACATCATTCCTTTTTCCCAGAAAGCACAATCTTTCTCAGGAATGTCCGTGTATGTGTCATTAGCCATAAATATCCCTGTCAATGGACACTGTAAACTTTTAGGGAGAAAGCAGAAGCAAGAATTTAACCTGACACAGTGAGACCCAAAATAAAATCAAAGTTTAATCAGCAAAGAAGAGGGAAATGGATATTGAACAAGTGACTAACAGTAGGGATCCAACTTATCTTTCTTATATAGTGGACCAGTTTCCCAGAACAGAAAAAGCAATTACTGATTTTACACAACAATCTTTAAATCACAAATCTCCCAGTCCGTGGGATTGGAATGAAACAAATGCTAGTAATAGACCCATGGCATCCTCAGAATCACTTTTGTATTTCAGTGAACACTGCTAATAGATTGTGCTCATTTCGGTAGCTGGATGCTTCCTATCCTATTAGGAGTATCTTAGGAAGCTCCTCAGCTCCACATACACTCCTGTCAAACCCTAACATCAGTTTGACATACATGCTTCCACATGGTTGGACCCCCGTGGAAATTATTCAGGTGGAATAGAGCAAATGGAACGGCACTCTACAAATGTGGGAAAGAGCTGGAATAGTAAAGAAATAAAGTCAGTATAAGCATAATAAGCCGTGGAGGAATTGGCTAGAGAGATAAGAAGGGGTCATGCATAGACTTGTAGGTCAATGGTAAGGATCAAAGATTTTATTCTAAGTACAATAAGAAGCTGTTAAGATATTTAGTTCATACCGAGTGCATGCTTTGTTTACAAATTTTACTAGTGTAGTCATCCATGGGAAAAACAATGTAAACATGTTCAAATATCTTTTGTAAAGTTGAATAAGTAATTTGGTCAATTTCAGTGTATTCAATGAGTTACTTTCATAGGCATCTGCTGTACCTCATGCATCCAAGGAGGAAAATGTATATATTATGTATATATATATGTATATATATGTATCTATATAATGTGTATATAATGTGTATATTAGAGGAGGCTTTCGGTAAACTTCCCTCTCTCCCAAATGCACAGACTTACAGAGTTCTATGGCAAATAAACATCCCTTTCATGAGTTCCAGTTTCTCTTTTGTAGTCTTATGCCATTATGTGTGAGTTTCATTATCTGTGAGCTACCCAAATAACTGGACCTATCATGTCTGTTAAAGAAACCATTGGACACTCTGGGATTGGAATTGATTACTTTTGAAGAACTTTTTATTTATTTTTTAAAAAGATTTTATTTATTTATTTGACAGAGAGAGCGAGAGAGCACAAGCAGGGGGAGCGGTAGAAGGAGAGGGAGAAGCAGGTTCCCAGCCAATCAGAGAGCCCCATGAGGGGCTCGATCCCAGGACCCTGGGATCATGACCTGAGCCTAAGGCAGAGGCTTAACCATATGAGCCACCCAAGAGCCCCTGATTAACTTTTTAAAGAAAATGCTTGGCTCCTGAATGGGTAATAGGGTGGAGGAGGCAAGAGTGGATGGGAGGACAAGTCAGGAGTTACTCCAGAGATCATGGATGCCTGGGTTAGATTGGTGCTAATGGATGCAAAGAACTGTGGATGATTTAAGATATAATTTGAAGGTGAAATAGAATTAATGATGGACTCTGTTCAGGAAGGCATAGAGAGGGATTAATGAAGTATAAATACTTACCTAGTTATGGGTAAAATAGTGCTTGCACTATTTTATATTATGGTTATATATTATGGTTATATATTAGTAATACCTATTGCATGAATGACAAAAAGAAGTTACAATAGTCACAACATGTACAATGTTTTACAGTTTTAAGATATTAATGATATTGGTAAGACAGGGTTTGTTATTCTACTTTCTTTACAGATGTGGATACTGAGGCCCACCCTCTCATAGTTCTGCCTTTGCCAGTCTGGAGACTGGTCAGAGACAAAAGATGTGATGTAACAAAGAGGCTATAGGAAAGAGGGCCACTGAATCTCAAAAGAGGTTAGAAGAGGTGAGAACACTTGTGTGGGCATGGCAGAAGGGTGTGAGGGAAATATGGAGGCTGCACAATGGACTTGGAGCAGTTCGGCTGTGGTGATGACCTGGGTAACCCTTTGATATGCTTTAAAGGACATAAGGAAAATATTTTTTCAAGGGATGTGATTACCTTTGACTATTGGGGTATTCCTGTTCCTACATGATTCTAAGCAGAAGATTGAGTTCATTAAGATTCCGACTTTAATGTTGTTCAGCGAATTTTGTCACCTTGAGTGTACGTATGAAACGTAACTTGAGCAAAGGTTGGTTTGGAAGGCAGAGCATGATTTGGGGGCAGTGAGAAAATGGAGTTGGCTGGTTTTATACTGACCTTTAGAAAAGGCAAGATTGGAGGGGCCTATTGGATACAGGTTATAGAAGGCCTGGAAAAAATGTGAATTGAAATCCTTACTAGCCAGATTTGTTGTACACTAATTCTCTCTCTGAAAGAAATTTTAGAAAATACAGGAAATTAAGATGATAGAAAGTATTTTCATAGTTCCATTGTGAGAAAATAACTTAATATTTTAGGGTATTTATTCTAGCCTTCTGTATTGGTGCACGCATGTATGTGTGTAAAAACTTCATAGTATGATTAATAATTGAAATTGTACTATACATAACATTTTACAACCTATTAAAAGTGTTCTGTGAACACTTTCCTGTTACATAATCTTCTCGAAATGATTTGGGATGGCACACTGTAGTCTACCATATAGGTGTGCCATCAATTATTTAACTATTTCCTTCTAGACTTTATTTGAGCTATTTCCCATTTCCAAAATGGACTTCATTATTTGCTATTTCTTTTTTTTAAAATTCTATATCATTAACATTCATGTACTAAATCTGTAACTGATAAATTTTCCAGAATTAGAATTACTGATCAAAAGCGATGAGCACTTGTGCTCGCTCTGGCAGCACATATACTAAAATTGGAATGATACAGAGGAGATCGGCATGGCCCCTGTGCAAGGATGACACGCAAATTTATGAAGCGTTCCATATTTCTGGATGTTAACTAGACTTATTGTGGTGATCACTTCATAATATATACAAATATCAAATCGTTATGCTGTATACCTGAGACTAGTATGATGTTGTATATCAATTACACCTCAATTAAAAAAACGTAATGGACACTTTTAGAGCTCTGGGTAGATACGACAAATGGCCTTTCAGGTTTGAGCCCGTTTGTATACCTTGCAGTAAAGGATTGAATTTCCTGTTTCACTGCTTTCTCCCCACCACTGGGAATTAGCTTTTAAAACATGAAAAATAGTATCTCATAATTTTAATTTGCATGTCTTGGTTATTAGTGGGTTTCAACATTTTTCATGTGTTTATTAGCTATTTTTTCTTAAAAATTAAATTCATGTGCTCGGTTTATCTTTCTGTCCTGTCTTCATCATTTACGACAGCTTGGACCCAACACAGAGGGATGACTAAATAAATATTTTTACGATTAACTGAAAATCCATATGGACTTTCACCCAGGAACCAATAATGCATATAGTTTGTTGCTCCTCTTCTATTAATCTTCTTAAATTTAATGATTTCTCCAATGAAATGTAGTATTCGGGGAGAATGTGATTCTCCCCCCTGCTCTCTCTACTCCTAAGAGACGTTCTTTCAGTTGAAACTTCTCTCTTCATTTTCACTGTACTTAATACATCATCAGCAGGAACTCTTAGGTTATGGGAGGGCAATATATGGACTACATATTTATTAAACTCCAATTGTATGACTAAATGAATGCACCAGCCATGCAAATACAAATGTAAGTCTTAAAAATAATAATTTACATAATTAGCTGACAAGAAGGCCTGAGCTATTATTTAAGTTCATATATAACATTACATCGTCAAGTGTTAATTTATGCTCTGTTCTTTCCAGCATGATTGAGCTGTTCGGTAGTTTTATTTATGACTCATGCTTAGATTCATTTTGCAGTGCTGATAATGTTGAGATAATGGGAATTTATAGTTAGCTCTGACAAGAGGCCATAAAACAAATGACTGGATGTTTTCTCTATTGCCACAGGCTCGATTTATAACATAAAGTACTTAATAATTGTTATTAATGAACCCGCTGTGGTTGGTATATAGACACAGCTGGAAATCACATCTGTTATCAGACAGCCTGGGTTGAGTAAAGCACAAACACTGCAGGGAACTAATAGCTACAAAAGGAAATGACATCACAGAGCCATAGGAAGTGCCCATAGATGTTAGCTACACTGAGACAGAAGAGATTTAGGATAGATTTTAGGAGAAATGACAGAGTATTTGGCGCTTTTTAAAATTTTTTCTTCCATATGGATCCCAAATGTCTTCAATTATGAGCTTGAGTTCCAGGATCAATCCATATATTAAATATTAATAAAGTTTATATCTTATTTTTTAGATCAAAAAATAGTCCAAATTCAGCCTACCAACTTGCCTTTCCAGGCTTCTCTTCTGCAACCTCTTTTGAAACATTCTGTTTTATTCAAATTGGGTTATTTGTCTTTGTTTTTATAAACTTATGCTTTTCTGCTTGTATGCTGAACTTTATGTTGCTACCTCCAGTTGAGGCCGTATCAAACTATTTCAAGACGGAAAGAAATACTCTTACTTATTTTCTATCTATCTATCTATCTATCTATCTATCTATCTATCTATCTATCTATCACCTATTCTCATTTGTTCCCATTCTCAATTTTTATTCTCCCCATTCACCATTGGCAAACACTGTAATACATACTATATGTATTATTTGATTATATTTGAAATATATTTGATTCTATGCTTTTTTGCGTGTGCCTGTTTTTTAATTTGTGGAAGTCATGGTAAACCACAGATCTCATTTTACTTCTTTTACTTAGCACTAAAGTGCCAGCCATGTACTCCATAAACATCTAGTCCATTCTTTGTAAATGTTTCATAAGACTCCATGTGTATCCACCAAAATTGACTGTCTACTCTCCAGTCAGTGATGGACACTCAGATTGCTCTGAATCCCTATCACAATAAACGAGGTGATGATGGGCATTTTTATGTATGTCACTTGTGGATCAATGGGAGAATTTCTTTAGGCTACATACCTATGAGTGTATTTGCTGGGTCATACCTATGTGTGTATGTAGACTTGATTCGAATAAATGCTGACACGTATCTCTTGAAAATGTTCCACCATTATTCTCCCACCATGAGTGAGAGTTCCTATATCCTCACGTACGACTAATAGTTGGCATTATCTAGTTTTACCTTTTAAGCAAATTAAAAGGGATAAGATAATATTTCATGATTGTTTTCATTTGCTTCTATGATTTGCTTCTATGATTAAATCCTTTGATTTACTTATTGCTTTGGGGGTTTGTTCTATTTGTCTTTTTTTTTTTTTAAGATTTTATTTATTTATTTGACAGAGATAGAGACAGCCAGCGAGAGGGAACACAAGCAGGGGGAGTGGGAGAGGAAGAAGCAGGCTCATAGCAGAGGAGCCTGATGTGGGGCTCGATCCCATAACGCCGGGATCACGCCCTGAGCCGAAGGCAGACGCTTAACCGCTGCGCCACCCAGGCGCCCCGGGGTTTGTTCTATTTGAATAGCTTATTCACATGTGTGCCCATTTTTTTTTTCCTCTTGGGTTATCTATCTTTTATGGACTGAAAGGAATTCCTTATATGTTTTTACACTGTCAGTTTTGATACTGAAAATTTTTTCTTATAGACTATCACTTCTCTATTAACTCTATCCATACTATTCTTCATTGAACAAAAATACTTAACTTTGATGTAAGTTTATTCAACACATTTTTGCCTGAGGATTTGTGCTTCTCAAGTAGTTTTTTCTTTCTTTTCCCTCAAGTATTTTAAAGACAATTCTTTCCTACCTCTAAATCACAAATATATATTCTGACATTTTCTGTTATTGATTTATTATTTTATCTTTCATTAATCTGTCTGGGTTCTACTTTTATACATGATGTATTTAAGGATCCAATTTTCCTTCCTAATATCATATACAAAACAATCTATCCTTCCACTTTTGATTTGTGGTGCTATGTTTCCATATTTATCATATATTAAATTCTTTTTAAAAAAATTTTTTAGTATGTTATGTTAGTCACCATACAGTACATCATTAGTTTTTGATGTAGTGTTCCATGATTCATTGTTTGCATATAACACCCAGTGCTCCATGCAGTACATGCCCTCCTTAATACCCATCACTGGCCTATCCTGATCCCCCACCCCCCTCCCTTCTTTTTTTTTAATAATAATTTTTTTATTATATTATGTTAGTCACCATACGGTACATCCCTGGTTTCTGATGTAAAGTTCGATGATTCATTACTTGCGTATAACACCCAGTGCACCATGCAATACGTGCCGTCCTTAATACCCATCACCGGGCCATCCCATTCCCCCACCCCTATCCCCTCTGAAGCCCTCAGTTTGTTTCCCAGAGTCCATAGTCTCTCGTGGTTCATTCCCCCTTCTGTTTACCCCCCCTTTCTTCTTCCCTTTCTTCTCCTACCAATCTTCCTACTTCTTATGTTCCATAAATGAGTGAAACCATATGATAATTGTCTTTCTCTGCTTGACTTATTTTCTCCAGGAGGAGATAATGCTAAGCAAAATAAGTCATATATTAAATTCTAACCTATACAATATATTTCTCTGAGTTCACTGTTTCATTTCATTGATCTATTTGTCAACCTATTTTTGTATCAAAACCTACCTATTTTATTACTCTGTGTTAGGACAGGCAGACTACCATGGACCGTGAGTATCCCTGAACTTCCTGCTGAGTGGGCCAAACTCTAAGGCTTGTTTGCCCCTAAACTGAGTGGTTTCTGTAGCTGGTCACATAGGCAGACAAGTAAACCAAGTGACCACAGCATGACTACTTGTCACGCTCTGGTGGGGGTGAAGGGAAGAGAGGGGGAGATATTGTCTTGTTTGCTGCTTACTACAGAAGGTGCTGTGACCATCTGGCAGGGCTGTTCGGGCCACTGTTGTGCACCACTTTTATTGCTTTCAGTGCTGAGTGTGTAATTAGTATTGATGGTTTAAATGCTTATGCTGTGAACCCTCATAAAATTCAAGGGAGATTGTCCCAATTGGAAAGAGTCACTTTTAGAGAAATGATAGTGGATACAACAGATCACCAATTAGGCTTTCAGCTTCCTCCCATGTTGTACAACGGAAACTATAAACTTCCAGAGAGAGAAAAGGAAAGCACAGTCTTGGCGTCTGTAAACTCCAAAGACCCTTTTGAACTACAGATATCTGCTACTGATAACTATGCTGATTGGAACCAGTATGCGTGAATGTTCTGCCAACACTTGAATGTGTATTCTGCTGTTTGGGGATAAAATATTCATTAATATCAATTATGTCAAGTTGGTTGATAGTGCTGTTCAAGTCTTTGTGTTTACTAATTTTCTATCTATCTTGTCTATCAATTACTGGTTGAGGAGAATTGATATCTCCCATTATAACTATAGATTTGTCCATTTCTCATTTCAGTTCTATTTGGTTTTGCTTCATATATTTTGAATCTGTTATTAGATGCATACAGATTTAAATATGTTATTTTTTAACAAATGACAACTTTATCCTTAGGAAATACTCTTTTTTTTTTTAATCTCTGGTGATAATACTTCTTATGAAGTCTGCCTTATCTGATATTATCTTAGTCATTCCAGCTTGCTTACAGTTAATGTACATTGGCATAACTGTTTCTGTCTTCCACTTCTAACTTATCAATATTTTTTTTGGTTAAGGTGGGTTTCTTGCAGATCACATTTAACTGTTTTTCTTAAGTCCAATTTGAGAATCTCTGGCTTTTAATTGGAGTATATAGACCAACGGTCAACAAAGTATTTCTGAAATGGCCAGATGGTAATATTGTAGGCTTTTGGATCATACAGTCTCTGTTGAAACTGCTAAACTCTGCTATTTAGCGTGAAAGCTGCGCCTACCACACGTAAATGAATGGGCATGGCTGTGTTCCAATACAATTATTAACAAAAATCACAATGGGCTGTATTTGGCCCATGGGCCATAGTTTGCTGATCCATGGTTTATACCTTTTATGTTTAATGTAAATATTTATATGGTCAAGGTTAAATCTTCCAACTTGTTTGTTTTCTATTTGTCTCATGTGTTATTGATTCATTTCCATTTGCTTTCCTTTTCTTTTCCCACCTCCTTTTGGAATGAGTGTTTTTAAGGTTCCATTTTGCCCCCCCCCCTTTTTTTTGACATATTAGGTGAAAAAACTTGTTTGTGTTTTACATTTTAAGGAATTGTTATTTGGTTTATAATATATACATTTTTACCTTTTCAGAGTTACTTTAAAATAATGTTATAGCACTTTATAGATTAAGATTTTTTTTTAAAGATTTATTTATTCACTTAGGAGAGGGAGACAAGCAGACTCCCTGCTGAGCCAGGAGCCTGAGACCATGACCTAGGCTGAAACCAAGAGTCGGATGCTCAACCGATTGAGCCACCCAGGCACCCGTATAGATTAAGATTCTTAAATACTCTCACTTTCTACCCTGTCATTTGTCATACATTTTACCTCTATGTGTGTTATGCTGTGTGCATTGCAACTACTTTATTCCCAGATTTTTTGAAGAATAATTGACAAAAATTTTAATATATTTAAGGTATACAGTGTGATGATTTGTTATATACGTACATTGCAAAAGGATTCCCATATCATCAAGTTAATTACCACCTCACGTATTTACCTTTTTCTTAGGAGGAGTGAGAATACTTTAGTTCTACTCTCTTAGCAAATTTCAATTATACATATTTATCAACTATAGTAATCATGTTACTCAGTAGATCCTCAGACCTTACTCACCTTATAACTGAAGGTTTGTATCCTTTTATCAAACTTTCCCTATTTCGAGCCCCCATCCCTGGCAACCTACCATTCTACTCTATTAGCTCCGCTTTTGTTTTTAAGGTTTCACATGTATATGATATTATACAGTATTTGTCTTTCTCTGTCTGCCTTATTTCATTTAGCATAATGCCCTCCAATTTCATCCGTGTTGTCACAAATGGCAAGACTCCCCCCCTCCTTTTTTTAAGGCTGATGACATTCCATTTGGGTGTGTGTGTTTGTCTGTGTGTGTGTGTGTATGTGATATTTTTATCCGTTAATAGACACTCGGGTTGTTTCCATATCTTGGCTATTGTAAATAACACTGCAGTGAACATGAGAGTACAAATATGTCTTCAAGATAAGGATTTTGTTTCTTTTGGCTATCCAGAAGTGGGGTTGCTGGATCACGTGGTAGTTCTTTAATTTCTTGAGGAACCTCCGTACTGTTTTCTATAGTGGCTGCACCAGTTTACATTCCTACCAACAGAATATAAGGGCTCACTATTCTGCACATCCTTGCTAGCATTTGTTATCTTTTGTCTTTTTGATAATAGACATCTATTAACCCCTTATCAGATATGTGGCTTGCAAATATTTTCTCTAATTCTGTAATTTGGCTTTTTATTTTGTTGATGGTTTCCTTTGCTGTGGATAATCTTTTTAGTTTGATATACTTCCACTTATTTATTTTTGCTTTGATTTCTTTGCTTTTGGTGTAAAATCCAAAAAAATCATTGCTGAGATCAATGTCAAGAAATTTTCCCCCTATGTTTATTCTAGGAGTTTTATAGTTTCAGGTCTTAAGTTCAAGTCCTTAATCCATTTTGAGTGGTTTTTTTAATCGTATAAGCTAGGGGCCAGTTTCATTCTTCTGCATGTGGATATTCAGATTTCAGATTTGCCAGGCTCCACAATGGTGTGAGATAATGGAAACACATCTGCCTCTGTCTCTACACACATACACACACACATACACACACATTTATATTTATATATTTATGCAAAGATTTATTTTATACAATACACAGACACGCACACAGACACACACACACACACACACACACACACACACACACACACACGTATCTCCTGTGGGTTATATTTCTTTTTTGCCAGGGTTTCTATTCCTTTGGAGAACCCTGAGTGACATACCATATAAACTCGAATCTCCTCCAGTGTACTTTCCTTCTTTCAAAAATGTAATCCTCTAAATTTCTGCCTGGTTTTGCCACTCAATTTCTATGACTTTAAATAATTTTTATACGTTTTTTTAAGAGCTTATAATTATTAGCTATTTGATGGTTAATCTGATACAAGTTACCCTCCCATTTCAAATCTAATTTTTTCCAATAATATTGGGCATTCCTGAGATAAACCTAATGTGGCCATAACTAAATTATTAACAGAAATTGCTTGATTTGGTTTGCTAATATTTGTTTTAGGATTTTAAAGATTTTATTTATCTGTCAGAGAGAGAGAGAGTGAGAGAGCAGCAGGCAGAGGGAGAAGCAGTCTCCCCACTGAGCAAGGAGCCTGATGTGGGACTCAATCCCAACACCCTGCGATCATGACCTGAGCGGAAGGCAGACACTTAACTGATTGAGCCACCCAGGCGTCCCTGTTTTAGGATTTTAAATCATGATTCATTATTAAAATTTGCCTGTAATTTGTCTTTTTTTTTTTTTTTAAGATTTTATTTATTTATTCGACAGAGAGAGACAGCCAGCGAGAGAGGGAACGCAAGCAGGGGGAGTGGGAGAGGAAGAAGCAGGCCCACAGCAGAAGAGCCTGACGTGGGACTCGATCCCGCAACACCGGAATCACGCCCTGAGCCGAAGGCAGACGATTAACCGCTGTGCCACCCAGGCGTCCCTGTAATTTGTCTTTCTTGTACCACCCCGTCAGGTTTTAGAAAAAAAGGAATTGCCAATTGCATGAGAGAAGGAGTGTGTTTTTCCTCATTTAAAATAATTTGGAAACATTTATCTACAATTAATTTGTTTTTCTTTTTCTCTTTTTGTATTTTAGGTAGAACTTGCCTGTCTGGACCTGACACTTTCCTTATAGAAAGATTAACCACTGATTCAATTAAAAAATATTATAAGGTTATAGGACTTTGATGTTTCTTATTTCTTTTTCAATTAGTGCTAGTAGCCTATATTTTTTCTCAGAAATTATCTTTTCTTTATGCCTTAAAATGTAGTGGAATGAAGTTTTTCATAATGCTCACCTATAATCACTTTAATGTTTGCCATATCTTCAGTTATATACCTAGCGAAAGATCCTTAGTATTTCATTTTATTTTGTTGTTGGTAGTGGTTGTGGTGTTCTCTCTTTTCATCTCATTATAAGCATGTGAATTTTACTGGTCTTTTTCTAGGTGCCTTTTGGCTTTGCTGATCTTCATTATCTTAATTTTGAAAAAATGAGGCATAACTGACATATGGCGTTGCGTACGTTTAAGGTATACAACATGTTGGTTTAACACATTTATATATTGTAATATGAAGACAGTAATGTTAGCTAACACCTTTATTCTGTCACAGATTTATCATTTAGTTTTTGTGTTGTGAACAGTTAGAATCTAGCCTCTTAGTAACTTTGAAGTTTATAATGTGGTGTTGCTGAGTATAATCACTGCTGTTCATTAGATTTCCAGAATTTATTTATCTACTAGTTGTAAGTTGGTATCTTTAAACAACATCTCCCCAATTCCCCCACCCTCTAATGCCTCCTACCATTCTATTCTGTTTTTACAATTCAGTTGTTTTAGATTCAACATATGAGTGAAATCGTACAATATTGTCATTCTCTGTCTGACTTATCTCCCTTAACATAATGCTTCAGGTTTTATCCATGTCTTCACACATGGCAGGATTTCCTTCCTTCTCGTTGCTGAATAATATTCTGTTATTTATCCATTCATCCACTGACAGACACTGAAGTGGTTTCCATATCTTGGCTATTGTGAATAATGCTGTAGTGAGCATAGGTGTACAGCTATTCTTTCAAGAAACTGACTTTAATTCTTTTATTTTTTAATTTTTATTTATTTATTTTAAAGATTTTATTTTTTTTAATTTTATTTTTTTTAATTTAAATTCAATTAGCCAACATATGGTACATCATTAGTTTTTGATATAGTGTTCAATGATTCATTAGTTGCATATAACACTCAGTGTCCAAGAGTGGGATTGCTGGATCATATGGTAGTTCCATTTTTAAGTTTTTGAGGAAAAGCCACTGTTTTTATAATGGCTTTACCAATTCTTCATTATCTTTTGTTTTCTATTTCATTAATGGTTGCTTTTGAGTTATTATGCCCATACTTCATCTTGCTTCATATTTATTATGGGGCGCCTGGCTGGCTCAGTCGTTAAGCATATTTATTATGATGTTCTTTTTAAAACTTCTTAGTAATTATTTCATCTTTTTATTCTTTGTTCTTTTCTTATATAAAGCTTTAAGTTCAGAAACTTATTCTAAGTACCACTTTAACTGTATCCCACAACATTTGATATACAGTATTCTTGCTATCCATTAGTCTTAAATATTTTCAAATTTCCATTATAATTTCCTCTGATTTTTCAGTTACTCAGAAATGTTTTATTTTATAATTTTAAAAATTAGGTTTTAAAAAATTATTTCCCTTTACTTAATAATTTCTGTTAGGTAACATTTTAGTCAAACTAAAATGTATTGCATATGTTACCAATTCCTTGACGTTTTTTGAGACTTGCTTTAGTGCCTAGTCTGTTGTAAATTTTCATAAGTGTCCCTTGTGAATTTAAATAAAATGTGCCTCTTCAAGTTGTTGTGGACTTTAGAGGGCAGCCAACGATAATACACGTCTCCTCTCCCTAAGAGTTCTGGTAGCAATAAAAAAATAAAACAAAAATTTGACAGATGGACTCCAAACTATCACTTCTATAGTGATCAAGTTAATGTCAGAGAATACGGCTGATATTCATGGGAAAGTAAGTGTTTTAACACTAAACCTCAGATTTAGGCAGAATTACCCATCTGGTCACAGGGAATGCTGGTCACACACACCTGTCTGATAATGGTGGTGGCTGTAGTGATCCAATTATGGCAGAGAGTAGCAAAGCAGACTATGTGGTCCCTGTTGGAAGCTTGGTTCTAAGAGAAATTGAAGAGGAAGGATCTAGCATCTATATGTCACATTTTTCCCTTTTACACTGAACAGTCAGATTAATCCCTTAGAGAAGAGTGTGTTGAATTAGAATTAGAGAGTGGTCAAAAGTGTTACTTCAGTGGAATTTCCACCACATGAAATGACATGTCAGGAGTGTTCCCCTCCTAATATTATTCTCTATATGTTTATCGTATCAAGCTCGTTCGTTGCTTTGTTCATCTTTCAAATCTTTATTTCATGCCAGCGCAGCCAAACATGTGAAGTGTTTATATATATTACCTAGTATTTTCAAGTTTGTGCATGCGTAGTACATCACATTATGAAAATAAGTGTTTACTTTTCAACTTACAGATTTCCGTTCTTTTCTTTATTAAGTATCTGCCTTCTCTTCTAAAATAGTTTTTGTTGTATTTTCCTAATTTAAAAGGGCTGTTAACTTCCTTTCATTTTTAGTTTTCTTGAATAATAAAGTATTTAATGTTATATGTTCTTTTCTGAGTATGGTTTTTACGTTGCCTCTTGTTTTGGTATTTTTTTGTTCTACTTTTCTTTGATCTCAAGCACTTTTTAAAGGGAGAATTAGGTTAAAATGAACACTAAGGGTGGTCTCTAAGGAAAGAAAAGCTTTCGAAATAACAATAATTAGTTGGAAGGTATGACCCCTGAGTAAGTGGGTAACTGCAGTTTCATTGAGTCAAGCTGAAATGATGACCTTTTGTCCTTTTGGTCTTTCAGATTAAGCCATACATCCTTAACAGGAAAAAAAAAAACATTGCCGATTATTCAATGTAAATCTTAAGAGCACAGAAAACTGACACTTCAGAAACACGCAACAAATACTGAGCAATTGATTTTATTGCCTGACCTGAGATGCCTGCAAATTTATATAATTCCATTCTTGTTATACTAAGTTTTAAACATATTTTAAAATAACTTAGTACTTTTTCTGATTACTTCCATTAAATAAAACTAAAACGCTAAAATATCATACATAAAATAAACATGGACTCTAAAAGGTGGAGAGAAAAAAGGTGACTTGCTAGAGTCTTAGGGCCTGAAAAATGGCATGCTGGTGAATCCCCCAGATTTCCTTTTTGCCACCTATGTTCCAGGCTTGTTGCTGAAGAAACCAGTAATGCAGAAATGCCAAGAGGCACAGGATAAATAAAAATCCCCACAAAACCCTGCTCTCTCTAGCTAAAAAATCAAGACAGAAGAGCCTAGCAAGATCTACAAGATTTTAATAATAACTCTTTTATTGCAGCCAAACACCACAGAAGAATCTGTGGCTCACCCTCAAACCTGCCAGTAAAGGCCTAGTGAGGAGCATAAACTCCCACCCTTGTAAGGCTCTAATGAGATACTGTAGTACCCTCACTTGAATGATGTCAGAAAAGATCAATTAGGGTGATGAGAATTTCATTCTCACTGGCTGGTAATAAGGCATCCTTAGCATGATGTCAATGAAGATCATGTGAGGAGCCTGGATTTCCATCTCCACCTAGCAGTAATGTGGTACCGTACCCTCCCCCTTTCTCACTGTGGTGGGTGGCATCATGGAAGCCCAGTAGAGAGTCAAGACTTTTATCATCACTCACTGGCAATGAGGCCACTACCTTTATAACATCAATGGATACCACATAAGGAGTGCAAACTACCACCCCTGCCCATCAGTAGTGGGAAGTCTCTCTAACTTAGGTATCAATGAAGGCCAACTGGGGAACTTAGAGGTCTACCTCTAACTGGCACTGACATGGTGGCATATATCCTTTCTCTTACTAGAGCAGTATCAGAGAAAACGGGATAAAATGGAAAGTTTAGCTAAGATCCATTTTTATAACAATACAAATATGTCCAAGTTTCAATAAAAAAATCATTTGTCATACCAAGAACCAGGAAGAACTCAAAGTGTGTAAAAAAAGCAATCAATATATGGCAACAGAAAAATAACAAACACATTAGAATTATCTGACAAAAATTTTCAGGCAGTTATGCTATAAATGCTTCAATGAGGAATTATGAACATTTGTGAAACAAATGAAAATATAGAGAACCTCAGAAAAAAAATAGGTACAGCAAAGAAATAGAAGATATAAAAGACCAAATGGGAATTTTAGAACTGAAAAATATTATAACCAAAATAAAAAAGCTCAGTGGGTGGACTCAACAGCATAATGGCAGGAATAAAAGCATCAGTTAACCTAATGACAAAATAGTAAAATCACCCAGTCTGAGCAACGGAGAGAAATAGATCAGAAATAAATAAACAGAACACTCAGGGACATTTGGGGTTATAACCAACAAATTTAAGCTTCACATCATTGAGTTTCCAGAAGGAAAGGTTGAAGAGGGATTTAAAAAGTACTCAAAGAAATGATGGCTGAAAACTTGGCAGGAGATATAAACTTACCAATTTGAGAAGCTGAGTGAATCCCAAACAAGATAAACAGCCACAACAACAACAAATCTATGTCAAGACACATTAGAATTAGAAAACTAAAGTCACAGGGGAAAATCCTAAAAGCAGTCATAGAAAAATGATACTTTAGCTATAGAGGAAAACTGCTTCAAATGACAGTGGATTTCTCATCAGAGACTATGTAGCACAGAAAGAAGTGGCACAACATGTCTCAGAATTTCCAACCAGCATTTTATACCAAGCAAACATACAACAAAATTAAAACATTACACACTAGCACTAACATGTCAATATTACATTAAATTATTAAAAATTCTAAATACACAAAATAAAAGACTGAGATTGGCCGAGTGGATTAAAAAACATGATCCAATTATCTATTCACTATATAAGTCTCAATTCTATGTGCAGGTTAAAAATAATACGAGAATACATAAAATTATGCAAACACTAGTCAAAGGAAAAACAGAAGTGGATATATTAATATCAGATACAGTAGACATTACAGCACAGAAAAATATCAGAGACAAAGAGGGACATTATATAAAGACAAGTGTCAATATAAAATGTGCATGTACCAGATAACAAAGCAGCAAAATATGTGAAGTAAAAACTGACATAATTAACACAGGAAATGGATCAATCCAGTTATAGTTGGAACTTTAACGCCTCTCCCAACAATTGATAGACAGAATATGAACAAAGATACAGAAGAACTCAAATCTGCCATCAACAAAGATGATCTAATCAACATTTTTAAAACACTCTACATGACAGTAGTAGGTAAGTTTTTTGTTTTTGTTTTTGTTTTTTTTTAAATGTCCATGGGACACATACCAAGGTAGACACTATTCTGGGTCATAAAACAAACTTAAACAAATTTTAAAATATTGAAATCATGCAGAGTGTATTCTCTGACTACAAGAGAATAAAACTAAAAATCAAAACCAGAAAGATAACAGAAAAATCTCCAAACAGTTGGAAACCCACAGCATACTTAACTAATCTATGGGTCAAATAGAGGGCCTCAAGAGAAATAAAAGCAGACATTGAACTGAATGAACATGAAAATAAAACACATCAAAGTTTGTAGGACACAACTAAAACGTTGCTGAAAGGGAACTTTATAACACTAAATTCGTACATTAGAAATGCATAAAAGTATCAAATCAATACTATAAATTCCCACCTGAAGAACCTCAAAAAAGAAGAAAATAAACCCAAAACAAGAGGAAGGAAGTAAATAATAATGGTAAGATGTGATACATAGGAAACTGAAAATGGAAAGAAACAGTGGAAGAAACCAATGAAACAAAGAGCTGGGTGGTTACCAGAGGAGAGGTGGTTGGGGGGTTGGGTGAAATAGGTGATGGGAATTAAGGAGTGCATTTGTGGTGATGAGCACTGAGTAATGTATCGAATTGTTGAATCACTATATCATGCACCTGAAACTAATAAAACACTGCATATTAACTATCCTGGGATTAAAATAAAAAATTTACTAAAAGATTTGTCAAACCCCTAACAAAACTGACAAAGGAAAAAAAAAGAAGGCATTAATGATCAATATCAGGAATGAAACAGGAATATCATTATAGACTCTACTGATATCAAAAGAGGAATAAGGGAATTGCACAAACAACTCTACATGTACAAATGTGATTTTATTAAAGTTAACCATTTCCTAGAAAACCACAAACTGCCACAACTCACCCAATGTGAAATAAATTATATGAATAGCCTCATAACTTTTTCGTTAAATTTAGTTCCTAATTTTAAAATTCCCCTAAAAAGAAATCTCCAGGCTAAGAATGTCTCACTGGAGAATTTTACCAAACATTTAAAGAAAAATTTAATATCAAATCTATGTAATCTCATAGATTACATATAAAAGGGGAGAACATAAAAATAAAAATTTATGCTATGAACCTAGTATTACTCTGATACAAAACCAGAAAATACAGTTAAAAGGAAACGCTACAGACCAATATCTGTCATAAACATAGATACAAAGTCCTTTGTAAATACTCACAAATAGATTTAGAAATACATTTTAAAAAATTATACACCATGACCAAGTTGGATATATTCTGGAAATGCAAGCTGGTTTAATATTTGAAATCAATCAGTGTAAGGCACCATATTAGCAAATTTAAGAAAACTCACATAATAATATTAATTGATACAGAAAAAAATCACTTGAAATACTTCAATATGCAATGATTGAAATTCTCAAAAAAATAGGAATAGAGGGAAATTTCCTTAATTTGATAAAGAGTATCTACAAAAAGCCTTACAGCTTATACATAATAGTGAAAGACTAAATGCTTTCTCCCTAAAATCAGGAACAAGCCAAAGATGTCAGCTCTCACTACTCTTATTCAACATTGTGCTGGGCATTCTAGCCAGGTAAATAAAACAAGAAAAGGAATAAAGTGCATACAAGTCATAAAGGAAGAAATAAAACTGTTTCTCTTTACAAATGATATAATTTCTTCCTACAGAAAGCAAGTATCAAGGAATATTTAAAAAAAGAACTTCCAGAAGGACAAAATCAATTGCAATTTTTATATACTAACAATGAACACTGGTATTGATAATGCAGTACTATTTATATTGCTCAAACAATGAAATCCTTATGTGTAAATATAACAAAACATGTGCAGGATTGTATGTGAAAACTACACATCACTGAAAAAAATCAAAGAAGATCTAAACATATGGAGAGCTATGCCATGTTCATAAATTGGAAGTCAACGTAGTAAAGATGTCAATTCTCCTCAAGTTGATATACAGGTTTCATGCAATTCCTATAAAAACTTCTGTAAGCATGTCTGTAGATATAAACATTAGTATTCTAGAATTGGCATGGAAAAACGAATTACAATAGCTAAAATGATTCTGAAAAAGAAGAAAAAAATGGGTAAAAGTAAAATAGATGGGCACATATAAAAGCCAGTATTATTATAATTTTGGTCTGTAATTCCACATTTTATCTTCTACAGGATTTAAAAGATAAGTGCATAAAAGTATTTTGTATGCGATGTGTAAAGATGTAATTTGTGATATTAATAATAAAAAAGGGGGAACAGAACTTTAGAGGGGTAGAGTTTTCAAATGTGATTAAAGATGATATCAATTCAAAATAGATTGCTATAACTGTAGGACGTTACATGTCAACCCCATGGTAACTACAAAAACAAAACCAAACTCTAGAATATACACAAAATATACGCCATTTACAAAAAAATAGCTAACAATGGACCAAAGATCTAAACATAAGAGCTAAACTATAAAACTCTTCAAGGAAAAAAATACAGGAAAAACTTGATGACATTTAGATTTAGAAAGGATTTCTTGGATGTGATACCAAAGGCATGGGCAACAAAAGAGAAAAATAAATGACTCTGTCTTAACCAAAATTTACAACTTGTGTGTATAAAGAGTTTGAAAAGCCAATCCAGAGAATGGGAGAAAATATTTGAATTTTATACACTTGGTAAGGGATTAATATCCGGCACATATAAAGAACTCCTATGACCCAACAACAACAACAACAACAACAGAACAGAATCAAACAACTCAATTTAAAAATGGGCCAGTGTCTAGAATAGTCATTTCTCCAAAGAAGATACATAAATTCCCAACAAGCTCATGAAAAGATGCTTAACATCACTAGTCATTAGGAAAATGAAAATCAAAACCACAATGATATACTCCTTTATATCTATTAGGATTGCTATTATCAAAACAACAAAAACAAACCACACACACAAAAGGAAAATAATAGTGCGGATGTGGAGAAATTAGAACCCTTATGCATTATTGGTGAGAATTTAAAGTGGTGCAGCCACTGTGGGAAACAGTATGGTGATTCCTTAAAAGAAAAAAAATTAAACAGAATTACCATATGATCCAGCAATTCCATTTCTAGGCATATACCTAAAAGAATTGAAAGCAAGTGCTCGAAGATATACTTTGAGTGTTCATTGCATTACTTAGAATAACCAAAAGGTAGAAACAATCCAAATACCCTTTGTTATATGAATGGATAAACAAAATGTGGTATATTTACACAATGAGTATATATATATTTAAATATATACAATATTAAATAAATACGTATTAATATTTAATATTTAAATAAACAGTTAATATATTATGATTTTAAATATATAAATATATATTTAAATATATATTTACAGTATATATATATATATATATATATATATATATATTCACTTAATGGAATAACCTTAAAAAGAAATGACCTTTTGACAGATGCTACAAGAAGGAAGAACCCTGAAAACATTAAGCTAAGCGAAATAAGCAAAAGACACAAGAAGACAAATATTGTATGATTCCACTTATATTGAGGTATCTAGAGTAGTCAAACCTATAGAGAGAGTAGAACAGTGGTCACCAGAGGTCGGGGAGAGAGAGGAATGGAAGGTATTTTTTAATAGGTACAAAGTTTCTGTTAGGGATGATGAAAAATTTCTGGAAACGGCTAGTGGCGATGACTTTAATATTGTGAATGTACTTAATACTACTGAATTATAAACTTTAAAATGTTTACAATGGTAAATTTTATGTTATGTATATTTTTCCCCCAATAAGAAAAGCAAAAAATTGAGGAAAAACCCAACTCACTCAGATAGTCCTTCAAATGCTTCAGCATCCGTTTTTCTCGATTCTCTGGGTTACACGTCTTTGCCGTGCTGTTTGCGATCACCCTGTACTTATCCTCTCATACCGCTGATCCCAGGGAGCTATAGTGTTTGGTTAAATTGCCGCCCTCAGTAGACCGCCAATTTTGAGAGGGCAGATCGTCTTCCCCACGGTTGTGTCCTAGGATCTATTATGTGTTTGGCAAACAGTAGATGTTCAAATATTTATTGAGTACAACAACAAGTCTCAAAGATGTGTAAAATGATAGCTAGAAATCTCAAGTCTTCTGACTCTAAATCTGTTCTTTTTTTTTTTTTTTTACTGGGACAACTCAGTATTTTCTAATGATCCATCTACTTCTAGTTCTTCTAGCATTGAAGCTGTATCTGTCTAGAGGTATGGATGGTACTTTTGTCTTTCCCTGAAATAGTTTTTGCAGTGGGCACACTGCTTTAAGTTTTAATCACGAGTCCTTTGAAGATTTCTTCCCGTATAGCTGACATCACCTTTCCTTCATCACTTTTAAAATTACTTGTGAAAATAATAAGGTTGGAGTATACCAGGAAAAATGGATCTGTAGCAAAACTCCTGAATAAACCAGAGGTTTAATCACCCATTATCATATTTTTCTGGAAAGTTCCCTCTTACCTCTTACATATTCTGGCAATCCAAAGACTTTCCAAGGTACAATATACTCAAAACCTGAATCAGCTCAACACCAAAAACACGTGAGTGTTTTCAAATAACAGTTTATAATGCATTATTTGTAAACATTTGGCTATTTTTCTATTTGAGGGGGATATAAGGAAAATAGCTGAAAAGCACCAGAATTTTGGCTGGGTCCCAGGAAGCGTGGGGAGAAACCTCCAGAGGTGGCGTTATTAGATACATGAACACAATGCAGTGGGCAAATACATTGGAATTGCTGCACAACCATCTCAGGTGCTATGGCAGACCTGTTCCCAGCAGAGGGCGCTGTGGGTCTGTGTGAAGCTTCCCGGGTACCCTCCGCATCCTTTGATCATTGCAGTTTTGTATTCTTGCCATTACTTTTAAGACCTAGCTTTGGTGACTATAACCTTAGGAAAGCCTTGAGATCTGAGGTTTGGGCAATGGTTCAAGGTTTTTTGGGAAATACTATATTCACTTCCTCAGGATGGAAAGAGCTCTCTCCTGTTGGCACCAAAGACCTGAGGACAGGGACTGAAACTAAAATTAACAAGAAAGCTTTCAAGGCAATCGGCTCCATCTATTCTCCCAGACCCAGCTTCCTCTTCTCTTTGAACACCTGGCTTTGAAATCAGACCTAATTTCTGCAGGTTGCAGAGAAATGTGGGAGCATGCAAGCCCCATTTAAGCACGGCTTCTCTTGGAGAAGTGTGCTTCCCAGACTAAATTAGCTGAGCATGTGAAGAGATGACAGCAGAGAAAGACAGGGGAATGATATATTTTTCATTCGACAGCAAGCTAAGGGACACACAAGAACCCTGGGAAATGCTGGGCAGTCATGAATGCTAAAGCCTTTGGGATTCCTGCCAAGGGGACTCGGCTTACATGCTCCAGGCCGTAACAACTTTATAGGCAACACAGAGAGTGACAGGTTGGCTTACACTGGAGGTTTTATACTTTGTATGCTTGAAGACACTGCTTAGCCACCACTCCCCACTTTTTCAGCCGTCTCCACCTCCAGAGAGGTTGGAAGATACCTTTTACACTTTCAGTGATAGGATTCAGTTATCCATGTGAGTACAAACGGGGAAGTTAGGGAAAGAATGTCTGTGGTCTCCTCTCATAGACAGCTGCTGGGGGTATTAAATCATGGATTTCTTGCTTTAAAAGGTCAAGTCTCTTATTGCCTGGTGAATGGAAATCAGGCCTTATGGCTAAAAGTTGGGGCTAAGAAGAGAAAATTCATATTTCCTAAACACCTACAAAGTGCCAGGAGCTTTTCTCCCTTTAGCAACCTTGCTGTATTGTTGTATTAGGATTGGTTTTCCCCTTTCAAATTTTGGTAAACTTTAGGAAGTTTAAGGAACCCATCTGAGGTCACAGTGTTAGAACCAGGATTGGACACAGGTTTGTCTGCCTATGAAGTCCTGGTTCTTTCCACCCACCACCACTGGACTTCTCTGGGCTTACGAAGAGCAGATCTTCCCATTTGTGTAGTTCGGCTGCCTTCCCAGGGAAGGTGCAGATTGTCTGTGGGAAACTGAAAGGAAGCTGTTATAGGGGAAAGTGGCCTGTAAGAAGTGCGTGCATTCACATGATGGCTTCTTTTCATGTAACCAGGATGCAGCCTGGACCAGTCCCCCAAACAGTTTCCTTTGTGGGCAGGCACAGGCCAGGTCAATAATGGGCTGAGAGCCATATTAACCAGAGCTCATGCTGTCAGGCCCCAGGGTCCAATCTATAAAATCTCTGTTCCCCAATGTGGAGGCCTCTGATGCTTCTGGGAAGACAACATGTCCCTGAAGAAGCAGTTCGTGGCTTTATGAAAACCTTTAAGAAGGAGTGCATGTCGGGGAAAATAAGGAATTATTGGTTACGGACAGCTGAAAGTGTGGTACTCAAATGCGTTCTGCTGACTGCCTTTCCTAGTCTAGGTTCTGAAGACTTGGTGATGACGATGATATGGTGATGGTGACAATGATTATGTGGTGGTGATAATGATGATGAGGATGATGATGGAGATGAGGATGGTGATGGTGGGGATGATGGGGATGGGGATGATGATGGAGATGAGGATGGTGATGGTGGGGATGATGGGGATAGGGATGATGATGGGGATGAGGACGGTGATGGTGGGGATGATGGGGATGGGGATGATGATGGTGATGATGGGGACAATGAGGGTGATGGTCCTGAAGACAGAAAGCCCGGATCAATGGTATGTATGTGCAGTAGATTTGGATCTGGTCCACGTGAAACTGGGATGACCTCTGGAAAGCAGTGAAGTGGAAACTGAAGAAACCTGGACAGTTAATATGGTGGACACAGTGTCGGAAGTGAGGGAACTATAGTTTGGAGGTGAAGCAGTTCACTTCTGGGTGTCTGAGAGCTGCTCTTTATTCCTAAAGGCCCCGATGTGATATCCCTGCAGGCTAGAACTCCTCAGTCATGGGAAGGAGGAGCTTCTGAGATGCTGCCCTTCTCTTCCAGGAGAAAGTTAACATGTTCTCTGGACACAATGCAGTTTAAGCCCCAGAATGACCTAGGACTTGTCCCCTTGTAAGCCCCTCTGTCTTTGCTCAGCTGTTCTCCCCTCTTAGAATGGTCTTCTCTGTCTTTTAGAGCTGGTCGAGTCCCAATCATTTTTCAACACCTAGTCGTCACCTCTTTTTGTTCTTCCTCTTTATTGTCAAACACTGGAACAAAATAACCTGTTGATAAGTCAGAGCTGAGTTTGTTGCTTCCTGTGGTAGGAAAGGACACTGCGTTGACAGAGTCCTTGTAGCGTCTCAGGGTAGAGGGCAAAGCCAGAATACTTAAGAGGTTTTAAAGTCTCATTTAAGGTGGACTTCAAATGCAGAAGCTTGATTAGGATTGGATAAACATCATGGTGGAAGAGTTTATGATTGGTGGACCCAGGAAGGTGAGGGTTTTGAGAAGAGGATGGGAAGTGATATGGATCATAAACAATTGGTTTGATGTTATCCATTGAAAAGCTGTCAATTCAAAATGGATTTACAAGAACGTTCAGTTATTTGCAAATTTATTTTTCTGGGTAAGTGTTTCCCGGAACAGTGAAGACAGCACAGAAGTCAAGTCATATGAGTACGAGCTGTGTGGGGGTAGGTGGTTTGGGTTCTCATCATTTCACCATAGAAAAATGACTTCTTAGGGTGCCTAGGTGGCTCAGTTGGTTGGTAAAGCATCTCACGTTTGATTACAGCTCAGGTCATGATCTCAGGGTCATGGGATTGAGCCCCACGTCGAGTGCTGCACTCAGCATGGACCTGCTGGAGATTCTCTCTCCCTCTCTCCCTCTCTCATTAACCCTCCCCCGACTCAAGCGCACTCTCTCTCTCTCTCTAAAATAAATAATCTTTTTTAAAAAAGAAAAATTACTTCTCTCCCATCACGATAAACAGAGCCCTTCATTCAGATTCCAGCCCAGCACTCATCACAGAGGATGCCAATTCTGAGTCTCTCTGCCAGACTTTACACATAATCAGACATACAAATACTGAAACCATTAGTGGCATTAACGAAAGAAAACTTCCAAATGTGGCCCCTCCACCAGTAATAGGCTATGTTACAGTTCACAGAGAAATTCTTCCATACATGTTCAATTATTCTATTCCCCTGTCTTCCCTCCTCCTGCCCTACCTCTTGCACTCCAAGAACAAGGGAGAAAAATGTGATCAATTTGGTGGGAGGAAGAAATGGGAAACTAAACCTCTTGCATCTAGTCTTTAATCAGAAGCATGAATATATATTTGGTGGAGGGGAGGTCAAAATCAGCATTAAGAAATGTGACAGAACTAAGAAAACCTGGCATGAAATGTTGGCAGCCTGCCTCTTTCTTCTGAATCAGTGCATGAGTTTAAAGCCAGGTTACCTTTCTGGCTACAATATTATGGTGCCTTCGCTTTCTTTCTTAATCTTCCAGAATCAATCAGAATTCAGTGTCTGAGCTTTGCTACGGTAATTGCCTGGGAGGGAGCTTGGACAAACTAATAAGGGTCACTTCATGAGTTTTCTACTGGGTCCACAGCAGTCACTAGAAAGAAAACACGGCTGGGACCCAGAGCTCTTGCTTTATTTGCCATTTCTGTATTCCGACAACACATGGGAAGCATCTTCCAACTGTTTCCTACCTACCTATGGCTCCATGCAGTATTGTAGTCTGCAGCTTTTCTACTAGAACCATAAGTGGGAGGATAAAGGAACGTGGCGGGGGAGGGATCTGAAACAGGGCAGGATTGCAGAAATGCCAGATAATAAGAATGCCAATAATGCACTGTGATAGATTCACATTTGCATAACAGCCTTGTCAATAAAAGCTCTTCCTGTTCTCACTGAAAAAATTAAAAGGCAACAATCAATTCACTGTTCCTAGCAGTTACATACCTGGGCCTTTTCTCTCCATAGAGGATAGAGTGGACCAAACAGCAGGGATATGTTTTTGGGGGTGCGGAGTCCTGAGAAAGGGAGGAAGGAAACAGGTGGGCGCCCTCCACCTTGGTCTACTGCTGGTCAGAAGCACAGCTCTAGACCGAACATGACAGTGTCTGAGGTTGAAATTAGGCATTAGCAGACGATGGTTAGTAACTGGGAAAAGGGTAAGGAAAGGTGGCTAGCACTGAGTAACAGCTGAAAATAATAGCTAATATTTACTGAGCCTTTAAATAATTTGTCTCACAACAGGATAGTACACAGAAGTAAACATAAAGAAATAAGAACTACATGACAACACAAGACGATCTACCTAACACGACTTTAAGGGACAAAAAGCAAGTCCCATATATGTCATATGAAACCCTTTTTTGTAGAGTTTAAAAACAATTAAAACCAAATACGTCATTAAGCATATGTATTTTTATAAGAATAATACAGATAATGCTGGGCAATGACTTACACATCACCAGCACGGTGGTTATCTCTTTGGGAGAGAGAAGGAGCTGAGCTGGGAGAGGCTTACAGGTTGAAGGGCTATTGGACGTTGACTATATTATCAATGAGTGCATAACATAAAAGACAGCCCGGGGCGCCTGGGTGGCACAGCGGTTAAGCGTCTGCCTTCGGCTCAGGGCGTGATCCCGGCGATCTGGGATCGAGCCCCACATCAGGCTCCTCTGCTAGGAGCCTGCTTCTTCCTCTCCCACTCCCCCTGCTTGTGTTCCCTCTCTCGCTGGCTGTCTCTCTCTGTCAAATAAAATAAAATCTTTAAAAAAAATAAAAACATAAAAACATAAAAGGCAGCCCTGCATAGCCAAATGAGGGAAGTGTGTCATGGACCAAGGATTATCATTAATTCCAATTCTGTGTACCTGAGATAAACACAGACCCATACCCACAGACAAATATCAAATAAATAGCCAAACACAACAAATCAGATACTAAGCACTTACCATAGGCAGACGCTGGGCTCAGCATTTCATACGTGCCACCTCATTTAATCCTTATGACTCCTTTATGGGGTAGGTAATGTTAGGAATCCCATTGTACATACGAGGGTATTAGGCACAGAGAGGTCAAGTCACTTGCCCAAGGTCATACGGAGATTGCTGGTAGAGCCAGCATTTGAACTAAGTCCAGCAGTCACGGTCTATTGTTCAAAATTCCTAGCTCAATTTCTTCTTGAACTTGATGCTTCCTGGAGCTCCTCACTGTGGTCAGCACTTGCGGCCTTAGAACCTAGCATGTTATATGCATCACTGGTCAGTCAGTGTGTCTGAAACACCGGGCGTCTCCTTTGGGGTGAGGCTGCCAACCCGTGGCCATCACCTGAGGTAGTTTTGATGAGTAGTCTTTGCCCAGAAGTGACCACTGACCGACTAGATGAGAGCACCCCCCCACCCCACGAGTGGTCTAGCCAGAGTCTGCTTGTCTTTCTATGAAATGGTTGGAAGTAAGGAACGTGGTCTAGGAGTGAAAAGTGCTAAGCTAATCAGTCTTGATCTTCCAGAATTTGGACTGTGGAGTATGGAGCCCGTGGGCCAGCTGATAGAAAATGGAGAAAACACGCAGAGAAGAGAGATGTCAGGAGAAACCAGACAGGCCCTGTAAGGAAAGGGAAGCCATTCGCACAGGGACCCAGAACACAGTTAGCATCTGTGATTCTGTAGATAGGTGTGAAAACCATACTTGCTCACTATAGCATTCATCCTCGTGGAATACAGCAGAAAGACTAAGCAGAGTAATTATGGGGGAGGTACGGTAAATTCCTTTTTCTTTACAACGTGCGCAAAAGACAGTTGTAATGCACTCGCTTTTCTCAAACGAGAGTTTTCCTTTTAGCAGCCCTTTCTTGGAGCTGACTTAGAGGCCACAGACAAGCAGGGCCTCTGGAGAGCCCAAGGAAGAAACTAGCATGAGGAATAAAATTAAGTTGAAAATCTCCTTTGACATTTACGAAAAGTCAACAGCCATCTAAGTGATGAGAGAGACCAGAAATATAACTGGCTGAATGTCAATTTTAAAACTAGAAAGATAGCTGCTACTTTATCTCACGGAGCAGGTGTTTCTGAGCAGTAAATAACTCACGGATGGTCTATTAAACTTTAATGCTTGTGATAACAGCAAAGAGCATGTTGCCACCCTCCTAAGTACATATATATAAAAACAAACAGCAATTTTCAACATTTATGCTTTGCACCATTTTCTTTTCACAGTTGTTTTACTGCATTATCTTTTGCTATTATCTTGACCACAAGTCCCTGCTGCCTGAAGCTGATTTGCAATCGTGGGCAGAACAGCCTCATGTAATTAACTACCTGGCAACTGTACAATGATCATTTCCACATAAAAAAGTTTCTCTCCTTGAATGAACACCCTCCAAATAAGGCACTGATTTCACTGCTTGTAAAACAGGCATGAGATTTCAATTTTTTTTTTTTTTGGAGGTGGGGAGAGCATGGTTTCTCCTGCTTTCTTCATCTAGTTTCAACTCAATCATCTTATGTGCGGTTTTATTGAAATAGTAATTATGACACTTCAAAGTGACTTTAAAAAATATCCAGAAAAAAAATGAAGCAACGTAATTGGAAGAAGGTTAGATACAAAGAGATATGCAATTTGAATCAGCCAGATGAGAATTATTACCTAATAATGAGACTTTGCACTCCTATTACACTGGCTTTTGTGTCTGAGCCTTTAAAAGCCACCAGCTAATGAAGCTCCTGCCTCCCTGTGACTGAGGTTACTGTTGTCACTGTCTGATGAATGGAGAAAATAAGCCACCAAGACCAGGTGGACTTGGCTTTTCTTCAGTTCAAACCATTTATTAATATTGTGGTTTGGAATAAAACTTAGGAAACTCAGCTCCTGGGTTCTCTTGCTTGTTTCCTTTTGCCCCGATTTCTTACTCCTCGCCCCCATGCGACGAGGTCCCAATGTACAGAGATCATGGGTCATAGCGGTGGTAGAGTTTGGGAGCCGAATTTAAGAATCCATACCCAATGTGGCTTAATGGACTTAACAGTGACTCTAAACCCTTTTATGGAGACGAGAAGGAAGGGAGGGAGCGGGCACAGCTGTGTGTAAGTGCCGATGGTGAAATATTCAGAAATTTGCCGGCTGGTTGTTAAACCTGAGGTGGCCTGGAATCAGTCATAGTGGGAGTAGTTATGCCACAGATATGGGCAAACGCTACAATCAGAGCCCCCTCACCTGCCAGGCTCGCACACGGGCACACCAGTGAGAGCGAGTCAAGTGAATGTCAGATAAGACTGTTTCGTCTCCTGCATGAAAGGTAATGCTTCATGGTCATGAATCAGGAAGTGATACCGAAATGGAGAGAGAAAGAAACTCCTTGGTAGTTTAGTAAACTTGGGTTCTGACTATATTAGCTACACCCAAGGTTGGGGCCATCAATCAGGAGACTGTGGGAAAACCAGTCACTTTCCCTTCCCTGGGTATTTTGCCTTTCTTTCTGTGTTCTCTGCCACCTTCGTTTGCTCCTCCTCCATTCATTCAGCAAGTTAGTGTTATTTCCTCCCTGAAGAAGATTTTTATTTGAAACGGGAAGGCAAAAAGACGAGGCCAAAACCATCAGCTAACACTTAATTTAACATTTTGCTCAGACACTTTCTTACGCACTTTATAATTACTTACTGATTCAATCCTCAAACAAAGCAATTAGGTGAATGTTATTATTATCCCTATTTTACAGATAAGAAAACAGTTTCAGAGAGTTTCATGTAACGTATCTCTATTCTGGCAGTGTCTGGACAAAACTTGCTCAATTAAAGTTTAGCCAGTAACCTCTACATAGACGTCAGGGGGCTGAAGAAGGCTGTTTTGGGGTCCCCTTTCCCATTCTGTAGAGGAAAGAACACTGAATTAGATGCTAAGACCTGCATTCTAGAATTCTCCTCTACTACTTATTTCATGTCCCGGAGACTCATTGTCTTATATAAATGCAGATAATATTTTCTTTGTTTTCTTTGTTTTGGTGAGGACTGCAGAGAATACATGGAAGAGCATTTTGGTTACTGGTGAGCTGTTTGCAAATGTAAACCCAATTCTATTTTCTTGTTTGAGTCATGCCTGTATCCCTTTTCTCCTGCCATCTCCTTTTCCCCAGGGTCTCCATCAATCCAAGAGATTAATTTCTACTTCAAAGAACGGTGATCTTTTCAGTCATTTCCTTAAAACTTACTAAGATCCTTGTACTGACAGATGGGTTTTTTAAAAATGCGGAGTCATCACACCGAGGTCCAAATTTATGCCTCATTCCTGGGAGAGGGGTCTCACTCCTCAGAGCCAGCATGGACCCACTACACTTGAAGCTGTCTGGGCACATTTGTATACACACCTATATGTGCCGCAGTTTCATTTAAACTGATGTGGGAACTACAGAGAGAGCTGAGGCCAGCCATATGGTGAGTGACTCATGCAGCACCAACAGCAGAACTGCAAGCCCTCACCTCCCCGGGTGCTTAGAGCTTGCTGCAGAGACAAGGTCACCTCGGCACACCAAGGTCTCCTGCTGCCCTTCTCTCCCTCGGCTCCTTTTTGCCCCACCCACACAACCTCAGCTCTCTTGCAGAGAGCCTGGAGGCCCCTGTGCCTCCTCTCTCAAATTAGCCTCCAACTCTAACCATCTTTTCATCCCAGGAGGAAAGCCAGCTTTCCTGTGCTGTGCCGCTCACTCTGCCGCCTTGGCCATCACTAGCCCACTCGAAAGGATATGTGCCCCTCCGTCCCCACCCATAGGGGCAGTCCGATTCAGCAGGGGAAGGGACAGCTTGGAGAGGCAGAACCAGGCTCAGCAGGCTCAGCAGGCTTACCCTCGCGATAGCTTAAACTCTGCCCTTGGGGTTTAGCCAGGGCTCTGCCTCTCGCTTGCCAAGTGATGTTGGTTTGAACAACTCGGGCTAGACTAGACTCTGTTCTAGGTCGGCTGCAAGGAGGACTGTGTTTATTAAGTTAATGTGTGTTGAGCATTCAGTAAGTGTCAGGCACTGTCTGAAATAATTTACAAGTGTTATCTCATTTAATCTTCCCATCAACCCATGAGGTTCCATTATGATTCCCATTTTGTAGGAGAAGAAAGTGAAATATAGGGAGGATAAGAACCTTGCCCAAGCTCACGCCCTCAGTGAAATTGAAGAGGTAGGATTTGAACTCTGGATCTCTGATTGAAGAATCTACATTCTTAAACACTCTTCCACTCTACCTCCTTCAAAAGGGATATTATACATTATTTTCAATTATACATTATATACAATTACAAATTGTAATTAAAAGGTGGTTTGTGGTCGGCAAAATTCTAAGATGACCCTGTGATGTAATGTTCATCTTCTGGTGTTAATCTTTCCCCCCTTAAGTGTGGGTGGGACCTGGGACTTGTTTCTAGCCCACAGGGTATGGCAGGGGTGATGGGATGTCTCTGCTATGATGTTGTTACATCATGGACAATGCGCCTGAGTGGACTGGAAAGACAGAGAGCCTGCTGCTGGTCTTGAAGAAGCAAATGGCCATGACCCACCTATGGGAGATGGTCACATGGCAGTGAGCTGCTCCTTGGACGTAAAGGGGACTCACTGCCAGCCAACAGCCAGTGAGAGATGGAGGCTCTCAGTCATGTGTCTGCAGGGAAATGGACTCTGCCAACAAGCTGAACGAGCTTGGAATTGGAGTTTCCCTAGATGAGCCTCCAGACAAGGACACAGCATGGCTGACACCTTGATTGAAGCCTCGTGAGACCCTGAGCAGAGGACCTTGCTAAGCCATGCAGGGACTCCTAACACCCAGGGACTGTAAGGTAATAAATAGGTGTTGTTTTAAGTTGCTAGCTTTGTAGCAATTTATTATGCTGCAATGGAAAACGAATGCAGGTTAAGAAATTTGCCCAAGGTCACATCCTTAGTAAAATTACAGAGCTGGTATTTGAACCCAGTTGTCTGATACAAAAGTCACATTCTTAGCCACTTCTCTATTCTACCTCTTTCAAAAGTGTTTTTATAAATGATTTTTCTGTTCAATATTGTAATTATTCAATTTTCTGCTTTAACAACTCATACCCCATAATGTCCTTGACAGAAGAGGTCTTACAGGTACCTTTTGATATATTTTTTTAAAAAGAACTCATCTCCTCTTTGGCTTTCTTTTTGTTGCTGGTGGCAACGCCGCGTCACAGTCCCTGGCCGTTTTAGACCCATAAGCGTATTCACAGTATTTTCAGACTTTTTGTGGATCTCTACAATGTTGAGCACCTATACTTCAAAAACTCTAAATTATATAAAGTCATTTGATAGGTAGGAAAATTAGATCTCTATGAAGAAGGTCATAAAGATAAGGAAAGGTAGACTATGAGAAAGACGATTAAAACACTTAGCTAGAAAAGTAAAATAAACAAAGAGCCCAAATATTTAAGGAAACTGAACAAGGATAAAGGGCTATATTTCAGCCTTGGATTAGGATGTCAGATGACTTGTTCAGACTGATTTTTATAATCCTTACCCTTGAGTCCAGTGAGAAGTGGCAACATAATTTGCAGGACCTAGTGCCAAATGGAAACGCAGGTCCCCTTGTTCAAAAGTGAAGAATTTCAAGGGGCGCCTGGGTGGCGCAGCGGTTAAGTGTCTACCTTCAGCTCAGGGCGTGATCCCAGCGTTCTGGGATCGAGCCCCTCATCAGGCTCCTGTGCTAGGAGCCTGCTTCTTCCTCTCCCACTCCCCCTGCTTGTGTTCCCTCTCTTTCTGGCTGTCTCTGTCAAACAAATAAAATAAAATCCTTAAAAAAAAAAGGGAAGAATTTCAAAGACAGTGGCAGGGAAGCATTAAACCACACACCGGGTCCTCTGAGCATGAGGCTATGAGTGAGTGCACAGGCTGTATATCACACGAAGCCAGCCCTGAGTGCAAGTCACACTAATTCTGAGACATACGGGACCTTGTGGCTATTTGTAGATGCCTATCGTTATTTTAAGAGTGGCAACTCTTTTTCTCTTTATATTTCTTCCTTACCTACTTATTCAAAAGAGCTTCCAAGCTGATACCTAGAATCTACAATATGCTTCTCATCTCGTCCCTTCCGCTCTTAGCTACCCTGGGATATTCAATCTGCGAGGTAGGGAGGGCTCTTGTCTTCTGGTTTTCAGATTGGAGAACTTAATAGCAAAAATGGTCAACACCTTGATAGGAACCATACGGGAAATGTGGACCTTTTATATCTGTATCTTAGTCTTCTAGTAGGATCACCAAGCTAAGAGAGGGCAGATTTCTTGTTCTTGGCCTTACTTTTGTGCCTCACCCTCCACCCCAGCCTGGCCCACCGCCCTGGGGTAGTGTTATACTCAGGGTGGTGGCTCAGATATGCCACTTCTTTAAAGATTGGTTGAAATTCACTGGTAAGACCAGGGAAGATTTTTGTGGGGATAAAGATTAGCAGAGTCTTCAGTGAAATCGACTTCCTGAGAGGGGACTTGTTTTAGAGTCAACCAAGCATTCCAGTTCCACTCCACCAAGGATCCTGGTCTTCTTCATTGCATCTTTCGTTTCTCTCTTTTTTGTCAAGACCTAGGGGAAGAGATTAGGCATTTCTCCCATAAGAAGCTATGTGCTTATGTCCAGTGATAACTTCTTTTATAAAAATTATAAATGTTATGAGAGGAATCTTCCCTATGCCATCACACCACCTGAGGCGTAGGTATGCTTAATCACTCAGCTGTCAAGGCAAGTGCTGATTCAACTTTGAAAGAGCTCAGCAGTCCGTCTTCAGTGTGGACTGCCTTCATTTTTCTTTCATCCGTTCTGATTCCTTACTCCACTATCATCACAGCCTATCGTCTTAGCTTCCTCCCATTTTCAACCCTCTTTGGACATCTATTTGCCCTTTGCTCAGATTGCGTGATTATGGAATAAGGATTATAAAGTCCAGTTACAAGTTTCAGAGCTGTGAGGGACATTGGAATATAATCCCATTTCTCCTCTTCTCCAGTCTTCTCAAGGTGAAACTCGATGCATTGTAGTTTTCAGGATAACGCTGAATAACTCTGGATAAAACTGAGTAACACTGTATAATTCACCAACAGATCCACAACCAGGACTCATGGCTTCTAATTGTATATCCACTGCTCTTTTCTGCATACTAAGCAACTCTTTCCTTTAGTGAGTCATTTGTTATATTACTAGCTATGACCTCAGCATTTCTTTTCTTCCACAGTTGCCCTTGGTCCTAAGATATACATATCATTCATCTCCAGTTGTGCTAATGGGGTATAAATGCCATTACTGGACCCAAATCTTCCATCTTGGGTTCATCTTCTCATTTTCTTTCCTTTATAAGCTCAGTCTTCTTTTCCCAGATGGGAGTGGGTAGTAGTGGTGATGTATGCTAACCAGTTCCAATTTATTTATCCTTTCTCAATATTTTATCTTTATTGATATCCAACCATTAATGTTATAAAAAGTCTATCTTGCACACTTTCTAAATATTTAAGACCTAGTAGCTTTTAAAAAAAAAATAAGAAGCCTTTCTCTCCTCTTATAACCTCCAATCTCTTCTGGCCTCTGCTTTATGGTGAGTCTCTAACTTCAGTTGTTGAACACCAATGGTGATTTCTATTGTAGAGTCTATCTTGTCCCTATAGTTTACATCAAAGCCATCCTCTTTAATGGCAGGATTTTAAAAATACAAGGTTCTAAATCATCCTGGGTTAGAGACAACTATTAATATAAATTAAAATTAGGTCTACAAGTGTCCAATCTGTAACTTTTTCCATTTTGTTCTCCGGTTTTCTTCCCATAGGAGTTAGGTCTTTGAATGAGAGGAAGGGGGAAGAAATATGAGATCAGCAAACCACATTTGATTTATTGGCTGGTGTTTGATGTACAAATCATTACAACCCATAGATGGAAGGAATGTCATCTTGGGAAAGGAACGTATTTCTGTCACTTCTCTCTCCCTCCTAGCTGGACTCTTCTGAGGATTTAACCCTGCAATTCTATAATTTCATAAGTTTTCATAATATCCCAAGATAGGTTCCCTAGGTTAGATGAATGGGTGATGCTGGCAATGTTTACCTATTTACACTGCAAAATGGAGAAGGGAACATAAATATCAGGAGCTGCCCTGTTCCTGATGCTCAAAGGCGTAAGATTCGGGGACTCAGAGGGGAAGTTGAAATCAAGGGTCCATGGCCAATGAAACACTGAGTAACTCTTACAGATTTGTGTGTGGAGGCATATCAGGGACAAATGAGATCAGCAGGACTGTGCCACTTGCTGGATGGTTGTCAGAGAGCTGTTCAAAGGTGGCTATTAGACATCACGCAAACCTTAGTCAACGGTATCTCAAAACTGTGGTGTCTTTAGTTTTCCTATCATTTTGCATAACGCAAGTTTCTAACTCACTTATTCATATTTCTGTTTTCTACCTTACTTCTTTTACTCCGTCTGCATGACCCTTGGCCAATGAGTCGGCTGAGTGCAGCCAGTCACGTCTGTGCAGAAGCTTAATTGGACAGGATGCTAATGTGTCCAGGGCTCTACTATGTTTGGACAAAATGGGCCAGAGCTTGATTTTATAGGTTTGCATATGTTGTGTGTGTGCGTGTGCGAGTGTGTGTGTGTGTGTGTGTGTGTGCGCGCGCGCTGCAGGATAGGCTGCAAGCCTTTGATAACAAATAGAATAATACTGTTTATATTCACACGGGGGAAGACTTGACTATCAGAACTGAGCTCTTCACAGCGTAATTACAACTTGCTGAGTGCTGTGGCTCTGGTGAACAATGAAGATATAATCAGTGCACCTATTTGTCCTCCTGAATTCCAGCTGCTAAAGCAATTTCTTTTTCACAGAACTGACAATTTTGCGGTTCTTGTGAAAATCCACTGTTTCCCCCCCTGAAATCCTGTGAAATGGAGCTCGCCAGAGGAAACACGATGAAAGCAGCCTGGTTCCTGCATCATCTCCATGAAATTAGGCAGATCATATTTCCAGCACTGCTATCCTGATTGCATGTTTGTTTAAAATGACAGTTGATGTTGTGTATCTCTTTCATTAGGGAGGCTCAACGATCTTGACATTATTAACTAACGGCAGCACTTGCTGCATATCAACACCAATCCACAGAGACATCTCAGACAGTACTTGAAGAAAAAGAAAGCTCTTTAAATGTGAGGAACCAACAGCAGGATCTCGGCCATGTTTGCAGTTTGGCAGGTGTATTGTTGGCCATTCACGAGTAAGTCATTTTCCATGAGGCCTGAATACCAAGATTCAGAGGGCAAACATTGACATCTGGGTTCAAGCACTGAAAGTGGCCAAATCAAGTGGAGAGGAAACTGGGGACTTCTGCAGAACGAAAGCCAGAGTAGAGCCAATTGGCTTGCTTTCCCCTCATTCTCTGAGCCATTGCTGCATCGAGCACCTAATGCTGGATAATGAATCATATAAGCAGGAATTTTGAGTTGTATAGGCACACTAAAGCCTTGATTCTAAAGTATCAGAGTTGGGTGGGTTGGGAGACTTATTAGAGATAATTTTGGTGTTTTCTTATAAGTGTTTTTAGGGTCTACGTAGCCTTTGCTCCGTGGGGAAACTTCTCCTTTAATATCCAGGATACCCTTCATTAAAGGCCTTAAACTCATCTCTCTTTCTCAGTTAGGCTCATTTGTGGTTCTTCCCTCAGGACCTGAAGGTCTTGCCTTCTCTTTCTTGCATTGCCCCAAAAACCTGCTTTGCTGACTGTGAGGCTATTCCAATAAGACCTCTGCTCCTGCTCAGCTCTTGCCTTGCCCTCTTTCTGGTCAACTCCTTCCTAAGCCCATCCATCCCATCTAGCTCCTAGCCTTAGGCCTTGTATTGGTGTGCACACATCCTTCTCTACCCCTCACCCTCTGGCCACCTGCACACTTGTAGGGCTTCCCTCAGAAGCTCACAAAGCTGCTGTATCCTTAAAGAGTTGACCCCAAATTAATTTTTTGCTGACCTCATGCGGTCTACTGTGGTTCCGTATAGGTCTATTTCTGCCATAGATCTCCGACCTCCAGTTGTGTTTCTACGTTAAGAATGGAATCAACAGCAGGGCAATAATGACTCTTATGAGAAAAAAGAGATGAGGTAAAGGAGTAAAATTATGTTTAGGTCATTCAAACAGGAGAGCTGATTTGAGAATTTCAAAATTATTGCTTTTACTTCCCCTTCTCCCCTCTTCCTTTTTCCCACAGAAGTCACTAATTTCACCTTGTTGATCCTTCTCCAGAATGGGAATAGGAGGGTGGGAAGAGTATTCTTGTTCAATCATACACTGCATGGAAGCAGAAAGTTTATTATAGATAAATGGACTCAATATAGGGAGGATTTAAATGTAATTACATTGACCACCACTGATGGCTTGAATGCACACTTTATTAAACTGCACACAATGCTAGTTGAAAGTCAACATTGGATCAAGAAAGCTCAGTTTCAGAAAGGATGCATTATATTATCAGTTCCCCCTGGAAATAGTAGTGTTCATCTCCATGTAAGGGGATTGTCTTCTTGTTTGCCCAGGACAGTCTCAGTTTACATCCAAATCCTGGGTTAATTATTGATAGCATGTCCTGTCAAAAGCATTCTGATTTGGATGATAAATCATATGGCCATCCTGCCCATAAGTTCCTTGGTGCTTTTAATTGTCCTAAACCCCAGAGGAGCCCAGTTGCTATAGTGCTAGGGATTAGAAACAGTCAAAAAGTTAAGGGAAAGATTTCTATGTTCAAATGAAGAAAAGTTTGGAAAGTGAGTTTGGGAAGAGAATAGGCAAACAACAAGAATATATAACCAGACAAAATACTGGGGATAGAAAAGAAGTGACAAAAACTAGGAGGTTCCAGGGAAGTAAAACTTAGAAAGACCCTCAGAAGTGACAATAAGTAGGGAAAGAGCCTTTCATGACTACTATCCTTGGGTGGAAAGAGAGTAATCATTGGCTCTAGGGGGTTGGACATTAAGATGCTTATTACTCAAGAACCTTTAATCTTTCTTCTTAGACCCTTGTCTCTTAGGTTCTCTTGAGGGTCTCCATGGGTAAAAGATCAACCAAGTCCCTTGTCAAACGAAGTGATGACATATTCTTTTTGTTTTCCAAAGTGCTCTTGTGGGAACCATCAATTTCTTGAACAAGAATGCTGAGCAGGTGTTTGATTAGACAAGGGAAACCCACCATCTGCCATAGGCCCTTTGTCCTTCTGGAAAATTACTGAAGTGCAGTATATCAAAACTATACACAAACAAAAATCAATTGCTCAAGATTCCAGCTCTGACCACAAAGTCAATAAGAATGACGGGGAAAATTTGCTCTTCTCCGAAATGCTCTTAGAACACAAAATGGAATGGAGCTCAAATATGGAGATATGTGTGGAGGAGCATTTGAAAGTTGAGGACAAAGAAGAAATGAGAAAACCCAAAAGCGGAAGATATTGTCAAGGAAAGAAAAGAAATAGAATATTGGAAATTACCAGAAAAAAACTGATCCCCTCTTCTTCCCTGAAATATTGTATAAGCTATTTTTCTGTAACTTTTCCATGTACTTCAAGGGTAGAACAGGATAAAAGAGCTACTGCTAATAGCTCTGTTATACTTGCCAGAATGTGGGAAATGAGGAGATTACAGTCCTATATAAAAGGGTGCAGAATCAGCACATTTAGGCAAAGTAACGATGATGATGTTAAAAATAGTAATGAGCTAATTCTTGTTGCACTCTTAAGATGTGTCAGGCATTTTCTGAAGTATATTATGTTTATTAATTCATTTAATTTTTATAACTATTCTATGGGATAGATCTTATTATTATCCTTATTTTACAGGTGAGGAAACTGAGGCACAGAGAGGCTAAGTTAATTGCCCAAGTCACACAACCAGTAAGTGGCAGACTAGTGATTTAGGACAATTGATTGGGAATGGAGATGAATGGAAGTCCTTGGTTACATACAAGATTCAATTCATGAAGTGAGAAACATTGTGAAAAATTTCCAGAGGCTAAATATAGTAATCAAGGCAGCTAATCTCACATGCATATTCAAAAGAGAAAGCCAAAGCCCATGATTGTTAGGTAAATGGGTTTCCAGATGTAAGTCTTCAAGATATGTTAATGATTAATTCAATCTACTCCTTTAATATTCATTATATATATGTTTCATAACTGAACTTGTTGTATTATTATCGTAGCTTTTTTATAAGCATCCTTGAAGGTTATTTAGCATGGGGATTGGAGATGTGGAGGATAGGTCAGACAGTAATATTTTATGAAACTAATTATCTGGAGAAGATCTGTGAAAGATAGCAAAAATGACAGGGACTCATAAGGAGAAGAATCTGTATGTTACAGAATGGAGGGTTACTCATCCAAGCTCCAGCAGCAAGACCACAGAGCAAAATCGGGGCATCAAATTATACAAAAATTCTTTGAAGTTAAGCTGATCACTTTTGTCCCCACTTTCTACTTCCTTTGTTTATCACTAGTAAGGCAGTGGTAAAGTATTTCTCCCCTCAAAGAGTTTATAATCTATCTGAGAAGACAAGGATTTACATAACGTATATATATTAATATTCAACCCAGGTAGACTGTAGACTTTACAAGGTGAAAGACAATATCATCTCAAATAAAAGGAAATACAACTAAAAAGTGACCAAGAAGACATTTATTATCTCACAGAGCAAAGAGTTCAGAGACAGGATGTGCCCATGTTTATTAATTTGCTGGTTCCAAGTTATGCTAGAACTCTGGGATCCTTGTTTCTATGATTTTCTTGGCTTTTTTCTCCTGGTTGCAAGATGGCCACTGCGGTTCCAAGAATAATAGAAAATGTCAATCTCCAGAGTCAGAAAAGAAAATATCCGTATCTTGTTTCCTCTTTAAGAATTTGGACCTTCCCAGAAATCTCTCAATATATTTACCCTCATCGATGATAGGTCAAAGTGGCCTCATACGCCCGCGACCAAACCAATAACTTGGCCAGGCAGAATAAAGTGGCGATGATTGGCTCAGACCAGCAGGTCTCAAATGGTAGATCATGGATGCAACGGGCTCTCCAACATCCTTTCAGGGGGTCAGCAAAGTCAAACTATTTTTGTAATAATACTAAACAGTTATTAATCTTTCTGACTGTGTAGCTATTGGCACCGAGCATGCAAAAGCAATGGTAACACCTTAGCGCCAACAAAAACAGTCACCAAATGAAAGTGAAGGCATTGAAAGAAAAGTGAGCCGCGTGTCTGGATATGGCAAATCATTTTGGGGGTGGGGGGGCTCTCGGGGACAGGGAGGGTGCAGCCGTTCACTGGTTGAGCATGTCCATATTTTTGTGAATTCAATACTCCGTACTCTGTATTACAGTAACCTCTATAAAACAAACAAAGTCACCAAATGTACTGGTGTGTAGCTGTTGTACTCTCCACTGCCACAAGCTCATTGTAAAGAAAAATGCCAATTTCACTTAAAAATGTCCTTGATGAAGCAGCAAAATGACTAATTTCATTAAACTTGGCCTTTACTTATTTTTTATTCTGTGTGACAGGATCAGAATGACACATAAACCACTTCCGTTACATTCTGAAGTACGATGGTTGTCTCGAGGCAAAAACACGTGTGTGCTTATTTGAGTAGTAAGATCAATTATCCACATTTTTTTGGTGTAGCACCATTTTTACTTGAAAGAACAATAAGACAAATGATGGCTATTCGCACTAACCTACTTGACAGAAACTTTCCCAAAAATAAATGAAGTGAGTCACTTCAAGAAAAAACATTTGACATTATTTGTTGCGAATGATAAAATTTGAGCTTTCGGATAAAAATTAGAGTTTTGGAAAAACCTATATCTGCTACCACCAGCTTTACAGTTTTCCAACACTTAAAAACTTTTTTTGATAAAATTAGTGGTGACATTAACAAATGTATTTTAGTGGGGTTTTTTTGGATATTAGCTAGTGAAATAAGTCAACATTTGGAAGATCTGCCTAATGTAGTGAATTGATATTTTCCAAATGACCAAGGCATGCTGTTAAAAAATCATACATGGGTAAATGACCCATTCAAAGAACAAGATAAATCAATGGACTTTTGTGCAATAAAATATGAAAAGGCCGTCACTTGGTTTAAGATTCCACATTGCAACTAAATTTTAAAAAATCACCACTTGCAAGTTTCAGAATCTCAAAGAAAAGTATCCACAATTATCTGAAAAGGAAATATTCCTCTCTCTTTCTAATTACATACCTGTGTAATTAAAGGCTAAATTTTCTTTATATACTTCAACCAAAACAAACATCACGACAGATTGGAATGCAGAAGCAGAGATGGGGATCCAGCTGTCCTGTATTAAGCCATACATTAAGGAGATTTACAAAAGTGTAAAGGAATGCTACTCGCCTCATCAAATTCTTTTGGCACATGTAGTTATTTTTTATTAAAAATATGTTATTTACATTAGTGTGCACTTGGTTTATTATTTTTTAGAACAGATTTACAAACAAGTACTTTAAAATTTCTCAGTTTAAAATTTTAATACGGTAAATATCAATTGACATAATACACATAAGCAAAACTCCTTGAGGAACACAATTATTCTGAAGAGTATAAATAGATTTTGAGACAAAAAAAAAGTTTGGGAAATCCCGGTTTAAAGAAACAGGATTTATCCTTGGGTTTAGGAGAGACACAGTCTGCCTGGACACATGAGGCTACCTGAGTCCTGAACCAGTGAGGAGTCCTGGTGGGAAAAAAAAAAAAACAGGCAGAGGTTGGGTAGTGACCCAGGGTTTACCACAGGGATCACCATGCGAGGAATGGAAAGAGGAAATATCAACTACTCTCTCAAGGAGAGAGGACCGTGGCTCACGAGAGGAGACAAGGCCATAGATGATTCCTGGTTCTCCTCCTCCTCCTTCTCCTCTCCTCTTCCGCCCCCTCTTCTTTTAGAAAAGAGAGACATAAACAATATGTTAGACAAGGAGGACAACTAGCAGTGGAGGAGACCGTATACAAAGTACAAAAAAAAGAGAGTTGAAAAGACCATCAAATCATTTCATTGTAACTTATTCTTTTTTAACATTGAATAATTTCCCACTTTTCTAGGATTCATAGATACCCCCCCACACACACACGCACATACATATATACACATGATTTTGAAATATATACGTATTTTCCCAGTGGGGCCTGGAACATGTATCCTATAGGCAAAACATACCATATACAATCTAATAAATGTATGTTGGGAAATACTCAAGGGAAAGTATTTTGTTGCAATATTTTATTTTTATTTTTTATTTTGGGAGTTGCTGAAGAGGGGAAGGGGAAAAATAAGATTAAATTGTGTTCATTATTACTGAGCCAGATAAGACCAAGATAGAAATACCAGAATTTTTTTTAAAAAAGACATGAAATCTCCTAACTTCACAACAATGGATCTTATCATGGAGCTGAAGAGATGGGATCCAGGATAAGCCAAGTACGAGTCTCCATATTAATAGCAATAAGTAAGCAAAATGATGGTTTAAACTGCAAGAAACCATCCCCAGATTCTAGAGGCTCCTTGCTGATACTGACACCTCTGAAACTTTGGCATTTGCTTCCACTACCATGACCTGCACACACATACAAGAGGTTTCACTTCTCCGTCTACCGGATTAGACCACAAGTTAGTGTGCTAGTACTTGTTAATACTATGTTTTCTTTGACTTTGCATGCCTAGCTTGAACGCATACTTAGTATATATTGGGGACTTAGTAAAGTACATTTACTTTAGTACAATTGTTGTGAGCTAAAGCTATTTAATACTCCTGGAGGAGTACAGACATGGGGGCACACCCTGAGCGTATATGGAGTATCACTTGGCAGCCAGGTTCCACAGGAAATGAAAGGCCTGATATGGAGATATCTTTGGAGCTATCATTCTGGTCTCTTTGACCATCTATAGCCATCTTATCCCTGTTCTTTTTTTCTCTCCGACTCCTTGATATTCTGTGTTTTCTCTCTTATTCTTTTCGACCATTCCCCAATCCAAGTTGAGCTTTTCTTCAGCTTCTCCGGGCCCCTGGCTCTGCAAATCTAGCTTCCCATCTTGCTCCTGGTTCCATCTTACTCTCTTGCTATTGTACATGCTGTTCTCTTGACCTGAAATGTCCTCCCTTCTTTTCCTATCTGAAACCACCCACTCATCCCTCAAGACCCAGGTCCAAAGTTGGATGTTCTAGGAAGTTGTCCCTGATTCCCCCAGGAAGCATTCATTATCTCCTTTTCCACCACAGCTTTTTATCTGTGTTTATGGTATAGCCCCTCTTACAATGGTCAGGCTTTGCTGTTTCCACGTGTTTCCCAGACCACCCTGGCAGCTCCCAGGTTGCAGAGGCTTTGCCTTGTTCTTCAGTGTGTGGGGGGCATCTAGCAATCTAGCAAAGAAGTGGACATGTTGTATGTTCCTCAAATGCTTAGAATTCAGTGAAGGAATGAGAACAGCACCTCAGGTCTGAGCCTCTGGGCTACTTGTCTAACCAAGTCTTCACTTTCTGCGAGGTTCTCCCCATTTATTCATTCTTCTTTCTTTTTTCCACTGTTCTTTACCTTCAACCAGAATCTTAAGCCTTTCATCTGGTGCTCTGGGATCTTACTTCTCACCCAGGGCCCAGCTGCTGAATAATCATTTACCAATTAGGATACACAGGTATTGTCATTTAGCATAAGTTTTCACGAAGCGGTGTTCTGTCCATACTAAATAGTTCGTTATACATGTGGGTACACTAGAAAGAGGGTGTTTTTCAAATGATGAATCAGTTAACCAATTAACTAGTATGTAATGAGCCCTATGCCATGCCCAGCACTAGCGATATGGGATGGAGGATGAGGAGAAAGAGAAAGAAATGAATTAGTTTTATTTATATAGAGTCGCCAATATTTGACGCTATGAGAGGAGTTACTTGTATAGCTGGAGTTGCTGAGTGGATGGATATTGAAATGGCGAAGACCAGGGATGGAGGAATATAACAGGATTACTGCGAGAGGAGCGACGTGTGGTTGGGTCATGAGGGGACCAGAACTTGTCTTGGGTCCTTTAAGTGGGAAGTCATGGGCTGGAGAGTACCATACCGCCGTGCTGGAGGGCTGACCGAGCTCTATGTTTGGGGTGGGCTGACCAGAGCCTAGGCGAGGACTTCTGCTGGGGACTGTGGGGAAGCAAGGCTACGCAGAGGAGGAGCGCCAGGTCACATAAGCCAGTTAAAGAATAAGCCTTGAAATGTCATTTTGATGTGGCTATTGTAGCTTTTAGGACCCAGGCCAGCAATTCCACAAAGTTGTGTTTTGTGGAGATTAGACTCAAAATATCCTAGGCTCGTGTGGAAGTCTCCTTTGCAGTAAATTCACCTTTTAAGATTTGTCTTTTCTTCTTTTCTTTTTTTTGATCCAGGGATACTAATGAACAACGAAGACATGTTAGGTTTACTAATTTCCTCCAAAGGATGTTTCTTCTGAAGATTGTCTGGCCCCTCAATAAAGAAGGACTGAGAATAAATTCCTTATTGTGCTTTCAATTTTGATGAGGTCTTCTGAGGCGTATACCAGCTCTGCTCAGGGCCCTCAAAATGCATTCTTAGCACTCTTATCCTGGGTGGGATGTCTTGGTGTTGGCTTCCCAATTAAATTGTGTCTGTAGAATGCTCTTTCCTGGTTAGAACTCTGACCCCGAGGTCATAGTAGTTCAGAACCGCATCTCAGAAGTTCATTAGACCCACTGTGTCCTGAAGATACAAGAAAAGTCTTTTACCTAAATCGTTTCTTTGGCCAGGGATTTTACGTTCACCTCACTGACTCAGGGATATAGGGCTCCTGCACTGGTCTGCGGTGGGTTCTGTGGGACCCTTGAGGCAAACTGGTGGATCTAAAAACTGACATCCAAACCGGTCTGTCACAGCAGGGGGTGGCGCCACGCTGCAAATCCTTTTATGAACTCAGACCGTGTTCTGAAAGGGAACATTGACATCATAGCCCATAATGAACGACCCAGTCTAACCCCCATTTATGCCATTGTTTTCATGTGAAAGCCTGTTTTGAATTTCAAGTCAGAACCCCACACATCCATTTTGTCCCTACAGCAACTTTGGGAGAGGGAGGGAATCTTCACTTGTTCTCTTCACAGTGAAACTCAGCCCCAGGAGTGGGATGTGGGAGTCTGGTAAGCAGGGACAATTCAGGGTTATCCCTTTTCGTCCTTTGTACCGGTTACTCGTGCCTCCTTTCATTTTCAGAAGTTCCCACTTTGGCCAGGACAGTGAAATCCACGAAAGGATAGCTGGAATTACCCGACTTCTGAGGCTCTAAGAGCCATAGCGGGGGTGCGGGAAGGGAGGGGAGTCTGGGGACCCAAGGAATGTCTGGGGAGGGGCTGCCAGCTAGTGACTGCAGGCCCCACAGATCCCCCGTGACCCTGCCAGCCAGCCAGGAATGTTTCTGCAACTAGGAATACTGTGAGTGCTGCTTTCTGCTTTGGAAAAAGGGTTTGTATTAAGGAGGGCACGTATTGCATGGTGCACTGGGTGTTATACTCAAGTAATGAATCATGGAACTTTACATCAAAAACTGGGGATGTACTGTATGGTGACTAACATAGCATAATAAAAGATTATTATTAAAAAAAGAAAAAGTGTTTGTTTCCAAAGAGACGAGAGGAAGAAAACAAAAAGAGGGAAAACCTGGGATGCTCAGCTAAAATCGGGCTTCATGAGTCTACGCCTCTCCTGCTACCAGCTCTTCTCCCCTCCGGTAAGAGAGAGGCAGCAGATTTTATTCACTGAAAATTCCGATGACCACGGGAAGGAGGAAAACGCAGCCAGATACTCAGGGCGCCTGTCTGGCAGGCAGCTGCCTTCTCATCCCGGGCTGAAGTGCTTTCCTGCCGAACAGAAACTGGCTGTGAAACGTCAGCTTGGGAAGCATTACCGGGCCTCAGACCACAGCTCCTTCTCCTGGGGCTTTCGAGCCCAGTGGAGCAATCCTATCGGTTCTGCCAGTGATCTCCCCCAGCTGTCAATAGGGGTTATCGTATCAATAGACCCACAAATAATTGCCTCCACCAAGGACTCCATTTCCCAGAGAAGCTAATCCCTAAGGGGGAGGGGAGAAGACAGCTAATGAATGACATCAGAAGGTGAAGCAGAAGGAAAATCTCTCCTAGGAACGTCGAGGTGGCCCCTGTCTCTCCGTGAGATGATAAGGCAACAGGGCGTGGGACTTGGAGAGAATCTCGAGCTGCAAACAAGCCGAAGGAAGGAGGGGAAAAAGAAGGAAAGAACAGAATCGGCTTTTTACCCTGTGCGCCTCATAAAATGAATGATCAAAAGTAAATTACAGACTTGCAAATGAGTGGTTAACGACGGAGACAATATGAGTGCAGAGAGAAGCTCATCAAAACACACTGGGCAGGAGCGGGAGAGGGAAGGACGGAATACAAATGACGCTCTATAAAGCGGGGGCATCGCAGCAAACGGCCCCCAGCGGAGGGCCGGGGTCATTCCCCACACCTGTCAGGGGCAAGGGGGAACGTGCCAAGGCTCCTTTCAAAGGAGGAGGCGAGGAAGAGGCTGTGTGCATGGAGGAAAATAAGAAGGGTAGCATGGTGGAGAGGAAGGGGAACAATGGCACAGCGGTCTCCAGTCCCCTGGGAAGCTGATGAGAGCAGTCGTCTCTTCCCTCTACAGTGGGGTGGGACCTCAGTGGGCTATGGGGCGGGGGGAGGGTAGGAGAGGCTCAGGGGGAACAGTATTCTTTGCAGCCATGCACAGCCTCCTGCACCCCAAATGCCCTGCATGGGGAGGAGGAGTCATAAAAGGGGGCGGGGTCAGAGAGCCCCAGATTCGCTTAGGATCCCTGGGAAGCTCTCCTTGGCTACCTAGTCTTTCAGCTGCTGCTCATTCCATGGGGACTTCAAAACAGCTGGAGAACTCAGGTTCTGGGAGCCTTTTAGCGGGAGGAGGTAGCATGCCAACATAGTGGGGCACGTAATTCTAGGGGTGCCTCCCAGTCACCTCTCCACTAGTTTGGGGCAGGGTGGGGGACCAGAGGCTAACCGTTAGAGCTGGCTGCTCTCAGGAAGAGGGATGCAGCTGGGTACTTCAAAGTCAGGCACATTCCCGGGACCATGGTTAATTACGAAACAAGTGATTTTGAAGCCCTGGGGTGTGCCAGGCTCTAGGCGAGGAATGAAGGGTGCACAAATGGTTATCATCATCCCCTGTATTTAAGAAGCCTACGGTACAGCGGGAGAGAACAGATACATGAATAAATATTTGCCAGAATAATTGCAAAAAGAGAACAACTAGCTGAGCATTGTGGGAGGCTCCACAGAGGAAGTGACATAAGGTCTGGGTCTTAAAATGCCAGATGAGGAGTGGGGTGAGGGTGGCATGCCAGAAAGAGGATATAGAGGCGAGAATAGAGCATGACGTGTTTAGAAAGTGGCAAGAAGCTCAGTGTGGCTTGAGAGCAAGAGATGAATGTGGGAGGCGAATCTGGAAAATTAGAGTGAGGATCCACTGGGGAGGGTCTTTAAGTTATGCCAAAGAAACTGGATTTTACCCTATAGGGGAGCCCCTGCTAGTTCCTGAGTAGGGGAAAGGCATGGCGGGGTCTGTGGTTGGAAAGCCCTCCCTGGCAGCTGGGTAGAGAATGCACACACATGGAGATGCCTGGGGACATCTGTATCGTGGTCATTGGGTACATCTGCTGTGCCAGGTGCCTACCCGCCTATACTCAGGGACGAGTCCCAGCAGGCAGGAGCACGGGAGGAGGAGAATTGGCAGGGGCCAGCAAAAGGTATTAGATTTCTCTGTCCCTCACAGGGGAAGAGCCACCTGCTCCATTCAGGTTTGAGCCAAGCCACACAGTAGGTCGCTTTTCCACCTGCCCTTTAGGCTTAGGTGGTAAATATTCAGCTCAAAGGACATAAAGTTCAGAACATAAAGAGCTAAGGAAACCCAAAGCACTAGCACTGGCATTTGCCAAGAAATCAAGAAGCTTTCCAATAGGTTTGAATTTCTGGTAAATTAGCAAAGACAACCAAGATGGTCTCTTCACTCCCCTTATCACTTAAGCATGGCATTTGCCCTGATTTAATTTCCATTTGTCAACATTTGCAAAGGATGCTGGGACTGGAATCCTCTTGCTCTCCCCACCCTGATACTTATTGATTCCTATTGATCCTTAGGTCACAGCTGGAACATCACTTCCTCAGAAGAACCTTTCCCAACTCTACAGGCTGGCTTGGCCCTCTTATTTTTGGTCTGTCCAGGACCTATTTCTTTAGCAGTGGCCCTTGTGTTTGATCTTCTTCCCCCGCCCCTTCTTTCTACTTCAAGACATATCTGCCCCATGATACATTCTCCCAAGGCCAAAGGACTTGTGAATTGACTGCTGAAAGCTGTAAGTAAACAAATTCAAAATACAGTGTTAGGACTGAACATGGCTAAGTGTGTTAATTTCTTGCATTTGCTACTGGTTTATGAGAGGCCCTTATCCCCCGTAGAAAGGGCTACTTGGCCTAAGGGGAAAGAATAGAGATATTTTGACTTGGCGGATCTTCCCCATCAACTTTCAAGTCCCACATCCACTATGTAAATCTATGATATGGCCCGAGAGACCATCTTATCCCTGAGAGCTCTACCACTTCCAAGGCGTGGGCTGGAATACGTGCTCCTACTCCCCAATGAATAGAGACTACTAGTTGCTGAAAAGTATTCTCTCCTGTTCTTCACACACCATTGTGTTGGGGAAGCAATGTATCCAATTGTAAAGAATACATTTCCTAGCCTCCTTTGCACCTGGAGGTGGACACATGGCACAGTATGGCCAATAAAATAGCAGTGGAAAGTCATCAGGTGGGCTTCCAGGAAAGCTGTATAAGGGGCACTAGACTCTTCTGGCACATACGCTTTTTGCACTTCCCTTATCCTGGAGCTAGAATGTGATGGCTAGAGCTGGAGCAGCAGTCTTGTAACCACGAGGCAAAGATCAAGCAAATTCCACAGAGCGTGGCTTGGACATCTCTGAGCCACTAAGCCAATGTCAACAACTGCCTACATCTGAATTTCTCACTAAGTGAGAGCCATAAACTCTGATCTTGTTTAAGCCATTATAGGTTGGGGTTTTTCTGTTATGTGCAGTAAAACTCAGTCCTTCACTGACATACCCATCATGTTATGAGGCCCCCTGGTGAGTGAGTCAGCCAATGCTTATGAGTGCCTGCGGTGTGTGGGACCTTATTAGGCACTAGGAGACTTCCTTCTTCCAGTGAGATGAGCACCAATAAGTGGGCTTGTCTCATTGCATCCAGTAGGCACCGCCAGACCAATCTCCCACCCTTCTTCTAACCCCATTTCATACTGTCTCTTCCTCTTCATCTGCAATAGTCTCCAGTCAAATTTGGGGAACACACATTTCCCCGGGTCAGGTCTTTGTGCTCATTGTTCTTCCTGCTTGGTGTTCCTCCCTCCCTCCCTCTCCATCTCTCCCCCAGCTCTGCAGGGCCTCTCAAGTCTTGCCTGAAATGCTCTCTGATGTCTAAGATAAGCCCTTTCATGGGGCATCTCTTGATTTCGGCTCAGGTCGTGATCTTGGGGCTGTGGGCTGGAACCCCACTTGGACTCTGAGCTCAATGGGGAGTTGGCTTGGGAATTTTTCTCTCTCTCTCCCTCTGCCCCTCCCCCTACTTATGTGCATTCACTCTCTCTCAAATAAATAAATAAAATCTTAAAAAATAATAAAATAAACCCTTTCCTGTTGCCCTCAATATTTCCATCTGAAGCCTTTTCCAGCTTGTTTTATTCACAGCACCATCATGACTGGAAACTTTTATAATTTTTTGTGGTTTATTATTTTTTCGATCAGTTTCTCTCGGTGCGTCCTCCCACCCCCCACCCCCCATCTGAGGACTACAAGCCCTCTTAGTCCATGGAGAGCATCTCACGTGGGGTCAACATAAAGGAGACACTCTGTAAATACAACCCACTCTCAGGACGCATGGATCCCACATTCACCTACTCACTAAAGCTTATTTGTAACCTCCTCAATCAATAGCCACAATGTTTTACAGTTATTCACAGACGTGTGCAACCCTGGAAAATGTGGGTTATCTCATGCACGTTTCCAGTGGAGGTTAAACCAGACGATGCTCTGCCTGCTTGTTTCAGTTCTCAAACAGGTGTCCTTTTTGCAGTCTGCTTAGTGTTTGGTTTTTTAAACATTTGTGTGCTTTTTACTGGTGTTTTGCTGTATCAGATGTCCCTTACGCACAGTGGTGGAGATTTGTCCAGTGATTCTGTGTGTAGGAAGGCTGTGATGGGCTTATTGAGAAATATATGTGTCAGACGATCTTTGTTCAGGTATGAGTTACAACGTTCCTGGCTGTGAGTTCAGTATTAATGAATCACAATATATATTAAACGAGGTGTCTCTAAGCATACAATGAGGTTTTGTATTGACGGTTTAACAAAAATTTTGTGAGCAAAGGCTTGCAGGAACCTAGCCCCGTACATTCCCCCAGGAGCAATGGTTCAGAGGTCTCTAATTCAGTGTCCACCATGACTTTATAGACGGATACCACCACAAGTAACAAGAACGGACTGTATTTGTTGATGCATGTTAATGTTCGCGCAGGGTGTGGTATGCGCACGGGGCAGGGAGAGGGGCTTCTCAGCGTTGCAGCCAGTGCCTAGTCAGGCCAAGTTAATTCTGCTCTCAAGCTGGCAGATCTGGAGATTGTTTTTTGTAGAAAGAGGGAGGTTTCTTTAATTCTCTTGGCACCCTCCTGCGGAAGGACTATAGCAAGATGCCCCCGGAATCCACAAGGTGCCCTGAGGTGGTGATGTTTTTGGAAAGGGAATTAAGAGCCAGCACCTCTCTCTGCCTGCCTGTGTCAGACAATTATAGAGAAGAAGAATGACAAGGGAAAATGAAAAGGAAATGGGCTGACAGCCTGCAGAGTGGTATTTCAACTCCAACACAAAACATTCAGTAGTAATTATAGAATAACCTTCATTTAAATGCAAATAAGCCTGTAATTAAGATAAGGGACCTACCATTTGCCAGCATTTTTGTTGTTTCTTTTTATTTTTTAAATTTTTGGGGGTGACAATTATGGTTTCTCAGACATTCCCCTGCTTTATTGATGAGTAGTCATTACGTTTATGGATTGTGTTGTGAGTGCAATATTTGGATAACTGCGGAATAGAAATTAGTGTCACTTACTTTCAGCTGCCCCCAGCAAAAGAAAAAAAAATGCGTACAGTGCATAATGTTGACATAAGCAAAACTTTCTAAGTGGCATGGCCCTGGACGGCATCACATAACGTGCTGTCCCAGATCACCAAGAGCCTGAGACAAATGCACAGAGTCCAGAATTACAGAAGGAAACAAACAGCTTTCTTGAGGACTTCTAGCAGAGCTGCTGAGCCCTCGCAAAGCAGCGGCAGTTGCACCAAGGGTTTTTGCTTGGTTGAAAATGGGCAGAATGAAGGATAGAATTTTTAGCCATTTTCTCCATAGAATCTTCAGAGGGGTCTGCATCTGAGTCTGCGCCACGGGACAAGTCTCTTCGCCTCTTTTGCCAAGTTAATACTGATGGCTTCACTTGTCACCTGCTATTGACTCTGACGGACTTCCACCCTGGATTAGGAAAAGTGAGATCCCAAACAAACCAAAGGGGGTCCTTGCTGCTGGGTAAGCAGTGATTCATTCATTTCTTCAACAAATATACCCCCTCCCCCAACATGCTCTGACCTCCCCTCCCCTCCCTTCCCTTCCTTTCTCTCTTCTCTTCTCTTCTCCTCTCTTCTCCTCTCTTCTCTTCTCTTCTCTTCTCTTCTCTTCTCTTCTCTTCTCTTCTCTTCTCTTCTCTTCTTTCTCTTTTCTCTCTTCTCTTCTCTTCTCTTCTCTTCTCTTCTCTTCTCTTCTCTTCCTCTTCTCTTCCCTCTCTTTCTCCTCTTTCTTTCTTTCTTTCTTTCTTTCTTTCTTTCTTTCTTTCTTTCTCTCTTTCTTTCTCTTTCTCTCTCCTTCCCTTCCTTCCGCCCTCCTTTCCTTTCCTTCCTTCCTCCCTCTCTCCCTTCCATCCATCTACTAGTGTCAGAATGATTCTAGATGCTTGGGAAATATAGTAGGGAACAAACACACATGAAAATCTGAAATAAACCATCCAAAACAGGCTATAGGTCACTTCCGCAGGCACATCTGGCTGTTTCTGGAAGGTGTGATCCAACCACCCAAACCAGTTCTTGCTGCCACTTTTCCTTAACTCATGGACTAAGGTTGGGGTGGAAACATTCTTTTCTGTTGGAAAACCTCAGAAGCAGGGTGTTTGAGAGCAGCTGAAAGGTCCAGCAAGTTCAATTTATTCTTTTAATTAGCAAGGCCGTTGCTTTAATAGTTCATTAGCCATCACCTAATTAAAGAAAACGTTTCCCCCTAAATTATACAGAACTCAAACTAGAACTTTCTAAGATGTTGTTCTTTTTCAGAGGTTTGTTAAACAGTCTAAATGCTATGCTATATTCTTCAGGATGTGGTTGGATAGTTGCCACCTTAGCTTTTTTTTTTTTTTTAATTGTGCTTTGAAAGGATACAGTATTTTCCTAGACTCACGTGCTGAATTGACGAAGCTAGGGACAATAAACTGGGCGGCAGGAGCAAAGCCAAATTCAGACGGCAAAGCTAACAAGTCTGACTCTGCTTGCACAGGTTTCTCACCCCCCCCACCCTCACCGGTCTTCTGCCGCTTTCCTGCTCAACACCAAGAAGATTTTACAAAAAATTATGTGCTTTCAATGAACACACCTTCACCTGCAAGGTGATTCCATAGCTTTCGCTAGGCTCTCTTTATCTCTATTGAGTGTTATCTGTTTGTTTGGCTATAGATGTTTCCTAGGGAACCTCAGATGCCCTTGATAGAGTTTACACACTGTTACCTAAGACTGAAATGTGTTTGATGGATTAACTGGGGAACTTACAAAACTTTAATGTCTTTTTTTTTTAAGTGTCTAACTTTGTATCCTCTGGGGTGATTGTTAACTTCAAAAGCCATTTCAAGGTTCAATAAAACTAATGGAGGTGAGATGGGGCTCGTGGAGCATTCTCAGATCCCTGTTCTCACTATTCTTTATCACCCACACGACGAGCTTGCTAAGCACTTCTGCAGGAGCCTCAGATGATGTACACTCATCCTTCATCTTGACGCAAACGACACCTCCTCCACGGAGCCTTCTCTAATCTCTCCTAAGAATGCTAGAATTAATTAGGTTCCTTCTTCTATGTTCTGGGAGAGAGACACCTCCTCCTCTTTGCCAAAAAATGCTACTTGAGTGCTACCAATAGTTCCTCCGTATTTCTTGAGGTAGGACATGGACCTTAAAGTTGTTGAAACTTACTATTGGGGAATCATATGCAACTTTGAATTCCAGGGTGGGATCTTGGGTGTGTCCTGCCAAGCTTCCTTTGTAGGGGCAGGGGTCACCTTTTCAAGCACCGTATTCACGCAGCGTTGAGGCAGGTGTCCCCTGCAGTTCTCAGGGAGCCTTGAGCTGGGGGAAATCATCTCATTTCAGATACTTCAGACTTAGACAGTCTGTTTAATAATTAAATAAGGCTATCTTGAGCTGTGAGTTTGGAGAGACTACCACGAAGCTAATTAGTTTTGGATTCCTCTAGTTGGAGCCAGAAAGTTGAGCAGGGGGATGAAAACTTGGAGGAAGGAAGGCCGATGGACATGTTGAAGGGACTCCTGACCTGGGAGGTCACTGAGCCCCAGTCCCACGGCAAAAGGTTGAGAAAAGACTTGGCCGTTCATGGCCCCTATGGAGAGACTAATCAGTGAATCCCGGGAGAGTTATGTATCATAATTAATTTCGTTTTGATTTTTCTGTCTGATTCTTGTCGTTTATTTCTTCCCTGAACTTCAGTCACGTTTCTAAACCAGCACCATTCCAGGGGCGCTGTGCTTAGAGCCAGGGTGGAGGTATTTTACATCTTCACTTTGGAAAAAAAGGAGCTGGAGGAGGGTTGTGGCGGTGTTGGGAAGCAGCTCTGAGAAATCCGAGGGAATGGGCAGAAAACCCTGGAGCAGCGAATTGGAGAGAATGCGGATGATCAGCTATGAAGACAGATTTGTGCCAGGTTTAAGTACTCCCACTTGGGGAACGGGCTGGATTTCTTGCAGTCATGCAGACAGGGGCTCAGTATAATGGGGTTCTATAATTTAGCATCCAAATGGATGGGAAGCCCCACCCGCTCTAGGAGGGTTTGGGGGGAGGGGTGAATTTACTCATTTCTCCTGTTCTCTGGCTTCCATCAGTTGAAGATGGATCCAACGGCCCACACAGAGACCAAAATGTAGCATTTGCTTCATTATTGGCACGTCTAGATTGGAGAATATAGGAACATTCAGCAGCCTTAAACTTTGGAACCTGCAGAATCCTGGTGTGGGTTTGGACCATCAGGTTGCAGCCAGATGAAGTAGGGATAAACATGGAAGATATTTTCAGATATCTGCAACAATAGTTTGGGGTTTGTTGCCTACATTCAAATTATTATTACTACTTTTTAAAAGATTTTATTTACTTATTTTTCAGAAAGAGAGAGAGAGGCAGGACATAAGCAGGGGGAACAGCAGGCAGAGGGAGAAGCTGGCTCCCTGCTAAGCAGGAAACCTGAGGCGGGACTCAGTCCCAGGATCCTGGGATCATGACCCGAGCCAAAGGCAGACGCTTAACCCACTGAGCCACCAACGTGTCCCACATACATTCAAATTATGGGAAATGTTCAATTCAGCTAGAGAGTGGTGGTATATATATATATTTGCCATCCAAGTTCATAGGCTCCCCCCACCAAATTCTATCTTTGTGTTCCTGAAGGGTCTGTGGACCTCAGATTAAGTAGTCCTTTCATGGCAAGAAACTTAAGGAGCAAGGAAAATATCAGCAAATATTTTTTAGAGATTAAGTAGGCTGGGTAGACCCAGATACCTGAACTACTCCTCCCAATGCATCTCCACAGGGACAAAGTCAATGAAGGTAGAGGAAGGTGTCTTTCGGGCCCCAGGCGCCCCGCCCTACCCCCTGCCCTGCCCCAGATCCGCCCTGACTTGGGGTTTTTTGTTGTTGTTGTTTTGTTTTCTTCACTAGCTCACCGTGCTGTAAGCAACCTCCCACAGCCCGCCTCATTCTGAATTTCACGTTGTTCCTAACTGAGAAAAACTCATTTCGTTTCCCCTCATTCTTTCCTAAAGGGAAAGCAACACAAACCCACAAAAAATGATGAGTATCTTTCCAGATCAGACAAATTCATCTCCTTCTGGGACATTTTATTTTCACTTTCGGCAGCAGTGGTACACTGAGTCAGCCACCCCAGGGATGGCTCCCCCCAAAGGATGCGAGAAGGAGCACCCGCGATGGTGGTCGCTGTCTCAACAGATCACCTGCTGCTGTGAGGACCACCTGGAACAGAATAGGGTCAGAAAAGCACATGGTTGTTAGGGTGGGCTTTTTATTTACCTTCTCGACGAACACACTGGAGAAAAACCTTCCTCGGTGACGTTGTTGTCACCTTTATCAAATCAGCTGTATTTGCATGTGTCAGGAACTATGAATGGATATGTCGGGGGCTATGAGTGTCAGCATGCACCACTAGCTGAGTGCCTACTATGTGCAGGGCACTCTACACACTCCTGGGTTGACTGCAAAGAAGAATGCAACGATAAATAACAGTCAACATCAGCTTGTGCCCTACCTTCCCCCCCACCACAGATATCGTCATGGTTAATTTTACGTGTCAGTCTAGTAGCTATGCCATGGTGCCAAGGCGTATGGTCAGACATTATTCTGGATGTTTCTGGGAGGCTTTTTTGAATGAGATTAACGCTTAAATTGGTGGACTTTGGGTAAAGTAGATTGCCTTCCATAATGTGAGTGGGCCTCATCCAATCAGTTGGAGGCCTGGACAGAACCAAGTCTGACCTCCCACAAGCAAGGAGGAATTCTGCCAGCAGATGACTTTCTGGCCGGAACTACAACACTGAGTCTCTCCTGAGTCTCCAGCACGCTCACCTTCCCTGTAGATTTTGAACTTGCCAACTTCCATAATCATGTGAACCAATTCTTCAAAATAAATATTTTCAAACACACACAATTTTTAAATTTTTAATTGAAGTATGGCTGATATAAAATATCAAGTTAGTTTCACGTGTACAACATAGTGATTCAATAATTATACACATTATGAAATGCTCACCATGGTAAGTGTATTACAATATTATTGACTGCATTCCCTACGCTGTGCTTTTTATCCCTGTAACTTATTTATTTTGTAACTGGAGGTTTGTACCTCTTAATCCCCTTCCCCATTTCAACCAACCCCCTCATCTCCCTCCCCTTTGGCAACTGCCATGCTAAATGGAATAAGCCAAACAGAAAGACAAATACATATGATTTCACATACACACACACACTATGGATTCTATTTTTCTGGAGAACACCGACTAATAGAGATATTTTACATTTTTCTCTTTCATCTGATTTGTTACTTTTAGGGCACGTCTCCTCTCCAGGGAAAGTTTCCTATGATGAGGTTCTCCTATAATAGCGCTGCTCTCTACTTCCTTAGAGACTTGGTGGAGAAATTAATCTATATCTTTAATAGCAGGCTTGGATTTCTGCAGAAGCATCTAAACTTATAGAAATCATCTTTGACTTAGGCAAAGTAATAAGCAAATGAAAACGATTGTAGAGTACTTAATGATGTCCTTTCTTCCTGCATAATTGGGGTGAAGAGTGATTTTTTAAAATCTTACAGTATGATTGTTATAATCCCTGGCTACAGAGAAGGACGTATCCCCATATGTCTGTTCGGGGTTTAGAAGGAATGGGGTCTTGGGGCACCTGGGTGGCTCAGTTGGTAAAGTGTCTGACTCTTGATTTTGGCTCAGGTCATGATCTTAGGATTGTTGAGATCGAGTCCTGCACCGGACTCCATGCTGGGGGTGGAGCCTGCTGAAGATTCTCTTTCTCCCTATCCCTCTGCCCCTTCTCCCCCCTCTCTGATCAAAAAAAAAAAAAAAAAAAAAAGGAAGAAGAAGAAGAAGAAGAAATAGGGTCTAACTGGTAAACAGACTTCCTGTTGTTCCTACCCCACACACTATCGTTGGTGGCACTCGTCCTAATCCTGACTTCAGTTACCAACGTCATGCTGATGACTGTTATGGTCCAGACCAGCTCTGAGTCCCAGATCCATACATCCAATGTATCTTTTCTTCTCTTGGATGTCTCATGGGCTTCTTAGTGTTAACATGTTCAAATCTAAGTGCATCATCTTTGCTGCAAATTCCAAATCCTATCCCCTTCCTGTATTCTCTGGCTCAGTAACTCTGCTTCTACTTGCCCAGTTGTCTAAACCAGAAACCTGAGCTCGTTAATATAGCTTAAATCCACATCTTTTTCTTCCTTCCTTTTCAATTGCTTTGGTACAGTTCTTGATCTGTTCAGGACTGGATTATTATAGCTGTCTCTTCCCAGGTAGCCCCTTTTCTCTTTAATTTTACCCTCCAAACTGCTAACCCAATGTCCTTTCCAATGTGCAAATAGTTGTCTAGGTTTTTCAAGTCCTATATGGGCTTTCTATCAATTTAAGGGTAGTGTTCAGACCTCTCAGCCTGGTGTATTAGTTATCTATTGCTGCATAACAAATAACACCAAGACTTAGTGGTTTAAAGCAAGAAAACTTTAGTATGTCATATAGTTTCCGAGTATCAGGAAGCTTGGACTAGCTTAACTGTGTGGTTCTAGCTTAAGGTCTCTACGAGGTTGCAGTTAAGCTGTTGGCTTGGGCTTCAGTCTCTGCAGACTTGACTGGGGCTGGAGGATCAACTTCCAAGCTTACTCACATGACTCTTGGCAGGAGTCTTCAGTTTCTTACCACATGGGTCTCTCCATTGGAAGAGATGCTTTTCCCAAAGTGAGTATCTGAGAAAGAGAGAGGGCTGAAGGGGGAACAGGGATGTGGGGGCAGGAGGAGCTCAAGATGGAAGCCTCAGCCTTTTATATCTTATTTTCAGGTGTGACATACTACTTTTCATTGGATGCGATCAGACACACCAACCTTGGTAGAATGCAGGAAGACACTACACAAATGTTCAGATACCAGAACGTAGGTACATTGTGGGGCCATCTTGGAGGCTGATTACCGTATGTGGCATTTAGCAACTTTCAAAGATTTTGCTTTTGCTTATTTCTTCATCTTCTTTTCTTATCAAACTGTATCAGTCTCCATCATCACTATTAACTACTTCCTCGCACTGTGGTCTTTAGTCACACCAGAATTCCAATACATTGTGTCTTTTTAAACTCTTTGCCATTGCATGCAATACACTCTGCCTAAAAAATCATTTTAACTCTCTTTATTTTGCCTGGATGACTGTGTCTTGCCTTTTATGACTCCCTACTGCCAAAGGGCCTCTTGTGACATCCCTTTTCCCCAACTGCACATCTTTCTCTTTGCTTTCACAGCACCCCACATCCACCCCTATCATACTACTTTAAAATCTATCATAATTATTGGTTTATGAATGGCCTAAATTCACCTGTGATGTTCCTGAGTTCAGAGATGGTGAATTTTTTATCACCCATTTTATTCCCAATGTCTCTCAAGATGCGGAAATGTAATAAGAGTTCAGCAAATGTGTGGTGGAAAAGTGAAGAAATGAATGCACAGTTTGCTGCAGAATATGAATTTTAGGGAGGAAGGAATACAAGCTCTTTTGTCAAATTTTATTCTATTTCACTATTTTATGGGTCAGGAATATGGGAATGCTTTTCTTGGCAATTCTGTTCCATGTGGCATTGAATGAAGTCACTCAGTGGTGTTCAGCTAGCATATGTGCTTGTCTGGAAAGTTGAAGATAGATTCTCTCCCATGACTGGCACCTTATTAGCCATGGCTAAAAGATTGGGCTCAGCTGGGAGTTTGGCCTCACTAATAGCCTGGGGTAGTCAGAATTCTTGTAGGGCAGCTAAGGGTCTTTGAGAGAGTTCCAAGAAAGCAAGACAGAAGCTGCAAGTCTTCTTCTTTTTTTTTTTTTAAGATTTTATTTATTTATTCGACAGAGATAGAGACAGCCAGCGAGAGAGGGAACACAAGCAGGGGGAGTGGGAGAGGAAGAAGCAGGCTCATAGCAGAGGAGCCTGATGTGGGGTTCGATCCCATAACGCCAGGATCACGCCCTGAGCCGAAGGCAGACGCTTAACCGCTGTGCCACCCAGGCGCCCCTGCAAGTCTTCTTCTGACCTAGCCTTGGGAGTGTCACTTACATTGCATTTTATTGCTTCAAGGAAACCACAGAGCCAGCCTATCTCCAAGGAGAGGAGACTAGAAGGTCACAAGCAGCAGGTGGTATGGCTTACTGGGGAGCCAACTTTGGAAATTAGCTCCCGAAACTATAATCAGCTATTGTCATATTTTACCTATGCTAAGTTTCTCTGCTATTATTCTGAAAGTGTAATTTTCAAATGTTTTCATCTGGTTTTTATTAATAAGAAGGAGAAACGAGGGTTACTATTATCATTTAGGTTGATGTGTAGCTGGATGAAAATTGTATCTATACAATGTTCACCATAAAATACATGTCAGCCTTGAAGAAAGTCTATACTGGCATGTGAGAGGTCTCTGTTCTTCATACTGCAACATTTCAATGGATAATTTGATAAGGATTCTCAACTGCAGGGGTATCTCTTTCCTGGGGGTGTTTTGGAGATGTGCAGGGTTATTTTTGATTGTCGCAAGGACAATCAAATGTTGTCACTAATACTTAATTGCATCCTGTGATATACGGAACAGTCCCATACAGCAAAGAATTATCCTGTCCAAAATTTCATTGGAACTCCTGTTGAAAAACACTGAATACATAAAGATAAGCCTCCCATATTTGCTAATGTCATGACCTAATATGATTATGATAGGAGAGTATTGGCTTGATAGCAGATTATATGGGAAAAGAAAACATAGAGATTTTAGTTGGATGTAAGCTTAATAAGAGCCAACACCATGATGTGTCTGCCAAAAATTTCTGTTATCTTAAGCTATATTTAATAGAGATTTCAGTCCAGAACACAAAGAGCTATATTGATAGAAATTTCAGGCCACTATACACCGGTCAGAGTAGTCTTGGAGTTTTATGGTTGCTTCTGGGAACCTGGTTTTAAGAGTGGCATAGATAAATCAGAGAATGGCTTCTACCAGAAGGACAGAATCTAGAAGCCATGCCTTATGAGTGGGAAACTATCTCCAAATATTTGAAATATTGTATGGAAGAATGATTAGACATATTCTTTGAGATTCTAGATAGCAGAATTAGGATAAATGAAGGGGGACTTTTCTAATAATTAAACAGTTTGTCAAAACATGGAGTGTTACGCCTTATGGGATAATTAACCCTGGTTGAGTGTCCCTGTAGAAAGTGGACTGCTGTAGCCCATGGGGTGATTTCAAATGAGCTGAATATTATGAAGGGGACTCCTGTATGGAGTGGTACCCCTCAGTCATCTTCTATTATTATTATTATTATTATTATTATTATTATTATTATTATTATTTTAGGATTCATAGACTCATATTCATGAAATACTTGTGGACATGCTTCTCCATAATTTTATAATAATGCCTCAGCTCTTAATGCCTTTCTCTGGCTTTGTAACTGCAAATCAGTCCCTTAAGCTATCTAAACTTTTATTTCTTCAATCATAAAGTAGGAAATCATTGTGCCCGATGTATTTTCCTAATTGGATAGCTATGATCATCAAATTACATAATAGTTTTAAACTGTCAAGTGTATGAAAATGTAAGAGAACATTTTGTTGTCCCCAAAAGCTGTGGACAGTTGCCATAACTATCTTATGTCTGAGAGAAATGATTTAACATTCTTTTTGAAGGCCATTCAAATGACTTGTAATTGTTCTCCTTTTTCTTTGATAAGGTGTGAAGGTCTCTAATAGCTGTCAACAAAATGTCATGTGGAGTGATTTAAGTAGCACTTACTGTTCTCATATTGGCTGGCCTTTATTTGGTCCAATACAGAGTACAACTTCTGAACAAGGGAGGAGACAAGAAGGGGTGAAGGGGAGCGATGTTGGATAAGCTTTTACTTAACTGATGCTCATTTGGGGGGACATGCCATCATCATTATCTTCAAATAAACGAATGTGTATTGGCATCTACTGTCTTTGAGACGGCTCCATAGTTAATGAAACTGTCCAGATTCCCCTGTTTCTTACAAGTGTTCAATAACAAAAATTCAACTGAGTAAACTTAAAGATCAAATCAGCTTTATTCAATGATTCATGAATTGGGCAGTATCCCATCTAGCAAATAGGAAGGAGCTCCATGGGGCTGCAGAAAGGAAAGGGTTTCCAGGCAGAGGGGGAGGGGGATAAAAGGAAATTATTAGCAAAGAATGCATTGTTTCAGGCAAGATTGCCCTCCTACGGGAACGGATGTGGTCTATCAGTAGACTAGCTTCTAGTGTGACCAGGAAATTCCAGGTGGGCTGGTTCCAGATCACATTTCTGGGAGATGTTGAAGCTGCCCTGAGGTCAGGTGTTAGGTCTTGGGGGGGGGGGTGTTAGGATAAATCACCCTGTTTTGGGCTGTTTCCTTTTTTTGAAAAAAATGTTTATTTATCAGAGTGAGAGGGAGAGAGAGCACAAGCAGGGGGAGCAGCAGGCAGAAGGAGAAGCAGGCTCCCCGCGGAGTAAGGAGCC